>NC_088346.1:12282500-12882500 GCF_036884655.1 Musa acuminata AAA Group | reverse complement strand
AGGTAGGTGGCGTTTCAGAGTAGATATAGGTGCCACCTTCAACCATAATCAATTTTCTCCTGCCATCCTCTTTCTAACCTACTCACCTGCCGCATTTGCTCGCTCGTCACCCCTCTTGTTGATCCTGCTCACCCACCGCACTTGCTTGCCCATCGCTTTGTTTGTAGAAGTAGAACCCTACTTATGCAGTGATCATCTTCTTATCGTTCCACCAATGGCCGACGTTGAGGACCACATCAATGTTGACCCAATGCTTGCAGTGTCAATGTTGGGGCATTGAGATGGATGGCAACACGAACGTGGTCAAGGGAGGCAAGGCAGGGTGACTGACAGTTGCAAGGAAGGGCATGGTCTAGTAGTTTTTTCATTTTTGTTTGTTATAGTAGTTTTTTCTTGCATCCATTCATATGTTTCTAGTATTCTATAGTCTCTTATTTAAATTATTCAAAATAGTTAAAATATATGTATTAAATGTTGATCTAGCCTTGCTTATTGAAAGATTTGCATGACTGATGAAAGTATTGTGAAATAAATTAATGAAATATATATTTAAAAATGATCTAATAGATATCGTATATATAATATTCATAAGAATAATAATTATAAATAATATTAAAACTTCTTTACCGCTTGTCACCCGAACATATGAATATTTGAGGATTATTAAAAATAAGTTTAAGTATACTAATAAGTAATTGGCTGACATGGCTCATTGATAGTACTCAATGATCATATTCATATGGTTAATAAGACTACAAAACTTAAAGCATTAGATTTGAATATAAATAAGTTTTTTCTCATGTAGTTAATTCTTAATTATCTTTCTTCTAACTTATTCAATATTTACTATAATATATATAATGATAAACAATAAATATAAAGAATAAGTTGACTAGTGTATGTATTTAAGAAAAATTAAGATAATAAGATGACTTACTTCCAACGCCTCCGTTGCCTCACAAAGCAAAGGAAGGGAAGGGGGCAACCTATGATCATGTTGTCATTAGCTCTCCCACCTCATTCCTATCCTCTATTTCGTGAGTTAATAGAGGCATAGGTAATGAGCTACTTTATTGTCACTAATGATATAAAGGAACAATGATTGTTTGTCGCTTAGGATGAAGACGAAGAGCAAGATAAAAAAAGGACAAACACAGAGATGAAGGATACGATAAAAAAAAAGGATGAACCATGCAACAATGAGAAAGCGAGAAAAAGGCACGATCGACATTGGTGGGGTGGAGACAATGGCAAGGAAGTGGAAGATCTTTTTTAGACTTAAAAAATAGGATGCTATTTGAGGGAAAAAAAAAAGAAAAAGAAGGGCGTTATCTTAGAAAAACAAAAGGAGAAATATTTTCAGAAAAACCGGTCAAAGAAAGAGGGAAATGAAAAACAAATGAAACGGTATCGTGTTCCGTTGACTTGACTTTCCGAGATGGTATCGTCTTCCCTCTGTCTCTCTCACTCCCTTCCATTGCTAACATTGCTTCAGGAGCTCCATTGAAATGGCGCGGTGGGCCACCGTCATTCAGCTCTTCTCTCTCGCCACCTACGTTGGCCCTGTCGTTGAGAAGATCACCGAGAAGGCCGTGGAGGGCGGCGTCATCGGCCTGCAGTGGGTCTGGGCCAACCTCGAGGCCCTCTTCGACGTGGAGGCTGAACTCGACAAGCTCCGCCGCACCGCCAAGCGCATCAGCGCCATCCTCAAGGACGCCGAAGAGACCCGCTTCATCGAGGACCAAACCGTCCGCGAATGGCTCTCCGACCTCAAAGACTTCGCCTTTGACGTCGAGGACCTCGTCGACGAGTTCCAGATCGGCCTCGATATCGCCAAGCTGGAGAAGGCTCGTCTCTCCCCTGGCTCCCGGAAAAGGAGGCGGCCGTGGGACATTCTTCCTCCTTGTCTCACTTGGGTCTACCGTAAATGGACGATCTCGGTAAAGATCAAGGAGATCAAGGAAAAGTATGAGGAGATCAAGCAGCGCAGGAATGATTTCCAGTTAAGAGAGGGAGAATCGAGGAGGAGACAACAAGACAGTACACAACAAACTCCTCAACATACTGGCTCGCTTCGTGGCGACTCTCTAGTTTTCGGCTTGGAGGAGAAGAAAAATGAGATTTTGAAGCATTTGAGGCAGGGCGGCGGTGTCAGTGGCGCCCCTAATCCTTCCCAAAGAGAGGGGAGAAGTGTGCTTGTCGTTGCAATCATCGGACCAGGAGGAATCGGGAAGACAACTCTGGCCAGGCTTGTCTTCAACGACGAGGAAATCGAAAGATCTTCTTTTTTGAAGATCTGGGTTGGTGTTTCGCGCGATTTCGACGTGTGTAGGATCACAAAAGAGATCATTACATCGATCACCGAAAAGAGTTGCTGTGGTTTGAGCTTGGATTTGCTGCAGCGTGAGCTTCGGGAGCTGATCCTCGGAAAGAAGTTCTTGCTCGTGCTTGATGGTTTGTGCAACAACGACCTTTCGTTCTGGGACACGCTGCAGGCTCCTCTGATGGCCGGAGGCGAAGGTAGCAGAGTCCTGATCACCGCCCGGAGTGAGCAGGTTCTGACATACATGCGCCCACGCCCTTCGTCCATAATATGGTTGAATGGGCTGGGTGAAAACGATAGCTGGCTCCTGTTCTGCAGCTACGCATTCCGACAAGCACCTACCGATCATGACGTTGGTAGAGAAATTGTGAGAAGGTGCCATGGTTTGCCCTTGGCAATTATCTCGATCGGTGGCCTCTTGTACTCCAGAACTGAAGAAGAGTGGCGGAGTATCCTCAGCGACATACCAGATCCAGAAGACGAAGCGCATGGCATCTTGTCGACATTAAAGGTAAGCTATGACTATTTGCCCTTGCATCTGAAGCAGTGCTTTGCATTCTGTTCCATATTTCCTAATGGTTATGAGTTCGACAAAGAGGAATTGGTAGAGTTCTGGGTCGCAGTGGGCTTAGCCAAACCTAGGGACTGCAGATCAGCAGAATATATTGGGTATAAGTACTTTGATTCTCTGCTCCGATGGTCACTTTTCCAAGGTTGTAATGGTCGTCACCACCAGAAACAGAAGTACAAAATGCCTGGCCTAATTCATGAACTAGCACAATCTGTTTCTACACATGAATGTCTAAGAATCGAGAATGATGCATCATTCAGTGAATCTGAGAATGCACGCTATGCATTGTCATGTAACTTCCCCATGGAGCTTCCAATATTTCGGAAGTTATATCAGAATAAGAAACTTAGAACATTTATATTGCTCGGTGAAAATGGCACTCCCACAAAGCAGGTGCCGCGTGATCTTTACATGAACTTAAGATGTCTAAGGGTGTTAGATTTGAGGAGAAATGAGTTGACAGAATTGCCAGATTCGATTGGAAATCTTATTCACCTGAGGTACCTTAACCTTTTAGGTACTCAAATTGAGAGGTTGCCTGAATCATTGAGTAGCCTCTACAATCTGCAACTGCTAGAACTTGGTGACTGTAAGAAGCTTGTGGAGCTACCCAGAGGCACGAGCAACTTAATTAATCTACGATATCTGGGTCTGCGTCTAGATTGGGAAAACTGTAGACATAGATGGAGTGATATTGTTATGCCACCAGGACTTGGCAGATTGACTTCTCTGCATACTCTTTCAAGGTTCTCAGTTTCCTCGGAGAGAGGAGGCGGGATAAGTGAACTGAAGGGCTTGAAACTTCGAGGAGAAATTTGCATCTCAAAGCTTGAAATTGTTGATGTGAGGGATGCCATGGAGGCCAGTTTAGGTACCAAACAACATCTCGAAACTATGATGCTGCGATGGACTAACTGCAGAAGCCCTGCTTCACAAAGTGGAGGTGGAAGGGATGTGATCGAACAGCTCTGCCCAAATAGCAACCTCAAACACCTATGGATAGAAAATTACAAAGGTGCTGAATTCCCGAGCTGGCTTGGAGACCAGTCCATGAATTTGGAAACATTAAGACTTTATGGTTGTGAAAGATCGGAGAGGCTCCCACCTGTAGGAAGGTTGAGGAATCTCAAATGTCTGTTCTTGGAAGGACTGCACACAGTCACAGACCTCGGTTCACTTTCTGGTGATGGTAATTTTGCAGGATTTCCATCATTGGAGATGATCACCATATCAAATTTGAAGACTCTTGAGAGGGGGTTTGAATTAGTACAAGATGAAATGCCTTGCCTCAGAAAGCTGGTTATATCAGACTGCTCCAACTTACTACAACTTCCACAACTTCCAAACTCGCTTGAAGACATTGAGATTAGAGAATGTCCAGCATTATCTGCTCTACCTATGCTTTCGTCCCTTCAACAATTGGTACTCGCAAAATGTGGACTTGCAATAATTGAATCAATTCATCAGTTCACCTCTCTTTCTTCTCTGACTATTTCCCAATTTCCACGACTTGGATCTATAACAAGAGAGCACCTTCAAGACCTAAGGTCCCTTAGGAAACTGAAGATTGACCAGTGTGACAATTTTGTTTCACTTTCTTCTCAGCATCTTGTTTCTCTTGAAACTTTGGAAATATCTCAATGTTGTACATTTTCTTCCTTGGCTGGAGAGGGACTGCCAGCGTCACTCGAAGATCTCCGACTACAATCTTGTGGCAACCTCACATATTTTCCGGGGGAAGGAATGCCTGCCTCACTGCAGCGCTTGGCCATTGGTGGATGCCCAACTCTAGAACAAAGATGTCAAGTAGGTGGACGTGATTGGCACAAGATACAGCATATCCCCCTAAGAGAAATTGGTGAGAACTCTACAGTCTAAGCTAGGGTTTGTGAAGGCCCCAGCACAAAAATTAGGAAACTGATATGAAGGTATGTAATGTTGCTTTATATAATCTGCCAATCCTTTGTTTCTTTAATTTTCTTTTAGTACCCAAGTCTCACATTTATTGAATTACAACTAGCATGTCAATAGAAGCATAAATGATATGTATATGTTACTCTCACTTCATGATATGATTTGTGATGTCTATACTTCATAAATATGATAAATGACATGCTTATGTTTTCTACTTTGAAGATTGAAGTACATGTTTTCCAAAAATATCATTCTTAGTATTCTACGAAATATTGGCTAAGTATGCATTAATATTAATGTTTACGTTAAATATAGTGCAACAACCCAATGTGTACTAGCAAACTTGAATATAAGATTAAGTTATGATAATAAGTATGGATATAGTGACTAAAAGTTGTAGATGAATTTTAATCAGTCTTAAGTGAATCTTAAGACTTGAATGAGTTTGAACACGATTAAAGTAAGGAAGTTTAAGTTTTAGACCTTATGTATGTAGAAAATAATAAGCTACTCAAGCATGGATAAAATAATAAAAAATTCAATGGAGATATAAATTAAAGAAAAGTGTGATGCTAAAAATACTAAGATACATAAGTGAGATTGAAAGATGAATTTAGATTAAAACATGGTAGATACTGTCTTGAGTTTTTATATAAGTTTTAAGATATTAAGTCATAAGCAATATTATGATAAGATTGATGACATGATTATATATTAATCTTGATTAATTTCAGGATTAGATACGTGAAGTTTGTAGAACTAAACTTTTCATTTAGAGGGAAGAATGTAATATTTTTGTCTTTCTGAGGACCTATTTATAAATATAGATATTATAAGGATTAAATTACAAAAGGTACAAAAAGAAAAAAAAAAAGGGAGTGGAGAGGTGTTTCTTCCCATCTCCTCCCATGCATCTCTTAATAGCCTTTGCCTTCCTCACGAGGAAAACAGAGACTGCATCTATGGGAGAGAAGGGAAGCATCTCTTAATAACCTTTGCCTTCCTCACGAGGAAAACAGAGACTGCACCTATGGGAGAGAAGGGAAGAACAGAGACTGGAGAAGGGAAGAATAGATAAGAAGGAAAGAGAAAAAGAGAAGGGAGTAAGGAGAGAGGAAAAGGAAGAGAAGGGAAGAGTAGAGTAGAAGAAAAGAGACGGAGAAGGGAGAAAAGAGAGAGAGGAAAGGAAGAGAAGATAGAAGCATACGATTGTGAGATAAGAGAAAAAAAGAGAATAAAGAAGGAAATGGAAAAGAAAAGAGGAAGAAGGAGAAGGGAGGAAGAAGAAGAGAGGAGGAAAGAGATAGATCTATGGGAAGAAAGAAAGAAAAAAAGGAATGAAAGAAAGGAAGAAAAATATAAAAAAAGATAAAAGAAAAGAAAACTTAAGAGGAGGTTTAATGGGATTGAACCATAGACCTCAAGCTATTCTCTCAGTTTTTCTCATGGAGACCAATAAACCTTAGCCCTAAGGAAGAAGAAGGTTTACCATTCCCTAGCACACTCGATCATTAAGAAATGTAACCTTTCACTAGCATATTCATTTTTTGAGTTAAATCAGGTAAGTATAAGCTTAATTCATGATAAAATAGTGATCGTATATATTATCATATGCATAATGCATTTTGAAAAGTATATTTGGAATGATATGATCATCTTGATCTAAATATAAATGTATGTATCTTGTAAGCATAAAAATATGTGAATTATGATAAAAATGTCTTATATGCAAGCATATATGATCATGTGCGGTGTGGGAGTACAAAGATATGTTTCAACGGGCAATGTGCGTATACTATGACGTGCGGTATAGGAGTGCACGTATGCATTATGACGTGTAGTGTGGGAGTATACATATGTATTATGACATGCAATATAGAAGTGCACGTATATATTATAACATGTAGTATAGGAGTGCAAGTATATATTATGACGTGTAGTGTGGGAGTAATTATAACGTGTGGTGTAGAAGTGTACGTATATATTACGATGACGTGTGGTGTGGAGGTGTATGTATATGTTATGATATGAGATATAGAAGTCCATGAATTTGCTATGTTTCCTACATGTGTATATAAGCATTTCGAATTATTCCGATGTAGAATTTTATATCCTGATTGTACATATACTATGTTGTAGAGTTATGCTTACTAAAGAAGTCACAGGATGATGTGTTTATTTTTAATTGTCTTATGATGATGATTTTAAAATATAATATACATGGAATGATGTATGCTCATATGAATAAAACTATAAAGATTTATATTTACTGAGTTATTACTTACTATAGACCCTATCTTGCATATAAGGATATTAGTACCCCACCCAAGTGATTAGATAGGGAAGTGAGTACATGCAAGGCCATGCTACTGTAGATATGAACGATGACCTATGGACATTTTATGTGTATAAATTTTGGACATGTTATATTTGGGCTTTCTTTTGATTAAATATTATAATTATGTGCAAGTGTCAAAAATATTATGTACACAAGAAACCTTATCCTTTTGTTTAATAAGATAGCATGTTTTAATTTTAAGATTGCCTACTTTGGGTTGCATTCATATCAATAGTAATAATGAAAATTTGAAATAATGTATCATACTTTAATCATGCATATAGGATATGGGTTAAACTAGGGTTATAATATTACACTTTCTTTCTTAGGGCTTTGACAGATCTACCCTTTCAAAGTTTAAAAATAATATATTTGTTCCATTAAAATTTAAACTTGCATATATATCCATCTAAATGTTTAGACCTTATATATAAATATCTTTAAATATATAGATTCTTTATGTGTGCCACTCCCGTTAGCATGCTTCCAATCAAGTCATGGTGAGTGAGTAATCTTTGTGGATTGAAAGCACATGCTATTCAATGGCACACTATTAACCATGGCTACTGGTCAATTTTAAAAATATTAAAATTTTAAAAATACATAACACATGCTTTAATATATGACAAGGATAAAACAATGGACAAACATTCTCTGTAATTGAGAACTTAAATTTAAAGGGACAAATAGAAAAACTACTAATTTTTAGGAATATATGTAATATTTTTAGAGGATGTTAATGGCATTTGGAGTTTCAACATTGGTACACTAATGGTGAATAGTTGTAAATGTCTTTGTGCAACTATCCCGTCTAGGACTTCCCCAACATTGGTACAATATATGTAATATTTACGAAGGATCATATTGATGGACTCTCTCTTTTCCTTTTCAAATTTTGATAATCATAATTCTTTACATTGTCATCCATTCACGGTGTAAGAAGTTTTGAATTGATTATGATTTTTCAATATATCAAGAAATTTGACTGAGCAAAATTGTTATATTGCATGTCGTTGCAATGAGAAAAAAATTTGTTTAGAGCCACTCCAGAAGATGCATTCTGGTGGTGTTATCAATTTTTTGAACTTAGATGAGATTTAGCTCTGATTCTTGGCAAATAGAGGCACATAAGTTTTGAAACGATCAATTACCTCGTATTATCACGAAGGAAACTCATTTGTACTGTGTATTTCTTGAGCTTTGTTTCGTTGTATCATGAATTTGAAAGTCTTAGAATGTAGTGCGACATCTTTCATCATCTTTTGAGCAAATTAGTCAATGTACTGTGAGAGCTTCATACAACTGACAGAAAATATGCATTTGTGAGGTGCATTTCATAACAGGCATATGTGCAATAAAGCTCTCGAAAGCATCGTTTTTGTTTACTTGTCAAGCTAAAGTTGTGGTGATATACCTTCCGGCGTGTTCTTGTTTTGTCGTGCCAAATACACACCCATACCTTCATTAGCCACTATGCATATTTTGCAGAGATTATTGGCATTGAGCATGTCTTCAGTGGCCTATAATCATTTTTACTATCATTGATTAAACTTCTGACCCAGATTGAATTAGGTTGTTACAAGTTCAGGTTAGGCTTTTGGTTGAACTAAGTCTATTGTTGGTCTTAATGGAAATTTTCTTGGACTTAATATTCGATGGGTTTAGAGGCTGAATTTCTAGTAAAAACTAGTTTGGAACTATGTTTCTGGATATAATTCGTTTGATTGACTGACTTGATTCATTGGGATGATTACATTGGATGCGTTTGAAAGGAACAGAAAAATGGTTAGGAGTTGAATTGAGTCAACTTGGTCTTTTCTGAACTGTCCAAACTGTGCAAAAATGCTTCACAGAAATCAGGGACTGTCAAGTCAACTTGTTCTTGTTTGGAGTGTCTAAATTTGGTCTCACAGAGGCCAAGCCTCACAGTGAGGTGGTTTCAGATGAACATAGATTAGCAAATGCAAAATATGTGCATAAGACAATACCATGTTCAAATCTCTGTTCTACAAAACATGGAACTTTATAAGAAAAAACTGTCCAGTTACATGAGTAAATTGAGATCCATGCATATTCATCAATCTCAATTGCAATGTTGTTTACTGGTGATATGGTTTTTATCTGCCAACTTTTCAAAAATTCACAATACAAAGGGAAAATAGGGTCTAATGCCAACCTATAATTGTACCTTTTACTTGCCAGCACACCAACCAAAAGCTGCCCTTCGTATTGCTTGCCTAATCTCTTATATTGGGAAATTTTGTGAAAATAGAATTCTGTTGCCAGAGGATATACTTTATTCTGATTTTATGCACACAGCTGCACTAAACAAAGAAGAGACATTACATCATTTATGCAAAGTCATTCATATGGATCAGCGGATGTGAAACCCCTGATTCAGCAATTGTGGTGTCCTTGCAGTTCAGTTGTTCTTTCATCTCGTTTGCTGATGAAATCTTGGTATCTACTCTTCTGGGAGATTCAGCATCACTCGAGGGAGATGAATCAGATGAGGATTCTAACTGATGTTTGGTTACTGAGAACTCTGGTTGGAGAACAGAAACATGGGCTTGTTCTTGGAAGAAGACAGAAGAAGCTGATTCCATGAAAGCAGACATCTTCTGATCATCCTCTTTCATCTTTTCAGCATACTTGTTGAGATCAAACCCGGCTGGATTATGGCCCCCGAATGCAGATTCCAGTTTGTCCATTTCGAAGAGGTCAGTCATTATTTTCTGACTCTCCGTGTTATCAGAGTAAACAAATTTCACCTTTTTGTGAGTCTTATGCTCAAGAAAGGGCTTCACCATCTGCAAAATAGGAGAAGAGGCAGAAATAAACTTTTACACATAAGGAAATCTAAAAGATGTAAAGCTGTTAAATTTCATCCAAATGCATTAAATAGACATATATGTATTATATACACACATATATTTATATGTTATTTAGAGACAAAAAATCAGAGGTATATGATTTTTTTTGTTCTAGCATCACTTTTGGATAATCTATGATTTTGTTTTTGTTAGTTTACTCCAAGAAAAGTAGGTTTTGTGGATGATATAGCATGTGAAATTAAGGCCATACCTTCCAAAATGATTCAAAAATCCTTGGAGGATTATACAGGATTCCCAGTCCCAGCCTTTCGGGATAGTAGTCCTGCAAAATATGAGCTGTTTCACGAGTCACTTTTACTGATACACTTGCCATAGTCCAGCCTTGAAAATCTATGAGCCACACCATTTGCTCCTGATTTGCTGCTAAATTGAAAATGGCATTCTCCATACAGTAGACCAGGTATCTGATTTGTCCTTTACTTGAGCTAGTATTCTGCTCAAGTTTTCATATCGCATCAAGATCTAAACAATGAAATCTAAAATTGAATACTCAAAAATATGTTACTTTGGCTACTCGAACCTGAAATCCAGGCCTCATAACAAGAACAGCTCTTCCATTCTTGTCAAGGTAGTCAGCCCTGTAGATTTTTCCAGTCTCAGCTTCATGAGCAACATCCTCCTAGAAGATGGAAAGGGAGTTTCATTGGTATCATGTGAAAAAGTATGAACATGGGTTAGTAATCTTAAATTTGTTTAGTTTATTTATCATTTCAAGTCACATGTCAAAGTTCCTTAACACAATTTGCATTTCACTCAAGCTTCCATTATAAGATTCAATGAACATTGAGGTATATTTTGTTACAGTATTCTCATTAAATTACTTAGTTTCTTTCCAGAAATATATCTGATAATTATAGTACTTTAGTCAATATATTCCTCATGGTAATCTTAAGTAGGTTATTTCTACTCTGTGGAGGATTGAAGTTAATTTTCATGATTTATCAGGTTCTTGAAGTAACTTTGTAGACCAGATGAGCACTTTAACTAGACTGGCACATCTTTACAAAAAGAAATATATGCATACCCAGCGAATGGTTTCTGGCTTATATTCCAATCTCCACTTCAGAGATTCCTTCAGCATCTTACTTGCCCTTTCCACATTCCAGTTTCTTGCACGTAGATACCTCGATACCGAAGCATCTGAACAGAAGTTTGGAAGCATATTGACCATTGGACCCAAGATTTCACGAACTTCATTTATCTAAATGGCAGGACACATGACCAATTTTCTCATCAGAAGGAATACTGGATGTTGAAAAAGATTACGGTAGTCATAGGTGCTATAGACTACATAGTATACGCATTTGAGATATTTTAAGTCACAATAAAGTAAACAACAGATTGAAAAACAAAAGCATTCACAAAGCACACTTACCTTAGCTTTCCGCTCTTCGATGGACAAGGATTTCTCAATGCCATTCCCTTTTGATTTTACTATATTCATCCTCACACAATTGACCAACTGTAGGAGGCTTCAAGAACAAATTTCCAAGTAAATGCATTAGCATAAAGTATTAAGAATTTGCACTCATTTGCTAAAGAAATTGCATAAAATAAGTAGCGACAGCTCTCAAACATAATTTAGTTGCATAATGACCAATTTCTAGGCATTTATTTATGTTGAGGAAAGATTGAGAAGTAAAAGATAGAAAGACTTATCTGACACTTATTCCTCATACAAAGTAGAAGTCAGAACATATATTCCCGGATGTATGTTCAGATCTGGGAATATTGTGCAGCATAATACTATTTAAGCATAAGTGGCACGTTCTGACCAAAGCGACCATGATGAACCATAGTGATCGACATGTACGGTACTAGAAACATGATTCATGCTAGGCACAGGATTCGTACCTAATGGGATGGACATGTGAATACCAACGGCATGCACTGGTGGCACATTGTACCCCCCATGCTAGTGAAACTAAAATCACTAAATCAATTCACATACAAAAATGATTTTGATAGCTTTTTTTTATTTCCATCATAGATACGTATAGATGTTTCATATGATACAAGCATCCATCTGAATTAAGTTAGATTTCTCGAGTTCTGTGGTTCATGAGTGTCTTTAGCTGTGTGTGTGCCTTTTGCCGTCTGCTATATCACAATCTTTTTATTCTAAAATTAGATATCTGACAATCATGTTCCAACTCACTTTTCTGATAGATCAAGTTGAATAGCTAATCCATTATTTCATTTACAGGTGGTGTATGATTAAAAGAGAGTTCAAAATTCGCTTGCACCCAACTATTATGCATCTGCAGTTGCTGGATGAAATCGAACATCTAAATACCATTTGGAATGTGAAAATTTCAGAAGACTGAAACAGATTGTGTAAATAGAACAATGGAATCATGACAAAGGGCATCAAAACTATACAGTTGAATGATCTGGTATCCTGATCGCTTCTGAAGATTTGTATCAAGGAAGTCAATAAGCAATTGTACAGACAGAACTAAGGTGAGTTAGCAAGATCAACTAGCTGAAGCTACATTAACACTTGTGAGTTGAACCTTTTCTCTTGTCTTTGTTTCATGATCTATGGATCACCGATCATGGAAAAAGATACGGTGATCATCTACTCATCGTAACGTCTACCACATGTGTGTGACCCCCTAGGCCCAATATCGAGCTGGTCATGAGTCACACCTATCAAAACTCCTTCTAGATAGATGAATTATTATCTTTATAATAATTCACTCGACTCATCAATTACGAACGTACTATACCACTACGTCGTTGTCCCTAGACGACACAAGTCGATTTAATTCATTAAACCTATCTGTCCTCGGTCACTATGTACATATAGTCCATTATTAACCTAATATCCTAGAGATCGTATATCGGACATGGCGTTGTTAGACTCATATGGTTTCTACTCGAGTCTCGCTCTAATCGGATTCTCTTGGAGAATTCTTTCTCTCTCAATCCGAATGACCCTAGCTAGGTATTTATTTGAGCAAGGACACGTGAGATATTCCTCTTATAATACCGAGAGTGGATAATCCTCTATCGACACTCAATAATTATCATAAGGTTGGCTACCACTCCCGATGGTCGACGGTGCTAGATCTTGAACCTTCGGACCTATAAGTCCGGTATTAAAGAATGAAGTACTAATACAGGATATTTTGGTGTCTCAAATCTTAGGACCAGATACGCCACTAGGACTACGGAATCGTTGTCTGACAATAAAGCATCATCAACCATCCAGCATCCCATAAGCAGATTAATCAGTGAACTCATTCTCTAATGAGCATTTTTATTGTATCCTTAGTGTCCCCACAGGTGCAGCTATGAGGCTAGCTACATCCATCATATGGACGGGTATACAGTACACTAGTATATCCAATTATCTCAATATATCTCTCGAGTAACATATGACCGGGATTATTTAGGGTTTGTGTTTAAAGGGGAATCGGTCTCATTATCATGATCTCATCATGATCTGATTCCTATTGTACAGATCCAAGGACATCACAATATATACATGTGTTTATGCAACAATCAATATAAAGTGATAAAATGTCAAAATAAAATAAGCAAAAAGACCGTGTGTTAAGTCATACATGTCATCACTCACGTGATTGATTTGCAAGGCACCTATGACTAGTAGAAGACACACGCTTCTCCAATGATGTTGCCTCCATCTTTTATTTTGATGTCGTCGTTCATCCCATCCAGCCAATTATTGATGATGATGAGGCTGAGGAAGAGGGATGCATCTCATCGGAGCTTAGCATCACCACACGGTAGTTGTTCCCTTTAGTCGTAGGGTTGTTGTGATTCAGCCTCATGTAGCCATGGACTCATTCTCCTCCTCGCCTTTCAACTAATGTTGTTGGCTTCCGAAAGGTAATGACGGATGGTTTGGTAAAGTTGGAGGCCAACCTCCTATTGCAATGGCGACAACAACGGCAAGTGAAGAAGAGCAGAAGAGGACCGAGGTCTCATAGTTTACAGTATCGTGGAGTCACCTTCTACTAGAGAACCAGCCTCGTGCACCATTGACGTTATCATTGGTCTGCTCTCCGCAACGCAACCGAAGGGGAGGAAAGCGATTTCCATGAAAGCCTCACACCGCAAGCGAGAAATTAATACTTTAAAAGATAATAAAATTATTTTTTTATTCTTTCCATTCGTGCCCTTTTTACACATAACAACATATGTTATTTTTTTATCAACGAAGTTAATGACGTGAGGAGAATTTGGGTTAAATATTTCACTTTCGTAAGTGCAAGGATCTCAATGCTATTTTTTAAAGTATAAGGATCGAAATGCTCATCATAGTTAATTATAAGGGACAATCTATAATTACCCCTGATTATAGTTGTCATATGAGTTTTCCTTTATCCTAATTAATATTCATTATTTATTATGATAATTATTTTATTATTATTAAATTATTAAATTATTTTTCATAAATTATATTAATAAAATTTTTATGGATATTATTTATAACTTATATCTCTAAGAATTATCTAACTAAAAGCTACTAATATGACTTAGGATAATATAATTATGGGGTATTATTTATAAGAAATATTTTTATCATTTATAGGTTGTTTTAATCTATAATTTATATTCTTGTGTTAGTCTTATGTTTGTCAAAATGATTTGGACTAATAATTTATAAAAATTATATTAAAAATAAATATTAAATGATATTAAAGAATTTAAATTATGTGATGGGACTGAATAATACTATTTTGGATATACTTGATTGTATACCCAAGAGTAGCAATACTATTTTACAATGATAATAATAGTTCTTCATAACTATAATATTTTTGAGTGAATACTAGATATATCAATATTTCACTAAAAGATGAAATATGAATTATATTAATAGTTCATCATATTATTGGAAACTCAAAGTATTATTATTATTTTATTTTTGTTTATTATAGTAGTTTTTCCTTGCATTTATGCTTTTAGTATTTCTGTATTCTTTGATTTAAATTATTCAAAATGATTAAAATATATATATTACATCTTGATCTAGCCTTACTTATTGAAAGACTCGAAAGTATTATGGAATAAATTAATAAAATATATACTTCGAAAAAATCTAATAGATATAGTCTAATATTCATAAGAATGATTATTATAAATAAGTAACTAACACACATGAATATTTGAGGATTATTAAAAATAAGTTTAAATATATTGATAAATCATTGGTTGACACATTAATAAAAAAATTAATTATGACTTAATGATAGTCGAAAGATTCATGATCATATTCACAATATGACTAATAAGACCGTAAAACTTAAAGCATTATATATGAATATAAATGAGTCTTTTCTTACGTAATTAATTCTTATCTTTCTCTTTAGTTTGACTCAAGATTTACTATAATATATGTAATGAATAAGCTGATTAGTATATGTATTCAAGAAAAATTAAGACAATAAGATAACGGGTCAACGTTAGCTCTCTCACCTCCCTTCCATCCTTTATTTACCGGGTCAACGTAAGCGTAGGGGACAACCTTATTGTAAACAATGGTATAAAAAAATAATGATTATGACGAGCGATGTAACAAGTCAAATGTGAGAAGTGAGGAAGCATCGACGACATTGGTGGGGCGGAGAAAAAGAAAGAATATTTTTTAAACTAAAAAAATAGGATGCTATTTGCGGGAGAAAAAAAAAAGAAAACGGGGCGTTATCTTAGAAAAACAAAAAGAGAGATATTTTCAGAAAAATCGGTCAAAGAAAGAGGGGAATGAAAAACAAATGAAATGGTATCATGTTCCGTTGACTTGACTTTCCGAGATGGTATCGTCTTCTCTCTCTCTCTCTCTCTCTCTCACCCCCTTCCATTGCTAACATTGCTTCAGGAGCTCCATTGAAATGGCGCGGTGGGCCACCGTTATGCAGCTCTTCTCTCTCGCCACCGGCGTTGGCCCTGTCGTTGATAAGATCGCCGAGAAGGCCGTGGAGGGCGGCGTCAACGGCCTGCAGTGGGTCTGGGCCAACCACAAGGCCCTCCTCAACGTGGAGGCTGACATCGACAAGCTCCGCCGCGACCGCGAGCACATCAGCGCCATCCTCAAGGACGCCGAAGAGACCCGCTTCATCGAGGACCAAACCGTCCGCGAATGGCTCTCCGACCTCAAAGACTTCGCCTTTGACGTCGAGGACCTCGTCGACGAGTTCCAGATCGGCCTCGATATCGCCAAGCTGGAGAAGGCTCGTCTCTCCCCTGGCTCCCGGAAAAGGAGGCGGCCGTGGGACATTTTTCCTCCTTGTCTCACTTGGGTCTACCGTCAAAGGACGATCTCGGTAAAGATCAAGGAGATCAAGGAAAAGTTTGAGGAGATCAAGCAGCGCAGGAATGATTTCCAGTTAAGAGAGGGAGAATCGAGGAGGAGACAACAAGACAGCACACAACAAACTCCTCAACATACTGGCTCGCTTCGTGGCGACTATCAAGTTTTGGGCTTGGAGGAGGAAAAAAAAGAGATTTTGATGCATTTGAGGCAGGGCGGCGGTGTGAGTGGCGCCCCTAATTCTTCCCAAAGAGAGGGGAGAAGTGTGCCTGTCGTTGCCATCATCGGACCAGGAGGAATCGGGAAGACAACTCTGGCCAGGCTTGTCTTCAGCGACGAGGAAATCGAAAGATCTTCTTTTTTGAAGATCTGGGTTGGTGTTTCGCGCGATTTCGACGTGTGTAGGATCACAAAAGAGATCATTAAATCGATCACCGAAAAGAGTTGCTGTGGTTTGAGCTTGGATTTGCTGCAGCGTAAGCTTCGGGAGCTGGTCCTCGGAAAGAAGTTCTTGCTCGTGCTTGATGGTTTGTGCAACAACGACCTTTCGTTCTGGGACACGTTGCAGGCTCCTCTGATGGTCGGAGGCGAAGGTAGCAGAGTCCTGGTCACCGCCCGGAGTGAGCAGGTTCTGACATACATGCGCCCACGCCCTTCGTCCATAATATGGTTGAATGGGCTGGGTGAAAACGATAGCTGGCTCCTGTTCTGCAGCTACGCATTCCGACAAGCACCTACCGATCATGACGTTGGTAGAGAAATTGTGAGAAGATGCCATGGTTCGCCCTTGGCAATTATCTCGATCGGTGGCCTCTTGTACTCCAGAACTGAAGAGTGGAGGAGTATCCTCAGCGACATACCAGATCCAGAAGACGAAGCGCATGGCATCTTGTCGACATTAAAGGTAAGCTATGACTATTTGCCCTTGCATCTGAAGCAGTGCTTTGCATTCTGTTCCATATTTCCTAATGGTTATGAGTTCGACAAAGAGGAATTGGTAGAGTTCTGGGTCGCAGTGGGCTTAGCCAAACCTAGGGACTGCAGATCAGCAGAATATATTGGGTATAGGTACTTTGATTCTCTGCTCCGATGGTCATTTTTCCAGGGTTGTAATGGTCGTCACCACCAGAAACAGAAGTACAAAATGCCTGGCCTAATTCATGAACTAGCACAATCTGTTTCTGCACATGAATGTCTAAGAATCGAGAATGATGCATCATTCAGTGAATCTGAGAATGCACGCTATGCATTGTCATGTAACTTCCCCATGGAGCTTCCAATATTTCAGAAGTTATATCAGAATAAGAAACTTAGAACATTTATATTGCTCGGTGAAAATGGCACTCCCACAAAGCAGGTGCCGCGTGATCTTTACACGAACCTAAGATGTCTAAGGGTGTTAGATTTGAGGAGAAATGAGTTGACAGAATTGCCAGATTCGATTGGAAATCTTATTCACCTGAGGTACCTTAACCTTTTAGGTACTCAAATTGAGAGGTTGCCTGAATCATTGTGCAGCCTCTACAATCTGCAACTGCTAGAACTTGGTGACTGTAAGAAGCTTGTGGAGCTACCCAGAGGCATGAGCAACTTAATTAATCTACGATATCTGGGTCTGCGTCTAGATTGGGAAAACTGTAGACATAGATGGAGTGATGTTGTTATGCCACCAGGACTTGGCAGATTGACTTCTCTGCATACTCTTTCAAGGTTCTCAGTTTCCTCGGAGAGCGGATGCGGGATAAGTGAACTGAAGGGCTTGAAACTTCGAGGAGAAATTTGCATCTCAAAGCTTGAAATTGTTGATGTGAGGGATGCCATGGAGGCCAGTTTAGGTACCAAACAACATCTCGAAACTATGATTCTGCGATGGACTAACTGCAGAAGCCCTGCTTCACAAAGTGGAGGTGGAAGGGATGTGATCGAACAGCTCTGCCCAAATAGCAACCTCAAACACCTATGGATAGAAAATTACAAAGGTGCTGAATTCCCGAGCTGGCTTGGAGACCAGTCCATGAATTTGGAAACATTAAGACTTTATGGTTGTGAAAGATCGGAGAGGCTCCCACCTGTAGGAAGGTTGAGGAATCTCAAACGTCTGTTCTTGGAAGGACTGCACACAGTCACAGACCTCGGTTCACTTTCTGGTGATGGTAATTTTGCAGGATTTCCATCATTGGAGATGATCACCATATCAAATTTGAAGAATCTTGAGAGGGGGTTTGAATTAGTACAAGATGAAATGCCTTGCCTCAGAAAGCTGGTCATATCAGACTGCTCCAACTTACTACAACTTCCACAACTTCCAAACTCGCTTGTAGACATTGAGATTAGAGAATGTCCAGCATTATCTACTCTACCTATGCTTTCGTCTCTTCAACAATTGGTGCTCACAAAATGTGGACTTGAAATAATTGAATCGATTCATCAGTTCACCTCTCTTTCTTCTCTGACCATTTCCCAATTTCCACGACTTGGATCTATAACAAGAGAGCACCTTCAAGACCTGACGTCCCTTAGGAAACTGAAGATTGACCACTGTGACAATTTTGTTTCACTTTCTTCTCAGCATCTTGTTTCTCTTGTAACTTTGGAAATATCTCAATGTCATGCATTTTCTTCCTTGGCTGGAGAGGGACTGCCAGCCTCGCTCAAAGATCTTCGACTACAATCTTGTGGCAACCTCACATCTTTGCCAGAGGAATGAATGTCTGCCTCACTGCAGCACTTGGCCATTGGCGGATGCCCAACTCTAGAACAAAGATGTCAAGTAGGTGGAGGTGATTGGCACAAGATACAGCATGTCCCCCGTAGAGAAATTGGTGAGAACTCTACAGTCTAAGCTAGGATTTGCGAAGGCCCCAGCACAAAAATTAGGAAACTGATATGAAGGTTTGTATTGTTGCTTTATATGATCTACCAATCTTTTGTTTCTTTATTTTTCTTTTAGTACTCAAGTCTTACATATATTGAATTACAACTAGCATGTCAATAGAAGCATAAATAATATGTATATGTTACTCTCACTTTATGATATGATTTGTGATGTCTATATTTCATAAATATGATAAATAATATGCTCATGTTTTCGACTTTGAAGATTGAAGTACATACTTTCCAAAAATATCATTCTCAGTATTCTACGAAATATTGGCTAAGCATGTATTAATATTAATGTTTATGTTAAATATAGTGCAATAACCCAAGGTATACTAGCAAACTTAAATATGAGGTTAAGTTATGGTAATAAGTATGCATATAGTGACTAGAAGTTACGATTGAATTTTAATCAGCCTTAAGTGAATATTAAGACTTGAATGAGTTTGAATACAATTAAAGTAAGGAAGTTTATGTTTTAGACCTTATGTATGTAGAAAATAATAAGCTACTCAAGCATGGATAAAATAATAAAAAATTCAATGGAGTTGTAAATTAAAGAAAAGTGTGATATAAAAATGCTAAGATACATATGTGAGATTGAAGAATGAATTTAGATTAAAACATGGTATTGTTGTCAAACTAAATTTGGCTCAAATTGGCTCAAATTGACTTATATGGATATATAAAGACATGAATAAAATTTTCAGATTATATATTATTATTTTAAAATTTTTCTTAAGCAAAGTTATCATGAGATTTGAAGTTGGTTATAATTTATTGTATCAAGCAATGCTTCGAGGTCTAATGGAAAGTATTAGTTTCAAAGATATTTTTGAGGGCTTTTGATAATTGAAGTTATCTTAGTTATTTAGTATAGAGCAGAAATATTTATATTTGAGAATCAATCTTTGATATGGATAATGTCTTGAGTTTTTATATAAGTTTTAAGATATTAAGTCATAAGCGATATTATGATAAGATTGATGACATGAATATATATCAATCTTGATTAATTTCAGGATTAGATATGTGAAGTTTATAGGACTAAACTTTTTATTTAGAGGAAAGAATATAATATTTTTATCTTTCTAGGATCTATTTATAAATATAGATATTATAAGGATTAAATAACAAAAGGTTAAAAGACAAAAAAGGGAGGGGAGGGGGGTTTCTTCCCATCTCCCATGCATCTCTTAACAGCCTTTGCCTTGCGAGGAAAACAGAGACTGCGTCAATGGGAGAGAAGGGAAGAATAGAGAAAAAGAGAAGGGAGAAAGGAGAGAGGAAAAGGAAGATAAGTTTGTGTCTGTAGAAGAGAAGAGAAGGAAGAGAAGATAGAAGCATTCGATTGTGAGATTAGAGAAAAAAAAGAGAATAAAGAAGGAAAAGAAAAAGAAAAGAGGAAGAAGAAGAAAGGAGGAAAGACATAGATCTCCGAGAATAAAAGAAAGAAAAAAAAGAATGAAAGAAAGGAAAAGAAAGGAAGAAAAATAGAAAAAAAAGATAAAAGAAAAGAAAACTTAATAGGAGGTTTAATGGGATTGAACCATAGACCTCAAGTGATCCTCTCAGTTTTTCTCATGGAGACCAAGACACCCTAGCTCTAAGAAAGAAGAAAGGTTTATCGCTCCCTAGTACACTCGATCATTAAGAAACGTGACCTTTCACTAGCATATTCATTTTTTGAGTTAAATTAGGTAAGTATAAGCTTAATTCATGGTAAAATACTGATCGTATATATTATCATATGCATAATGTATTTTGAAAAGTATGTTTTGAATGATATGATCATCATGACCTAAATATAAATGTATATATCTTGTAAGCATAAAAATATGTGAATTGTGATAAAAATGTCTTATATGCAAGTTTATATGATCACGTGCGGTGTGGGAGTACAAGAATATGTTTCGATGTGCAATATACATATATGACTTGCGATATAGGAGTGCACGTATGCATTATGACGTGTAGTGTGGGAGTACACGTATGTATTATAATATATGATATAGAAGTGCATGTATATATTATGACGTGCAATGTGGGAGTATATGTATATATTATGACGTATTGTCACGGACAAACTTCGAAACAGGATGTTTGATATAATGCTTATGTATGTCCGTGTCTTTTGGCATGTTCATGTCTTGTACAGCATGTAAAGGGGCGGCCGAAGGCTTAATAGTCCCATTTTAGTTGGGTTGGTGGCCTCTTTAGGCTTGTAAAAAAAGGTTGTGTAATGTGGACACGTGCAAGAGATTTTCGGTCTGTAATGGACCATTTTACCCTTTGTGGTGCCACTTTTCAGAGCTTGTAAAGTCTGTTTGTAATTTGCATTGCCTATGAAGTGTTTTTCGGAGATGTTTGCTTGTGGATCCCGATTGAGGCGTTCTCTCTAGCCCGTTCTCTCTTTTGTTGGTTCTAAGGGACAATGGGAGGCTTCGGGGAGGCTGACCTTTGCGGACGGACACGCAAGGGTGCCGCACGAATTAGGCAAAACCAGCTAAGTCCGTGACAGATGGTATCAGAGCGGGACAAGCACTCATAGAAACACTTAGCATGCAAACGTTGGGGACCTAGCGAGGCTGCGTTGAGGGCAGTCAGCACACGCACGACCGTTTGGGGGAAAACGGGCATGGAGATGTAGGGAAAAGGAGTCGCTTAGAGGAGCGGGCATCTGAGATTGGCATTCAAAGGAATGGCCAACCCTTCACGCAAGAGGCACCACGAGAACAGGCAAGCTTGGATGAATGTGGAGCGCACAAAGGTTGGGATGGCTGAGTTTGAGCTACGGCTCAACGTTGACAACCATACTTGATGGTGCTCAAGGCAAGCGAGGCGCTTGGTAAAGGATGAGACTATCCAAGGTGGAATGAGTTGCTCAACGACCAAAAGAGTTATGCAAAGCTCACAGAGGTGAGGGGAATTGCTAACTCGAAGAATTTGGTACTCATGCATGGGCTTGTATGCGGACGATGGAATGTTCGTGGCCATCCCAAGGCAACCGTAACTCGACGCCATGGAGCATTGAAACTTTCTCTTCGGCATGTGAAGGATACGTCCGTAGGAGGCTGAAGTGTGCAATGAGTTCAGCATGTTGCTAGGCCTTGAGTGGTGCAGCGGGGGCTGTATTGACGTGGAGTCGCAATCTAGCAAGTGCATTTGCAGGAGGCAGAACAATGCACAGTTTGTTCAGCAGATCGGAGTAGTCCAAGGGGATGGTGGTCTCCGAAACGAAGAGAGATGTTGCTCTAATGGGACAGTTATCCAGGAGGGATAAGTCCCGGCTCTCCAGAGGGAGAATCATGTGAGACGAACCTCACATGTTGAGGAGGAGTACCTCAACAAACAACAACTCCACGAAGCTCGATGGACTGATCAAGCGGCGAGGAGTTGTCGCATGATCTCGCTTGAGAGAATGCATTGGAGGATGCATTGCGAGATCAAGTGGGGGAGCGACCCAAAGCAACTTAAATGAAGGCACACTTGGAGTCGATGTGGAGATCGGACTCAAGGGAGGGCTGACCCGTGGAATGGTGGGCGCGAGGGCCACCATCGACTCAATGCAAAAACGAGGAGTGGAGCAACTTGGGTGTAACTTGGCGAAGTACTCAAGCCGCATGAAGGGAGCCAGCATATAAGTTGGAACATGGAGCAGAGGCACAGTGCTTTCCTTAGACAGAGGTCAAGGACATGAACTCTTGCAGAGGCAAGAGTATGATCATGTTGTTCCATGGGTCCTTCATTCTGACGAAGCGGACTCATCTTGCATGGTGCCAAAGACGAAGGGAGCTTCTGGGCACATGCACCTTATCTCGGAGGAGCATTTGATGGAGGAACTAAGGCAACTCAATTTGCGGAGGCGAAGTTGGGTTCAGAAGGCCTTAGCACGGGGCAAGAGGACGCAGAGGCGGGTACTCTTGAAGAATATGCCATAGTGTTGCCATTCAAGTTGTCATGAAGGAAGCGGTGCGCAGCGGAGATTGTGCTGGTAGGGGCAGAGGCCCAGGATCCAGACAATATTGCACAAATTACAGTGAAGTCGGTGGACTTCGGGAGCTACTAGGCGACGGACTGTCTTAGAGCGGTGCTTCATCTAGGTGTGACCCAAGAGTGGGTGGATGAAGGTCGATTGCCAAAGGAGCGAACAAAATCGAAGGTGGAGGAGACCCTGCGATGTATTGGCAGAGGCCACACTTGGAGGGTTCACAATTCGAGTTTATTCCACAAGGATCCGAATGCAATGGAGATGTCACCAGGAGGCGACATTGTGCAGCGGATCGTGGTGGAACAGTTCGTGGCAATGCGATACACACGACATAGTCCCGTGGCAATGCGAAACCGAGTACCCCAATTCTCTTATCTATCCAGCAGAGGAGCTCTGCATAAGTTCAAAGACCCTTCGAAGATAATGGAAGACAATAGTTGTCAAATCCTCACCAATGGTGATCAGTGGTACTGAGAGTAGATTGTCCGCTTCATTTCCCAACGAAATGTCAATCGAAAGCGGAAGTGATGCGAACCTACTTAGATGTGACAACTAAGTGAAAGAAGAGTCAATGAGCAAATTTTGTGGAGGAAGGACCTAAAACTTCAGCAGTTTGTGAGACGATGCTCGTTAAAAGCTCCAACAAGCATCCACCCAGTTCAAGCAGCATGAGGAATTTGAGAGACTGGCGCAGTAAGGATGGTCTTTTCCTTCATCTGGGGGATCCGTAGGAATCAACAAGGATCAACACAACTCAGCCAACCCCACACCAGAGTCAGAGTCATTGGTGAGTTGAAGCAGCATGGCGGATCAAAGGTTCGACTACTCAAAAACAACGGCGAAGAGCAGCTGGAAGCCAAGAGGCGCATTGTAGCTAGAGCGGAAGATTGAAGACTCAGCAAAGGCAAGGAGTTACAGTGTTCACAAAGGCTTCAACGAGGACGTCGAAGGAATAAGTGGGGGAGAATGTCACGAACAAACTTCGAAACAGGATGTTTGATGTAATGCTTATGTATGTCCGTGTCTTTTGGCATGTTCATGCCTTGTACAGTATGTAGAGGGGCGGCCGAAGGCTTAATAGTCTCATTTTAGTTGGGTTGGTGGCCTCTTTAGGCTTGTAAATAAAGGTTGTGTCATGTGGACACGTGCGAGAGATTTTCGGTCTGTAATGGACCATTTTACCCTTTGTGGTGCCACTGTTCAGAGCTTGTAAAGTCTGTTTGTAATTTGCATTGCCTATGAAGTGTTTTTCGGAGATGTTTGCTTGTGGATCCCGATTGAGGCGTTCTCTCTAGCCCGTTCTCTCTTTTGTTGGTCCTAAGGGACAATGGGAGGCTTCGGGGAGGCTGACCTTTGCGGACGGACACGCAAGGGTGCCGCACGACTTAGGCAAAACCAGCTAAGTCCGTGACAGTATGGTGTGGGAGTGTATGTATATATTACGATAGCGTGGGGTGGGAGTGTATGTATATGTTATAATATGAGATATAGAAGTCCATGATTTTTTTATGTTTCCTACGTATGCATATAAGCATTTCGAATTATTCCGATATAGAATTTTATGTCCTTATTATACGTATACTATGTTGTATGGTTATGCTTACTAAAGAAATTATAGGATGAGGTGGTTATGCTTGCTAAAGAAATCACAGGATGAGGTGTTTACTGTTAATTGTCTTATGATGATTTTAAAATATGATATACATGAAATGATGTATGCTCACCTGAATAAAGCTATAAAGGTTTGTATTTACTGAGTGATTACTCATTATAGACCCTATTTTGCAGATAAGGATATTAGTATCCCACCCAAGTGATTGGATAGGGAAGTGAGCACATGCAAGCCCATACCACTGTAAATATGGACGATGGCCTATGGACATTTTATATGTATAAATTTTAATCATGTTATATTTGGGTTTTCTTTTGGTTAGATGTTATAATTATGTATAGGTGTCAAAAATATTGTGTCTATGAGAAACCTTGTCATTTTATTTAGTAAGATAGCATACTTACTAAATATCAATAATAATATTGTGTACACGATTATCTATTTTATGATTATCTATTTTCCGTTGCATTCATATCAATAATAATAATGAAAATTTAAAATGTGGTATCATACTTTAATCATGCATATAAGATATGGGTGAAACTAGGGGTATAATGTTACACTTTCTATCTTAGGGCTTTGACAGATCTATCCTTTCAAAGTTTGGAAATAATATATTTGTTTCTTCAAAATTTAAACTATCATACATATCCATCTAAATGTTTAGACCTTATATATAAATATCTTTAAATATATAGATTCTTTATGTGTGCCACTCCCGTTAGCATGCTTCCAATCAAGTCATGGTGAGTGAGTAATCTTTGTGGATTGAAAGCACATGCTATTCAATGGCACACTATTAACCATGGCTACTGGTCAATTTTAAAAATATTAAAATTTTAAAAATACATAACACATGCTTTAATATATGACAAGGATAAAATAATAGACAAACATTCTCTATAATTGAGAACTTAAATTTAAAGGGACAAATAGAAAAACTACTAATTTTTAGGAATATATGTAATATTTTTAGAGGCTGTTAATGGCATTTGGAGTTTCAACATTGGTACACTAATGGTGAATAGTTGTAAATTTCTTTGTGCAACTATCCTGTCTAGGACTTCCCCAACATTGGTACAATATATGTAATATTTACGAAGGATCATATTCATTGATGGACTCTCTCTTTTCCTTTTCAAATTTTGATAATCATAATTCTTTACATTGTCATCCATTCACGGTGTAAGAAGTTTTGAATTGATTATGATTTTTCAATATATCAAGAAATTTGACTGAGCAAAATTGTTATATTGCATGTCGTTGCAATGAGAAAAAAATTTGTTTAGAGCCACTCCAGAAGATGCATTCTGGTGGTGTTATCAATTTTTTGAACTTAGATGAGATTTAGCTCTGATTCTTGGCAAATAGAGGCACATAAGTTTTGAAACGATCAATTACCTCGTATTATCACGAAGGAAACTCATTTGTACTGTGTATTTCTTGAGCTTTGTTTCGTTGTATCATGAATTGGAAAGTCTTAGAATGTAGTGCGACATCTTTCATCATCTTTTGAGCAAATTAGTCAATGTACTGTGAGAGCTTCATACAACTGACAGAAAATATGCATTTGTGAGGTGCATTTCATAACAGGCATATGTGCAATAAAGCTCTCGAAAGCATCGTTTTTGTTTACTTGTCAAGCTAAAGTTGTGGTGATATACCTTCCGGCGTGTTCTTGTTTTGTCGTGCCAAATACACACCCATACCTTCATTAGCCACTATGCATATTTTGCAGAGATTATTGGCATTGAGCATGTCTTCAGTGGCCTATAATCATTTTTACTATCATTGATTAAACTTCTGACCCAGATTGAATTAGGTTGTTACAAGTTCAGGTTAGGCTTTTGGTTGAACTAAGTCTATTGTTGGTCTTAATGGAAATTTTCTTGGACTTAATATTCGATGGGTTTAGAGGCTGAATTTCTAGTAAAAACTAGTTTGGAACTATGTTTCTGGATATAATTCGTTTGATTGACTGACTTGATTCATTGGGATGATTACATTGGATGCGTTTGAAAGGAACAGAAAAATGGTTAGGAGTTGAATTGAGTCAACTTGGTCTTTTCTGAACTGTCCAAACTGTGCAAAAATGCTTCACAGAAATCAGGGACTGTCAAGTCAACTTGTTCTTGTTTGGAGTGTCTAAATTTGGTCTCACAGAGGCCAAGCCTCACAGTGAGGTGGTTTCAGATGAACATAGATTAGCAAATGCAAAATATGTGCATAAGACAATACCATGTTCAAATCTCTGTTCTACAAAACATGGAACTTTATAAGAAAAAACTGTCCAGTTACATGAGTAAATTGAGATCCATGCATATTCATCAATCTCAATTGCAATGTTGTTTACTGGTGATATGGTTTTTATCTGCCAACTTTTCAAAAATTCACAATACAAAGGGAAAATAGGGTCTAATGCCAACCTATAATTGTACCTTTTACTTGCCAGCACACCAACCAAAAGCTGCCCTTCGTATTGCTTGCCTAATCTCTTATATTGGGAAATTTTGTGAAAATAGAATTCTGTTGCCAGAGGATATACTTTATTCTGATTTTATGCACACAGCTGCACTAAACAAAGAAGAGACATTACATCATTTATGCAAAGTCATTCATATGGATCAGCGGATGTGAAACCCCTGATTCAGCAATTGTGGTGTCCTTGCAGTTCAGTTGTTCTTTCATCTCGTTTGCTGATGAAATCTTGGTATCTACTCTTCTGGGAGATTCAGCATCACTCGAGGGAGATGAATCAGATGAGGATTCTAACTGATGTTTGGTTACTGAGAACTCTGGTTGGAGAACAGAAACATGGGCTTGTTCTTGGAAGAAGACAGAAGAAGCTGATTCCATGAAAGCAGACATCTTCTGATCATCCTCTTTCATCTTTTCATCATACTTGTTGAGATCAAACCCGGCTGGATTATGGCCCCCGAATGCAGATTCCAGTTTGTCCATTTCGAAGAGGTCAGTCATTATTTTCTGACTCTCCGTGTTATCAGAGTAAACAAATTTCACCTTTTTGTGAGTCTTATGCTCAAGAAAGGGCTTCACCATCTGCAAAATAGGAGAAGAGGCAGAAATAAACTTTTACACATAAGGAAATCTAAAAGATGTAAAGCTGTTAAATTTCATCCAAATGCATTAAATAGACATATATGTATTATATACACACATATATTTATATGTTATTTAGAGACAAAAAATCAGAGGTATATGATTTTTTTTGTTCTAGCATCACTTTTGGATAATCTATGATTTTGTTTTTGTTAGTTTACTCCAAGAAAAGTAGGTTTTGTGGATGATATAGCATGTGAAATTAAGGCCATACCTTCCAAAATGATTCAAAAATCCTTGGAGGATTATACAGGATTCCCAGTCCCAGCCTTTCGGGATAGTAGTCCTGCAAAATATGAGCTGTTTCACGAGTCACTTTTACTGATACACTTGCCATAGTCCAGCCTTGAAAATCTATGAGCCACACCATTTGCTCCTGATTTGCTGCTAAATTGAAAATGGCATTCTCCATACAGTAGACCAGGTATCTGATTTGTCCTTCACTTGAGCTAGTATTCTGCTCAAGTTTTCATATCGCATCAAGATCTAAACAATGAAATCTAAAATTGAATACTCAAAAATATGTTACTTTGGCTACTCGAACCTGAAATCCAGGCCTCATAACAAGAACAGCTCTTCCATTTTTGTCAAGGTAGTCAGCCCTGTAGATTTTTCCAGTCTCAGCTTCATGAGCAACATCCTCCTAGAAGATGGAAAGGGAGTTTCATTGGTATCATGTGAAAAAGTATGAACATGGGTTAGTAATCTTAAATTTGTTTAGTTTATTTATCATTTCAAGTCACATGTCAAAGTTCCTTAACACAATTTGCATTTCACTCAAGCTTCCATTATAAGATTCAATGAACATTGAGGTATATTTTGTTACAGTATTCTCATTAAATTACTTAGTTTCTTTCCAGAAATATATCTGATAATTATAGTACTTTAGTCAATATATTCCTCATGGTAATCTTAAGTAGGTTATTTCTACTCTGTGGAGGATTGAAGTTAATTTTCATGATTTATCAGGTTCTTGAAGTAACTTTGTAGACCAGATGAGCACTTTAGCTAGACTGGCACATCTTTACAAAAAGAAATATATGCATACCCAGCGAATGGTTTCTGGCTTATATTCCAATCTCCACTTCAGAGATTCCTTCAGCATCTTACTTGCCCTTTCCACATTCCAGTTTCTTGCACGTAGATACCTCGATACCGAAGCATCTGAACAGAAGTTTGGAAGCATATTGACCATTGGACCCAAGATTTCACGAACTTCATTTATCTAAATGGCAGGACACATGACCAATTTTCTCATCAGAAGGAATACTGGATGTTGAAAAAGATTACGGTAGTCATAGGTGCTATAGACTACATAGTATACGCATTTGAGATATTTTAAGTCACAATAAAGTAAACAACAGATTGAAAAACAAAAGCATTCACAAAGCACACTTACCTTAGCTTTCCGCTCTTCGATGGACAAGGATTTCTCAATGCCATTCCCTTTTGATTTTACTATATTCATCCTCACACAATTGACCAACTGTAGGAGGCTTCAAGAACAAATTTCCAAGTAAATGCATTAGCATAAAGTATTAAGAATTTGCACTCATTTGCTAAAGAAATTGCATAAAATAAGTAGCGACAGCTCTCAAACATAATTTAGTTGCATAATGACCAATTTCTAGGCATTTATTTATGTTGAGGAAAGATTGAGAAGTAAAAGATAGAAAGACTTATCTGACACTTATTCCTCATACAAAGTAGAAGTCAGAACATATATTCCCGGATGTATGTTCAGATCTGGGAATATTGTGCAGCATAATACTATTTAAGCATAAGTGGCACGTTCTGACCAAAGCGACCATGATGAACCATAGTGATCGACATGTACGGTACTAGAAACATGATTCATGCTAGGCACAGGATTCGTACCTAATGGGATGGACATGTGAATACCAACGGCATGCACTGGTGGCACATTGTACCCCCCATGCTAGTGAAACTAAAATCACTAAATCAATTCACATACAAAAATGATTTTGATAGCTTTTTTTTATTTCCATCATAGATACGTATAGATGTTTCATATGATACAAGCATCCATCTGAATTAAGTTAGATTTCTCGAGTTCTGTGGTTCATGAGTGTCTTTAGCTGTGTGTGTGCCTTTTGCCGTCTGCTATATCACAATCTTTTTATTCTAAAATTAGATATCTGACAATCATGTTCCAACTCACTTTTCTGATAGATCAAGTTGAATAGCTAATCCATTATTTCATTTACAGGTGGTGTATGATTAAAAGAGAGTTCAAAATTCGCTTGCACCCAACTATTATGCATCTGCAGTTGCTGGATGAAATCGAACATCTAAATACCATTTGGAATGTGAAAATTTCAGAAGACTGAAACAGATTGTGTAAATAGAACAATGGAATCATGACAAAGGGCATCAAAACTATACAGTTGAATGATCTGGTATCCTGATCGCTTCTGAAGATTTGTATCAAGGAAGTCAATAAGCAATTGTACAGACAGAACTAAGGTGAGTTAGCAAGATCAACTAGCTGAAGCTACATTAACACTTGTGAGTTGAACCTTTTCTCTTGTCTTTGTTTCATGATCTATGGATCACCAATCATGGAATAAGATACGGTGATCATCTACTCATCGTAACGTCTACCACATGTGTGTGACCCCCTAGGCCCAATATCGAGCTGGTCATGAGTCACACCTATCAAAACTCCTTCTAGATAGATGAATTATTATCTTTATAATAATTCACTCGACTCATCAATTACGGACGTACTATACCACTACGTCGTTGTCCCTAGACGACACAAGTCGATTTAATTCATTAAACCTATCTGTCCTCGGTCACTATGTACATATAGTCCATTATTAACCTAATATCCTAGAGATCGTATATCGGACATGGCGTTGTTAGACTCATATGGTTTCTACTCGAGTCTCGCTCTAATCGGATTCTCTTGGAGAACTCTTTCTCTCTCAATCCGAATGACCCTGGCTAGGTATTTATTTGAGCAATGACACATGAGATATTCCTCTTATAATACCGAGAGTGGATAATCCTCTATCGACACTCAATAATTATCATAAGGTTGGCTACCACTCCCGATGGTCGACGGTGCTAGATCTTGAACCTTCGGACCTATAAGTCTGGTATTAAAGAATGAAGTACTAATACAGGATATTTTGGTGTCTCAAATCTTAGGACCAGATACGCCACTAGGACTACGGAATCGTTGTCTGACAATAAAGCATCATCAACCATCCAGCATCCCATAAGCAGATTAATCAGTGAACTCATTCTCCAATGAGCATTTTTATTGTATCCTTAGTGTCCCCACAGGTGCAGCTATGAGGCTAGCTACATCCATCATATGGACGGGTATACAGTACACTAGTATATCCAATTATCTCAATATATCTCTCGAGTAACATATGACCGGGATTATTTAGGGTTTGTGTTTAAAGGGGAATCGGTCTCATTATCATGATCTCATCATGATCTGATTCCTATTGTACAGATCCAAGGACATCACAATATATACATGTGTTTATGCAACAATCAATATAAAGTGATAAAATGTCAAAATAAAATAAGCAAAAAGACTGTGTGTTAAGTCATACATGTCATCACTCACGTGATTGATTTGCAAGGCACCTATGACTAGTAGAAGACACACGCTTCTCCAATGATGTTGCCTCCATCTTTTATTTTGATGTCGTCGTTCATCCCATCCAGCCAATTATTGATGATGATGAGGCTGAGGAAGAGGGATGCATCTCATCGGAGCTTAGCATCACCACACGGTAGTTGTTCCCTTTAGTCGTAGGGTTGTTGTGATTCAGCCTCATGTAGCCATGGACTCATTCTCCTCCTCGCCTTTCAACTAATGTTGTTGGCTTCCGAAAGGTAATGACGGATGGTTTGGTAAAGTTGGAGGCCAACCTCCTATTGCAATGGCGACAACAACGGCAAGTGAAGAAGAGCAGAAGAGGACCGAGGTCTCATAGTTTACAGTATCATGGAGTCACCTTCTACTAGAGAACCAGCCTCGTGCACCATTGACGTTATCATTGGTCTGCTCTCCGCAACGCAACCGAAGGGGAGGAAAGCGATTTCCATGAAAGCCTCACACCGCAAGCGAGAAATTAATACTTTAAAAGATAATAAAATTATTTTTTTATTCTTTCCATTCGTGCCCTTTTTACACATAACAACATATGTTATTTTTTTATCAACGAAGTTAATGACGTGAGGAGAATTTGGGTTAAATATTTCACTTTCGTAAGTGCAAGGATCTCAATGCTATTTTTTAAAGTATAAGGATCGAAATGCTCATCATAGTTAATTATAAGGGACAATCTATAATTACCCCTGATTATAGTTGTCATATGAGTTTTCCTTTATCCTAATTAATATTCATTATTTATTATGATAATTATTTTATTATTATTAAATTATTAAATTATTTTTCATAAATTATATTAATAAAATTTTTATGGATATTATTTATAACTTATATCTCTAAGAATTATCTAACTAAAAGCTACTAATATGACTTAGGATAATATAATTATGGGGTATTATTTATAAGAAATATTTTTATCATTTATAGGTTGTTTTAATCTATAATTTATATTCTTGTGTTAGTCTTATGTTTGTCAAAATGATTTGGACTAATAATTTATAAAAATTATATTAAAAATAAATATTAAATGATATTAAAGAATTTAAATTATGTGATGGGACTGAATAATACTATTTTGGATATACTTGATTGTATACCCAAGAGTAGCAATACTATTTTACAATGATAATAATAGTTCTTCATAACTATAATATTTTTGAGTGAATACTAGATATATCAATATTTCACTAAAAGATGAAATATGAATTATATTAATAGTTCATCATATTATTGGAAACTCAAAGTATTATTATTATTTTATTTTTGTTTATTATAGTAGTTTTTCCTTGCATTTATGCTTTTAGTATTTCTGTATTCTTTGATTTAAATTATTCAAAATGATTAAAATATATATATTACATCTTGATCTAGCCTTACTTATTGAAAGACTCGAAAGTATTATGGAATAAATTAATAAAATATATACTTCGAAAAAATCTAATAGATATAGTCTAATATTCATAAGAATGATTATTATAAATAAGTAACTAACACACATGAATATTTGAGGATTATTAAAAATAAGTTTAAATATATTGATAAATCATTGGTTGACACATTAATAAAAAAATTAATTATGACTTAATGATAGTCGAAAGATTCATGATCATATTCACAATATGACTAATAAGACCGTAAAACTTAAAGCATTATATATGAATATAAATGAGTCTTTTCTTACGTAATTAATTCTTATCTTTCTCTTTAGTTTGACTCAAGATTTACTATAATATATGTAATGAATAAGCTGATTAGTATATGTATTCAAGAAAAATTAAGACAATAAGATAACGGGTCAACGTTAGCTCTCTCACCTCCCTTCCATCCTTTATTTACCGGGTCAACGTAAGCGTAGGGGACAACCTTATTGTAAACAATGGTATAAAAAAATAATGATTATGACGAGCGATGTAACAAGTCAAATGTGAGAAGTGAGGAAGCATCGACGACATTGGTGGGGCGGAGAAAAAGAAAGAATATTTTTTAAACTAAAAAAATAGGATGCTATTTGCGGGAGAAAAAAAAAAGAAAACGGGGCGTTATCTTAGAAAAACAAAAAGAGAGATATTTTCAGAAAAATCGGTCAAAGAAAGAGGGGAATGAAAAACAAATGAAATGGTATCATGTTCCGTTGACTTGACTTTCCGAGATGGTATCGTCTTCTCTCTCTCTCTCTCTCTCTCTCACCCCCTTCCATTGCTAACATTGCTTCAGGAGCTCCATTGAAATGGCGCGGTGGGCCACCGTTATGCAGCTCTTCTCTCTCGCCACCGGCGTTGGCCCTGTCGTTGATAAGATCGCCGAGAAGGCCGTGGAGGGCGGCGTCAACGGCCTGCAGTGGGTCTGGGCCAACCACAAGGCCCTCCTCAACGTGGAGGCTGACATCGACAAGCTCCGCCGCGACCGCGAGCACATCAGCGCCATCCTCAAGGACGCCGAAGAGACCCGCTTCATCGAGGACCAAACCGTCCGCGAATGGCTCTCCGACCTCAAAGACTTCGCCTTTGACGTCGAGGACCTCGTCGACGAGTTCCAGATCGGCCTCGATATCGCCAAGCTGGAGAAGGCTCGTCTCTCCCCTGGCTCCCGGAAAAGGAGGCGGCCGTGGGACATTTTTCCTCCTTGTCTCACTTGGGTCTACCGTCAAAGGACGATCTCGGTAAAGATCAAGGAGATCAAGGAAAAGTTTGAGGAGATCAAGCAGCGCAGGAATGATTTCCAGTTAAGAGAGGGAGAATCGAGGAGGAGACAACAAGACAGCACACAACAAACTCCTCAACATACTGGCTCGCTTCGTGGCGACTATCAAGTTTTGGGCTTGGAGGAGGAAAAAAAAGAGATTTTGATGCATTTGAGGCAGGGCGGCGGTGTGAGTGGCGCCCCTAATTCTTCCCAAAGAGAGGGGAGAAGTGTGCCTGTCGTTGCCATCATCGGACCAGGAGGAATCGGGAAGACAACTCTGGCCAGGCTTGTCTTCAGCGACGAGGAAATCGAAAGATCTTCTTTTTTGAAGATCTGGGTTGGTGTTTCGCGCGATTTCGACGTGTGTAGGATCACAAAAGAGATCATTAAATCGATCACCGAAAAGAGTTGCTGTGGTTTGAGCTTGGATTTGCTGCAGCGTAAGCTTCGGGAGCTGGTCCTCGGAAAGAAGTTCTTGCTCGTGCTTGATGGTTTGTGCAACAACGACCTTTCGTTCTGGGACACGTTGCAGGCTCCTCTGATGGTCGGAGGCGAAGGTAGCAGAGTCCTGGTCACCGCCCGGAGTGAGCAGGTTCTGACATACATGCGCCCACGCCCTTCGTCCATAATATGGTTGAATGGGCTGGGTGAAAACGATAGCTGGCTCCTGTTCTGCAGCTACGCATTCCGACAAGCACCTACCGATCATGACGTTGGTAGAGAAATTGTGAGAAGATGCCATGGTTCGCCCTTGGCAATTATCTCGATCGGTGGCCTCTTGTACTCCAGAACTGAAGAGTGGAGGAGTATCCTCAGCGACATACCAGATCCAGAAGACGAAGCGCATGGCATCTTGTCGACATTAAAGGTAAGCTATGACTATTTGCCCTTGCATCTGAAGCAGTGCTTTGCATTCTGTTCCATATTTCCTAATGGTTATGAGTTCGACAAAGAGGAATTGGTAGAGTTCTGGGTCGCAGTGGGCTTAGCCAAACCTAGGGACTGCAGATCAGCAGAATATATTGGGTATAGGTACTTTGATTCTCTGCTCCGATGGTCATTTTTCCAGGGTTGTAATGGTCGTCACCACCAGAAACAGAAGTACAAAATGCCTGGCCTAATTCATGAACTAGCACAATCTGTTTCTGCACATGAATGTCTAAGAATCGAGAATGATGCATCATTCAGTGAATCTGAGAATGCACGCTATGCATTGTCATGTAACTTCCCCATGGAGCTTCCAATATTTCAGAAGTTATATCAGAATAAGAAACTTAGAACATTTATATTGCTCGGTGAAAATGGCACTCCCACAAAGCAGGTGCCGCGTGATCTTTACACGAACCTAAGATGTCTAAGGGTGTTAGATTTGAGGAGAAATGAGTTGACAGAATTGCCAGATTCGATTGGAAATCTTATTCACCTGAGGTACCTTAACCTTTTAGGTACTCAAATTGAGAGGTTGCCTGAATCATTGTGCAGCCTCTACAATCTGCAACTGCTAGAACTTGGTGACTGTAAGAAGCTTGTGGAGCTACCCAGAGGCATGAGCAACTTAATTAATCTACGATATCTGGGTCTGCGTCTAGATTGGGAAAACTGTAGACATAGATGGAGTGATGTTGTTATGCCACCAGGACTTGGCAGATTGACTTCTCTGCATACTCTTTCAAGGTTCTCAGTTTCCTCGGAGAGCGGATGCGGGATAAGTGAACTGAAGGGCTTGAAACTTCGAGGAGAAATTTGCATCTCAAAGCTTGAAATTGTTGATGTGAGGGATGCCATGGAGGCCAGTTTAGGTACCAAACAACATCTCGAAACTATGATTCTGCGATGGACTAACTGCAGAAGCCCTGCTTCACAAAGTGGAGGTGGAAGGGATGTGATCGAACAGCTCTGCCCAAATAGCAACCTCAAACACCTATGGATAGAAAATTACAAAGGTGCTGAATTCCCGAGCTGGCTTGGAGACCAGTCCATGAATTTGGAAACATTAAGACTTTATGGTTGTGAAAGATCGGAGAGGCTCCCACCTGTAGGAAGGTTGAGGAATCTCAAATGTCTGTTCTTGGAAGGACTGCACACAGTCACAGACCTTGGTTCACTTTCTGGTGATGGTAATTTTGCAGGATTTCCATCATTGGAGATGATCACCATATCAAATTTGAAGACTCTTGAGAGGGGGTTTGAATTAGTACAAGATGAAATGCCTTGCCTCAGAAAGCTGGTCATATCAGACTGCTCCAACTTACTACAACTTCCACAACTTCCAAACTCGCTTGAAGACATTGAGATTAGAGAATGTCCAGCATTATCTGCTCTACCTATGCTTTCGTCCCTTCAACAATTGGTACTCGCAAAATGTGGACTTGCAATAATTGAATCGATTCATCAGTTCACCTCTCTTTCTTCTCTGACTATTTCCCAATTTCCACGACTTGGATCTATAACAAGAGAGCACCTTCAAGACCTAGGGTCCCTTAGGAAACTGAAGATTGACCAGTGTGACAATTTTGTTTCACTTTCTTCTCAGCATCTTGTTTCTCTTGAAACTTTGGAAATATCTCAATGTTGTACATTTTCTTCCTTGGCTGGAGAGGGACTGCCAGCGTCACTCGAAGATCTCCGACTACAATCTTGTGGCAACCTCACATATTTTCCGGGGGAAGGAATGCCTGCCTCACTGCAGCGCTTGGCCATTGGTGGATGCCCAACTCTAGAACAAAGATGTCAAGTAGGTGGACGTGATTGGCACAAGATACAGCATGTCCCCCGTAGAGAAATTGGTGAGAACTCTACAGTCTAAGCTAGGATTTGCGAAGGCCCCAGCACAAAAATTAGGAAACTGATATGAAGGTATGTATTGTTGCTTTATATGATCTACCAATCTTTTGTTTCTTTATTTTTCTTTTAGTACTCAAGTCTTACATATATTGAATTACAACTAGCATGTCAATAGAAGCATAAATAATATATATATGTTACTCTCACTTTATGATATGATTTGTGATGTCTATATTTCATAAATATGATGAATAATATGCTCATGTTTTCGACTTTGAAGATTGAAGTACATACTTTCCAAAAATATCATTCTCAGTATTCTACGAAATATTGGCTAAGCATGTATTAATATTAATGTTTATGTTAAATATAGTGCAATAACCCAAGGTATACTAGCAAACTTAAATATGAGGTTAAGTTATGGTAATAAGTATGCATATAGTGACTAGAAGTTACGATTGAATTTTAATCAGCCTTAAGTGAATATTAAGACTTGAATGAGTTTGAATACAATTAAAGTAAGGAAGTTTAAGTTTTAGACCTTATGTATGTAGAAAATAATAAGCTACTCAAGCATGGATAAAATAATAAAAAATTCAATGGAGTTGTAAATTAAAGAAAAGTGTGATATAAAAATGCTAAGATACATATGTGAGATTGAAGAATGAATTTAGATTAAAACATGGTATTGTTGTCAAACTAAATTTGGCTCAAATTGGCTCAAATTGACTTATATGGATATATAAAGACATGAATAAAATTTTCAGATTATATATTATTATTTTAAAATTTTTCTTAAGCAAAGTTATCATGAGATTTGAAGTTGGTTATAATTTATTGTATCAAGCAATGCTTCGAGGTCTAATGGAAAGTATTAGTTTCAAAGATATTTTTGAGGGCTTTTGATAATTGAAGTTATCTTAGTTATTTAGTATAGAGCAGAAATATTTATATTTGAGAATCAGTCTTTGATATGGATAATGTCTTGAGTTTTTATATAAGTTTTAAGATATTAAGTCATAAGCGATATTATGATAAGATTGATGACATGAATATATATCAATCTTGATTAATTTCAGGATTAGATACGTGAAGTTTATAGGACTAAACTTTTTATTTAGAGGAAAGAATATAATATTTTTATCTTTCTAGGATCTATTTATAAATATAGATATTATAAGGATTAAATAACAAAAGGTTAAAAGACAAAAAAGGGAGGGGAGGGGGGTTTCTTCCCATCTCCCATGCATCTCTTAACAGCCTTTGCCTTGCGAGGAAAACAGAGACTGCGTCAATGGGAGAGAAGGGAAGAATAGAGAAAAAGAGAAGGGAGAAAGGAGAGAGGAAAAGGAAGATAAGTTTGTGTCTGTAGAAGAGAAGAGAAGGGAGAAAAGAGAGAGAAGGAAGAGAAGATAGAAGCATTCGATTGTGAGATTAGAGAAAAAAAAGAGAATAAAGAAGGAAAAGAAAAAGAAAAGAGGAAGAAGAAGAAAGGAGGAAAGAGATAGATCTCCGAGAATAAAAGAAAGAAAAAAAAGAATGAAAGAAAGGAAAAGAAAGGAAGAAAAATAGAAAAAAAAAGATAAAAGAAAAGAAAACTTAATAGGAGGTTTAATGGGATTGAACCATAGACCTCAAGTGATCCTCTCAGCTTTTCTCATGGAGACCAAGACACCCTAGCTCTAAGAAAGAAGAAAGGTTTATCGCTCCCTAGTACACTCGATCATTAAGAAACGTGACCTTTCACTAGCATATTCATTTTTTGAGTTAAATTAGGTAAGTATAAGCTTAATTCACGGTAAAATACTGATCGTATATATTATCATATGCATAATGTATTTTGAAAAGTATGTTTTGAATAATATGATCATCATGACCTAAATATAAATGTATATATCTTGTAAGCATAAAAATATGTGAATTGTGATAAAAATGTCTTATATGCAAGTTTATATGATCACGTGCGGTGTGGGAGTGCAAGAATATGTTTCGATGTGCAATATACATATATGACTTGCGATATAGGAGTGCACGTATGCATTATGACGTGTAGTGTGGGAGTACACGTATGTATTATAATATATGATATAGAAGTGCACGTATATATTATGACGTGCAATGTGGGAGTATATGTATATATTATGACGTATTGTCACGGACAAACTTCGAAACAGGATGTTTGATATAATGCTTATGTATATCCGTGTTTTTTGGCATGTTCATGCCTTGTACAGCATGTAAAGGGGCGGCCGAAGGCTTAATAGTCTCATTTTAGTTGGGTTGGTGGCCTCTTTAGGCTTGTAAATAAAGGTTGTGTCATGTGGACACGTGCGAGAGATTTTCGGTCTGTAATGGACCATTTTACCCTTTGTGGTGCCACTTTTTAGAGCTTGTAAAGTCTGTTTGTAATTTGCATTGCCTATGAAGTGTTTTTCGGAGATGTTTGCTTGTGGATCCCGATTGAGGCGTTCTCTCTAGCCCGTTCTCTCTTTTGTTGGTCCTAAGGGACAATGGGAGGCTTCGGGGAGGCTGACCTTTGCGGACGGACACGCAAGGGTGCCGCACGACTTAGGCAAAACCAGCTAAGTCCGTGACAGATGGTATCAGAGCGGGACAAGCACTCATAGAAACACTTAGCATGCAAACGTGGGGGACCTAGCGAGGCTGCGTTGAGGGCAGTCAGCACACGCACGACCGTTTGGGGGAAAACGGGCATGGAGATGTAGGGAAAAGGAGTCGCTTAGAGGAGCGGGCATCTGAGATTGGCATTCAGAGGAATGGCCAACCCTTCACGCAAGAGGCACCACGAGAACAGGCAAGCTTGGATGAATGTGGAGCGCACAAAGGTTGGGATGGCTGAGTTTGAGCTACGGCTCAACGTTGACAACCATACTTGATGGTGCTCAAGGCAAGCGAGGCGCTTGGTAAAGGATGAGACCATCCAAGGTGGAATGAGTTGCTCAACGACCAAAAGAGTTATGCAAAGCTCACAGAGGTGAGGGGAATTGCTAACTCGAAGAATTTGGTACTCATGCATGGGCTTGTATGCGGACGATGGAATGTTCGTGGCCATCCCAAGGCAACCGTAACTCGGCGCCATGGAGCATTGAAACTTTCTCTTCGGCATGTGAAGGATACGTCCGTAGGAGGCTGAAGTGTGCAATGAGTTCAGCATGTTGCTAGGCCTTGAGTGGTGCAGCGGGGGCTGTATTGACGTGGAGTCGCAATCTAGCAAGTGCATTTGCAGGAGGCAGAACAATGCACAGTTTGTTCAGCAGATCGGAGTAGTCCAAGGGGATGGTGGTCTCCGAAACGAAGAGAGATGTTGCTCCAATGGGACAGTTATCCAGGAGGGATAAGTCCCGGCTCTCCAGAGGGAGAATCATGTGAGACGGACCTCACATGTTGAGGAGGAGTACCTCAACAAACAACAACTCCACGAAGCTCGATGGACTGATCAAGCGGCGAGGAGTTGTCGCATGATCTCGCTTGAGAGAATGCATTGGAGGATGCATTGCGAGATCAAGTGGGGGAGCGACCCAAAGCAACTTAAATGAAGGCACACTTGGAGTCGATGTGGAGATCGGACTCAAGGGAGGGCTGACCCGTGGAATGGTGGGCGCGAGGGCCACCATCGACTCAATGCAAAAACGAGGAGTAGAGCAACTTGGGTGTAACTTGGCGAAGTACTCAAGCCGCATGAAGGGAGCCAGCATAGAAGTTGGAACATGGAGCAGAGGCACAGTGCTTTCCTTAGACAGAGGTCAAGGACATGAACTCTTGCAGAGGCAAGAGTATGATCATGTTGTTCCATGGGTCCTTCATTCTGACGAAGCGGACTCATCTTGCATGGTGCCAAAGACGAAGGGAGCTTCTGGGCACATGCACCTTATCTCGGAGGAGCATTTGATGGAGGAACTAAGGCAACTCAATTTGCGGAGGCGAAGTTGGGTTCAGAAGGCCTTAGCACGGGGCAAGAGGACGCAGAGGCGGGTACTCTTGAAGAATATGCCATAGTGTTGTCATTCAAGTTGTCATGAAGGAAGCGGTGCGCAGCGGAGATTGTGCTGGTAGGGGCAGAGGCCCAGGATCCAGACAATATTGCACAAATTACAGTGAAGTCGGTGGACTTCGGGAGCTACTAGGCGACGGACTGTCCTAGAGCGGTGCTTCATCTAGGTGTGACCCAAGAGTGGGTGGATGAAGGTCGATTGCCAAAGGAGCGAACAAAATCGAAGGTGGAGGAGACCCTGCGATGTATTGGCAGAGGCCACACTTGGAGGGTTCACAATTCGAGTTTATTCCACAAGGATCCGAATGCAATGGAGATGTCACCAGGAGGCGACATGGTGCAGCGGATCGTGGTGGAACAGTTCGTGGCAATGCGATACACACGACATAGTCCCGTGGCAATGCGAAACCGAGTACCCCAATTCTCTTATCTATCCAGCAGAGGAGCTCTGCATAAGTTCAAAGACCCTTCGAAGATAATGGAAGACAATAGTTGTCAAATCCTTACCAATGGTGATCAGTGGTACTGAGAATAGATTGTCCGCTTCATTTCCCAACGAAATGTCAATCGAAAGCGGAAGTGATGCGAACCTACTTAGATGTGACAACTAAGTGAAAGAAGAGTCAATGAGCAAATTTTGTGGAGGAAGGACCTAAAACTTCAGCAGTTTGTGAGACGATGCTCGTTAAAAGCTCCAACAAGCATCCACCCAGTTCAAGCAGCATGAGGAATTTGAGAGACTGGCGCAGTAAGGATGGTCTTTTCCTTCATCTGGGGGATCCGTAGGAATCAACAAGGATCAACACAACTCAGCCAACCCCACACCAGAGTCAGAGTCATTGGTGAGTTGAAGCAGCATGGCGGATCAAAGGTTCGACTACTCAAAAACAACAGCGAAGAGCAGCTAGAAGCCAAGAGGCGCATTGTAGCTAGAGCGGAAGATTGAAGACTCAGCAAAGGCAAGGAGTTACAGTGTTCACAAAGGCTTCAACGAGGACGTCGAAGGAATAAGTGGGGGAGAATGTCACGAACAAACTTCGAAACAGGATGTTTGATGTAATGCTTATGTATGTCCGTGTCTTTTGGCATGTTCATGCCTTGTACAGCATGTAGAGGGGCGGCCGAAGGCTTAATAGTCCCATTTTAGTTGGGTTGGTGGCCTCTTTAGGCTTGTAAATAAAGGTTGTGTCATGTGGACACGTGCGAGAGATTTTCGGTCTGTAATGGACCATTTTACCCTTTGTGGTGCCACTGTTCAGAGCTTGTAAAGTCTGTTTGTAATTTGCATTGCCTATGAAGTGTTTTTCGGAGAAGTTTGCTTGTGGATCCCGATTGAGGCGTTCTCTCTAGCCCGTTCTCTCTTTTGTTGGTCCTAAGGGACAATGGGAGGCTTCGGGGAGGCTGACCTTTGCGGACGGACACGCAAGGGTGCCGCACGACTTAGGCAAAACCAGCTAAGTCCGTGACAGTATGGTGTGGGAGTGTATGTATATATTACGATAGCGTGGGGTGGGAGTGTATGTATATGTTATAATATGAGATATAGAAGTCCATGATTTTTTTATGTTTCCTACGTATGCATATAAGCATTTCGAATTATTCCGATATAGAATTTTATGTCCTTATTATACGTATACTATGTTGTATGGTTATGCTTACTAAAGAAATTATAGGATGAGGTGGTTATGCTTGCTAAAGAAATCACAGGATGAGGTGTTTACTGTTAATTGTCTTATGATGATTTTAAAATATGATATACATGAAATGATGTATGCTCACCTGAATAAAGCTATAAAGGTTTGTATTTACTGAGTGATTACTCATTATAGACCCTATTTTGCAGATAAGGATATTAGTATCCCACCCAAGTGATTGGATAGGGAAGTGAGCACATGCAAGCCCATACCACTGTAAATATGGACGATGGCCTATGGACATTTTATATGTATAAATTTTAATCATGTTATATTTGGGTTTTCTTTTGGTTAGATGTTATAATTATGTACAGGTGTCAAAAATATTGTGTACATGAGAAACCTTGTCATTTTATTTAGTAAGATAGCATACTTACTAAATATCGATAATAATATTGTGTACACGATTATCTATTTTATGATTATCTATTTTCCGTTGCATTCATATCAATAATAATAATGAAAATTTAAAATGTGGTATCATACTTTAATCATGCATATAAGATATGGGTGAAACTAGGGGTATAATGTTACACTTTCTATCTTAGGGCTTTGACAGATCTATCCTTTCAAAGTTTGGAAATAATATATTTGTTTCTTCAAAATTTAAACTATCATACATATCCATCTAAATGTTTAGACCTTATATATAAATATCTTTAAATATATAGATTCTTTATGTGTGCCACTCCCGTTAGCATGCTTCCAATCAAGTCATGGTGAGTGAGTAATCTTTGTGGATTGAAAGCACATGCTATTCAATGGCACACTATTAACCATGGCTACTGGTCAATTTTAAAAATATTAAAATTTTAAAAATACATAACACATGCTTTAATATATGACAAGGATAAAATAATAGACAAACATTCTCTATAATTGAGAACTTAAATTTAAAGGGACAAATAGAAAAACTACTAATTTTTAGGAATATATGTAATATTTTTAGAGGCTGTTAATGGCATTTGGAGTTTCAACATTGGTACACTAATGGTGAATAGTTGTAAATTTCTTTGTGCAACTATCCTGTCTAGGACTTCCCCAACATTGGTACAATATATGTAATATTTACGAAGGATCATATTCATTGATGGACTCTCTCTTTTCCTTTTCAAATTTTGATAATCATAATTCTTTACATTGTCATCCATTCACGGTGTAAGAAGTTTTGAATTGATTATGATTTTTCAATATATCAAGAAATTTGACTGAGCAAAATTGTTATATTGCATGTCGTTGCAATGAGAAAAAAATTTGTTTAGAGCCACTCCAGAAGATGCATTCTGGTGGTGTTATCAATTTTTTGAACTTAGATGAGATTTAGCTCTGATTCTTGGCAAATAGAGGCACATAAGTTTTGAAACGATCAATTACCTCGTATTATCACGAAGGAAACTCATTTGTACTGTGTATTTCTTGAGCTTTGTTTCGTTGTATCATGAATTGGAAAGTCTTAGAATGTAGTGCGACATCTTTCATCATCTTTTGAGCAAATTAGTCAATGTACTGTGAGAGCTTCATACAACTGACAGAAAATATGCATTTGTGAGGTGCATTTCATAACAGGCATATGTGCAATAAAGCTCTCGAAAGCATCGTTTTTGTTTACTTGTCAAGCTAAAGTTGTGGTGATATACCTTCCGGCGTGTTCTTGTTTTGTCGTGCCAAATACACACCCATACCTTCATTAGCCACTATGCATATTTTGCAGAGATTATTGGCATTGAGCATGTCTTCAGTGGCCTATAATCATTTTTACTATCATTGATTAAACTTCTGACCCAGATTGAATTAGGCTGTTACAAGTTCAGGTTAGGCTTTTGGTTGAACTAAGTCTATTGGTGGTCTTAATGGAAATTTTCTTGGACTTAATATTCGATGGGTTTAGAGGCTGAATTTCTAGTAAAAACTAGTTTGGAACTATGTTTCTGGATATAATTCGTTTGATTGACTGACTTGATTCATTGGGATGATTACATTGGATGCGTTTGAAAGGAACAGAAAAATGGTTAGGAGTTGAATCGAGTCAACTTGGTCTTTTCTGAACTGTCCAAACTATGCAAATATTCTTCACAGAAATCAGGGACTGTCAAGTCAACTTGTTCTTGTTTGGAGTGTCTAAATTTGGTCTCACAGAGGCCAAGCCTCACAGTGAGGTGGTTTCAGATGAACATAGATTAGCAAATGCAAAATATGTGCATAAGACAATACCATGTTCAAATCTCTGTTCTACAAAACATGGAACTTTATAAGAAAAAACTGTCCAGTTACATGAGTAAATTGAGATCCATGCATATTCATCAATCTCAATTGCAATGTTGTTTACTGGTGATATGGTTTTTATCTGCCAACTTTTCAAAAATTCACAATACAAAGGGAAAATAGGGTCTAATGCCAACCTATAATTGTACCTTTTACTTGCCAGCACACCAACCAAAAGCTGCCCTTCGTATTGCTTGCCTAATCTCTTATATTGGGAAATTTTGTGAAAATAGAATTCTGTTGCCAGAGGATATACTTTATTCTGATTTTATGCACACAGCTGCACTAAACAAAGAAGAGACATTACATCATTTATGCAAAGTCATTCATATGGATCAGCGGATGTGAAACCCCTGATTCAGCAATTGTGGTGTCCTTGCAGTTCAGTTGTTCTTTCATCTCGTTTGCTGATGAAATCTTGGTATCTACTCTTCTGGGAGATTCAGCATCACTCGAGGGAGATGAATCAGATGAGGATTCTAACTGATGTTTGGTTACTGAGAACTCTGGTTGGAGAACAGAAACATGGGCTTGTTCTTGGAAGAAGACAGAAGAAGCTGATTCCATGAAAGCAGACATCTTCTGATCATCCTCTTTCATCTTTTCAGCATACTTGTTGAGATCAAACCCGGCTGGATTATGGCCCCCGAATGCAGATTCCAGTTTGTCCATTTCGAAGAGGTCAGTCATTATTTTCTGACTCTCCGTGTTATCAGAGTAAACAAATTTCACCTTTTTGTGAGTCTTATGCTCAAGAAAGGGCTTCACCATCTGCAAAATAGGAGAAGAGGCAGAAATAAACTTTTACACATAAGGAAATCTAAAAGATGTAAAGCTGTTAAATTTCATCCAAATGCATTAAATAGACATATATGTATTATATACACACATATATTTATATGTTATTTAGAGACAAAAAATCAGAGGTATATGATTTTTTTTGTTCTAGCATCACTTTTGGATAATCTATGATTTTGTTTTTGTTAGTTTACTCCAAGAAAAGTAGGTTTTGTGGATGATATAGCATGTGAAATTAAGGCCATACCTTCCAAAATGATTCAAAAATCCTTGGAGGATTATACAGGATTCCCAGTCCCAGCCTTTCGGGATAGTAGTCCTGCAAAATATGAGCTGTTTCACGAGTCACTTTTACTGATACACTTGCCATAGTCCAGCCTTGAAAATCTATGAGCCACACCATTTGCTCCTGATTTGCTGCTAAATTGAAAATGGCATTCTCCATACAGTAGACCAGGTATCTGATTTGTCCTTCACTTGAGCTAGTATTCTGCTCAAGTTTTCATATCGCATCAAGATCTAAACAATGAAATCTAAAATTGAATACTCAAAAATATGTTACTTTGGCTACTCGAACCTGAAATCCAGGCCTCATAACAAGAACAGCTCTTCCATTTTTGTCAAGGTAGTCAGCCCTGTAGATTTTTCCAGTCTCAGCTTCATGAGCAACATCCTCCTAGAAGATGGAAAGGGAGTTTCATTGGTATCATGTGAAAAAGTATGAACATGGGTTAGTAATCTTAAATTTGTTTAGTTTATTTATCATTTCAAGTCACATGTCAAAGTTCCTTAACACAATTTGCATTTCACTCAAGCTTCCATTATAAGATTCAATGAACATTGAGGTATATTTTGTTACAGTATTCTCATTAAATTACTTAGTTTCTTTCCAGAAATATATCTGATAATTATAGTACTTTAGTCAATATATTCCTCATGGTAATCTTAAGTAGGTTATTTCTACTCTGTGGAGGATTGAAGTTAATTTTCATGATTTATCAGGTTCTTGAAGTAACTTTGTAGACCAGATGAGCACTTTAGCTAGACTGGCACATCTTTACAAAAAGAAATATATGCATACCCAGCGAATGGTTTCTGGCTTATATTCCAATCTCCACTTCAGAGATTCCTTCAGCATCTTACTTGCCCTTTCCACATTCCAGTTTCTTGCACGTAGATACCTCGATACCGAAGCATCTGAACAGAAGTTTGGAAGCATATTGACCATTGGACCCAAGATTTCACGAACTTCATTTATCTAAATGGCAGGACACATGACCAATTTTCTCATCAGAAGGAATACTGGATGTTGAAAAAGATTACGGTAGTCATAGGTGCTATAGACTACATAGTATACGCATTTGAGATATTTTAAGTCACAATAAAGTAAACAACAGATTGAAAAACAAAAGCATTCACAAAGCACACTTACCTTAGCTTTCCGCTCTTCGATGGACAAGGATTTCTCAATGCCATTCCCTTTTGATTTTACTATATTCATCCTCACACAATTGACCAACTGTAGGAGGCTTCAAGAACAAATTTCCAAGTAAATGCATTAGCATAAAGTATTAAGAATTTGCACTCATTTGCTAAAGAAATTGCATAAAATAAGTAGCGACAGCTCTCAAACATAATTTAGTTGCATAATGACCAATTTCTAGGCATTTATTTATGTTGAGGAAAGATTGAGAAGTAAAAGATAGAAAGACTTATCTGACACTTATTCCTCATACAAAGTAGAAGTCAGAACATATATTCCCGGATGTATGTTCAGATCTGGGAATATTGTGCAGCATAATACTATTTAAGCATAAGTGGCACGTTCTGACCAAAGCGACCATGATGAACCATAGTGATCGACATGTACGGTACTAGAAACATGATTCATGCTAGGCACAGGATTCGTACCTAATGGGATGGACATGTGAATACCAACGGCATGCACTGGTGGCACATTGTACCCCCCATGCTAGTGAAACTAAAATCACTAAATCAATTCACATACAAAAATGATTTTGATAGCTTTTTTTTATTTCCATCATAGATACGTATAGATGTTTCATATGATACAAGCATCCATCTGAATTAAGTTAGATTTCTCGAGTTCTGTGGTTCATGAGTGTCTTTAGCTGTGTGTGTGCCTTTTGCCGTCTGCTATATCACAATCTTTTTATTCTAAAATTAGATATCTGACAATCATGTTCCAACTCACTTTTCTGATAGATCAAGTTGAATAGCTAATCCATTATTTCATTTACAGGTGGTGTATGATTAAAAGAGAGTTCAAAATTCGCTTGCACCCAACTATTATGCATCTGCAGTTGCTGGATGAAATCGAACATCTAAATACCATTTGGAATGTGAAAATTTCAGAAGACTGAAACAGATTGTGTAAATAGAACAATGGAATCATGACAAAGGGCATCAAAACTATACAGTTGAATGATCTGGTATCCTGATCGCTTCTGAAGATTTGTATCAAGGAAGTCAATAAGCAATTGTACAGACAGAACTAAGGTGAGTTAGCAAGATCAACTAGCTGAAGCTACATTAACACTTGTGAGTTGAACCTTTTCTCTTGTCTTTGTTTCATGATCTATGGATCACCAATCATGGAATAAGATACGGTGATCATCTACTCATCGTAACGTCTACCACATGTGTGTGACCCCCTAGGCCCAATATCGAGCTGGTCATGAGTCACACCTATCAAAACTCCTTCTAGATAGATGAATTATTATCTTTATAATAATTCACTCGACTCATCAATTACGGACGTACTATACCACTACGTCGTTGTCCCTAGACGACACAAGTCGATTTAATTCATTAAACCTATCTGTCCTCGGTCACTATGTACATATAGTCCATTATTAACCTAATATCCTAGAGATCGTATATCGGACATGGCGTTGTTAGACTCATATGGTTTCTACTCGAGTCTCGCTCTAATCGGATTCTCTTGGAGAACTCTTTCTCTCTCAATCCGAATGACCCTGGCTAGGTATTTATTTGAGCAATGACACATGAGATATTCCTCTTATAATACCGAGAGTGGATAATCCTCTATCGACACTCAATAATTATCATAAGGTTGGCTACCACTCCCGATGGTCGACGGTGCTAGATCTTGAACCTTCGGACCTATAAGTCCGGTATTAAAGAATGAAGTACTAATACAGGATATTTTGGTGTCTCAAATCTTAGGACCAGATACGCCACTAGGACTACGGAATCGTTGTCTGACAATAAAGCATCATCAACCATCCAACATCCCATAAGCAGATTAATCAGTGAACTCATTCTCTAATGAGCATTTTTATTGTATCCTTAGTGTCCCCACAGGTGCAGCTATGAGGCTAGCTACATCCATCATATGGACGGGTATACAGTACACTAGTATATCCAATTATCTCAATATATCTCTCGAGTAACATATGACCGGGATTATTTAGGGTTTGTGTTTAAAGGGGAATCGGTCTCATTATCATGATCTCATCATGATCTGATTCCTATTGTACAGATCCAAGGACATCACAATATATACATGTGTTTATGCAACAATCAATATAAAGTGATAAAATGTCAAAATAAAATAAGCAAAAAGACCGTGTGTTAAGTCATACATGTCATCACTCACGTGATTGATTTGCAAGGCACCTATGACTAGTAGAAGACACACGCTTCTCCAATGATGTTGCCTCCATCTTTTATTTTGATGTCGTCGTTCATCCCATCCAGCCAATTATTGATGATGATGAGGCTGAGGAAGAGGGATGCATCTCATCGGAGCTTAGCATCACCACACGGTAGTTGTTCCCTTTAGTCGTAGGGTTGTTGTGATTCAGCCTCATGTAGCCATGGACTCATTCTCCTCCTCGCCTTTCAACTAATGTTGTTGGCTTCCGAAAGGTAATGACGGATGGTTTGGTAAAGTTGGAGGCCAACCTCCTATTGCAATGGCGACAACAACGGCAAGTGAAGAAGAGCAGAAGAGGACCGAGGTCTCATAGTTTACAGTATCGTGGAGTCACCTTCTACTAGAGAACCAGCCTCGTGCACCATTGACGTTATCATTGGTCTGCTCTCCGCAACGCAACCGAAGGGGAGGAAAGCGATTTCCATGAAAGCCTCACACCGCAAGCGAGAAATTAATACTTTAAAAGATAATAAAATTATTTTTTTATTCTTTCCATTCGTGCCCTTTTTACACATAACAACATATGTTATTTTTTTATCAACGAAGTTAACGACGTGAGGAGAATTTGGGTTAAATATTTCACTTTCGTAAGTGCAAGGATCTCAATGCTATTTTTTAAAGTATAAGGATCGAAATGCTCAGTATAGTTAATTATAAGGGACAATCTATAATTACCCCTGATTATAGTTGTCATATGAGTTTTCCTTTATCCTAATTAATATTCATTATTTATTATGATAATTATTTTATTATTATTAAATTATTAAATTATTTTTCATAAATTATATTAATAAAAATTTTATGGATATTATTTATAACTTATATCTCTAAGAATTATCTAACTAAAAGCTACTAATATGACTTAGGATAATATAATTATGGGGTATTATTTATAAGAAATATTTTTATCATTTATAGGTTGTTTTAATCTATAATTTATATTCTTGTGTTAGTCTTATGTTTGTCAAAATGATTTGGACTAATAATTTATAAAAATTATATTAAAAATAAATATTAAATGATATTAAAGAATTTAAATTATGTGATGGGACTGAATAATACTATTTTGGATATACTTGATTGTATACCCAAGAGTAGCAATACTATTTTACAATGATAATAATAGTTCTTCATAACTATAATATTTTTGAGTGAATACTAGATATATCAATATTTCACTAAAAGATGAAATATGAATTATATTAATAGTTCATCATATTATTGGAAACTCAAAGTATTATTATTATTTTAATTTTGTTTATTATAGTAGTTTTTCCTTGCATTTATGCTTTTAGTATTTCTGTATTCTTTGATTTAAATTATTCAAAATGATTAAAATATATATATTACATCTTGATCTAGCCTTACTTATTGAAAGACTCGAAAGTATTATGGAATAAATTAATAAAATATATACTTCGAAAAAATCTAATAGATATAGTCTAATATTCATAAGAATGATTATTATAAATAAGTAACTAACACACATGAATATTTGAGGATTATTAAAAATAAGTTTAAATATATTGATAAATCATTGGTTGACACATTAATAAAAAAATTAATTATGACTTAATGATAGTCGAAAGATTCATGATCATATTCACAATATGACTAATAAGACCGTAAAACTTAAAGCATTATATATGAATATAAATGAGTCTTTTCTTACGTAATTAATTCTTATCTATCTTTCTCTTTAGTTTGACTCAAGATTTACTATAATATATGTAATGAATAAGCTGATTAGTATATGTATTCAAGAAAAATTAAGACAATAAGATAACGGGTCAACGTTAGCTCTCTCACCTCCCTTCCATCCTTTATTTACCGGGTCAACGTAAGCGTAGGGGACAACCTTATTGTAAACAATGGTATAAAAAAATAATGATTATGACGAGCGATGTAACAAGTCAAATGTGAGAAGTGAGGAAGCATCGACGACATTGGTGGGGCGGAGAAAAAGAAAGAATATTTTTTAAACTAAAAAAATAGGATGCTATTTGCGGGAGAAAAAAAAAAGAAAACGGGGCGTTATCTTAGAAAAACAAAAAGAGAGATATTTTCAGAAAAATCGGTCAAAGAAAGAGGGGAATGAAAAACAAATGAAATGGTATCATGTTCCGTTGACTTGACTTTCCGAGATGGTATCGTCTTCTCTCTCTCTCTCTCTCTCTCTCACCCCCTTCCATTGCTAACATTGCTTCAGGAGCTCCATTGAAATGGCGCGGTGGGCCACCGTTATGCAGCTCTTCTCTCTCGCCACCGGCGTTGGCCCTGTCGTTGATAAGATCGCCGAGAAGGCCGTGGAGGGCGGCGTCAACGGCCTGCAGTGGGTCTGGGCCAACCACAAGGCCCTCCTCAACGTGGAGGCTGACGTCGACAAGCTCCGCCGCGACCGCGAGCACATCAGCGCCATCCTCAAGGACGCCGAAGAGACCCGCTTCATCGAGGACCAAACCGTCCGCGAATGGCTCTCCGACCTCAAAGACTTCGCCTTTGACGTCGAGGACCTCGTCGACGAGTTCCAGATCGGCCTCGATATCGCCAAGCTGGAGAAGGCTCGTCTCTCCCCTGGCTCCCGGAAAAGGAGGCGGCCGTGGGACATTTTTCCTCCTTGTCTCACTTGGGTCTACCGTCAAAGGACGATCTCGGTAAAGATCAAGGAGATCAAGGAAAAGTTTGAGGAGATCAAGCAGCGCAGGAATGATTTCCAGTTAAGAGAGGGAGAATCGAGGAGGAGACAACAAGACAGCACACAACAAACTCCTCAACATACTGGCTCGCTTCGTGGCGACTATCAAGTTTTGGGCTTGGAGGAGGAAAAAAAAGAGATTTTGATGCATTTGAGGCAGGGCGGCGGTGTGAGTGGCGCCCCTAATTCTTCCCAAAGAGAGGGGAGAAGTGTGCCTGTCGTTGCCATCATCGGACCAGGAGGAATCGGGAAGACAACTCTGGCCAGGCTTGTCTTCAGCGACGAGGAAATCGAAAGATCTTCTTTTTTGAAGATCTGGGTTGGTGTTTCGCGCGATTTCGACGTGTGTAGGATCACAAAAGAGATCATTAAATCGATCACCGAAAAGAGTTGCTGTGGTTTGAGCTTGGATTTGCTGCAGCGTAAGCTTCGGGAGCTGGTCCTCGGAAAGAAGTTCTTGCTCGTGCTTGATGGTTTGTGCAACAACGACCTTTCGTTCTGGGACACGTTGCAGGCTCCTCTGATGGTCGGAGGCGAAGGTAGCAGAGTCCTGGTCACCGCCCGGAGTGAGCAGGTTCTGACATACATGCGCCCACGCCCTTCGTCCATAATATGGTTGAATGGGCTGGGTGAAAACGATAGCTGGCTCCTGTTCTGCAGCTACGCATTCCGACAAGCACCTACCGATCATGACGTTTGTAGAGAAATTGTGAGAAGATGCCATGGTTCGCCCTTGGCAATTATCTCGATCGGTGGCCTCTTGTACTCCAGAACTGAAGAGTGGAGGAGTATCCTCAGCGACATACCAGATCCAGAAGACGAAGCGCATGGCATCTTGTCGACATTAAAGGTAAGCTATGACTATTTGCCCTTGCATCTGAAGCAGTGCTTTGCATTCTGTTCCATATTTCCTAATGGTTATGAGTTCGACAAAGAGGAATTGGTAGAGTTCTGGGTCGCAGTGGGCTTAGCCAAACCTAGGGACTGCAGATCAGCAGAATATATTGGGTATAGGTACTTTGATTCTCTGCTCCGATGGTCATTTTTCCAGGGTTGTAATGGTCGTCACCACCAGAAACAGAAGTACAAAATGCCTGGCCTAATTCATGAACTAGCACAATCTGTTTCTGCACATGAATGTCTAAGAATCGAGAATGATGCATCATTCAGTGAATCTGAGAATGCACGCTATGCATTGTCATGTAACTTCCCCATGGAGCTTCCAATATTTCAGAAGTTATATCAGAATAAGAAACTTAGAACATTTATATTGCTCGGTGAAAATGGCACTCCCACAAAGCAGGTGCCGCGTGATCTTTACACGAACCTAAGATGTCTAAGGGTGTTAGATTTGAGGAGAAATGAGTTGACAGAATTGCCAGATTCGATTGGAAATCTTATTCACCTGAGGTACCTTAACCTTTTAGGTACTCAAATTGAGAGGTTGCCTGAATCATTGTGCAGCCTCTACAATCTGCAACTGCTAGAACTTGGTGACTGTAAGAAGCTTGTGGAGCTACCCAGAGGCATGAGCAACTTAATTAATCTACGATATCTAGGTCTGCGTCTAGATTGGGAAAACTGTAGACATAGATGGAGTGATGTTGTTATGCCACCAGGACTTGGCAGATTGACTTCTCTGCATACTCTTTCAAGGTTCTCAGTTTCCTCGGAGAGCGGATGCGGGATAAGTGAACTGAAGGGCTTGAAACTTCGAGGAGAAATTTGCATCTCAAAGCTTGAAATTGTTGATGTGAGGGATGCCATGGAGGCCAGTTTAGGTACCAAACAACATCTCGAAACTATGATTCTGCGATGGACTAACTGCAGAAGCCCTGCTTCACAAAGTGGAGGTGGAAGGGATGTGATCGAACAGCTCTGCCCAAATAGCAACCTCAAACACCTATGGATAGAAAATTACAAAGGTGCTGAATTCCCGAGCTGGCTTGGAGACCAGTCCATGAATTTGGAAACATTAAGACTTTATGGTTGTGAAAGATCGGAGAGGCTCCCACCTGTAGGAAGGTTGAGGAATCTCAAACGTCTGTTCTTGGAAGGACTGCACACAGTCACAGACCTCGGTTCACTTTCTGGTGATGGTAATTTTGCAGGATTTCCATCATTGGAGATGATCACCATATCAAATTTGAAGAATCTTGAGAGGGGGTTTGAATTAGTACAAGATGAAATGCCTTGCCTCAGAAAGCTGGTCATATCAGACTGCTCCAACTTACTACAACTTCCACAACTTCCAAACTCGCTTGTAGACATTGAGATTAGAGAATGTCCAGCATTATCTACTCTACCTATGCTTTCGTCTCTTCAACAATTGGTGCTCACAAAATGTGGACTTGAAATAATTGAATCGATTCATCAGTTCACCTCTCTTTCTTCTCTGACCATTTCCCAATTTCCACGACTTGGATCTATAACAAGAGAGCACCTTCAAGACCTGACGTCCCTTAGGAAACTGAAGATTGACCACTGTGACAATTTTGTTTCACTTTCTTCTCAGCATCTTGTTTCTCTTGTAACTTTGGAAATATCTCAATGTCATGCATTTTCTTCCTTGGCTGGAGAGGGACTGCCAGCCTCGCTCAAAGATCTTCGACTACAATCTTGTGGCAACCTCACATCTTTGCCAGAGGAATGAATGTCTGCCTCACTGCAGCACTTGGCCATTGGCGGATGCCCAACTCTAGAACAAAGATGTCAAGTAGGTGGAGGTGATTGGCACAAGATACAGCATGTCCCCCGTAGAGAAATTGGTGAGAACTCTACAGTCTAAGCTAGGATTTGCGAAGGCCCCAGCACAAAAATTAGGAAACTGATATGAAGGTTTGTATTGTTGCTTTATATGATCTACCAATCTTTTGTTTCTTTATTTTTCTTTTAGTACTCAAGTCTTACATATATTGAATTACAACTAGCATGTCAATAGAAGCATAAATAATATGTATATGTTACTCTCACTTTATGATATGATTTGTGATGTCTATATTTCATAAATATGATAAATAATATGCTCATGTTTTCGACTTTGAAGATTGAAGTACATACTTTCCAAAAATATCATTCTCAGTATTCTACGAAATATTGGCTAAGCATGTATTAATATTAATGTTTATGTTAAATATAGTGCAATAACCCAAGGTATACTAGCAAACTTAAATATGAGGTTAAGTTATGGTAATAAGTATGCATATAGTGACTAGAAGTTACGATTGAATTTTAATCAGCCTTAAGTGAATATTAAGACTTGAATGAGTTTGAATACAATTAAAGTAAGGAAGTTTAAGTTTTAGACCTTATGTATGTAGAAAATAATAAGCTACTCAAGCATGGATAAAATAATAAAAAATTCAATGGAGTTGTAAATTAAAGAAAAGTGTGATATAAAAATGCTAAGATACATATGTGAGATTGAAGAATGAATTTAGATTAAAACATGGTATTGTTGTCAAACTAAATTTGGCTCAAATTGGCTCAAATTGACTTATATGGATATATAAAGACATGAATAAAATTTTCAGATTATATATTATTATTTTAAAATTTTTCTTAAGCAAAGTTATCATGAGATTTGAAGTTGGTTATAATTTATTGTATCAAGCAATGCTTCGAGGTCTAATGGAAAGTATTAGTTTCAAAGATATTTTTGAGGGCTTTTGATAATTGAAGTTATCTTAGTTATTTAGTATAGAGCAGAAATATTTATATTTGAGAATCAGTCTTTGATATGGATAATGTCTTGAGTTTTTATATAAGTTTTAAGATATTAAGTCATAAGCGATATTATGATAAGATTGATGACATGAATATATATCAATCTTGATTAATTTCAGGATTAGATATGTGAAGTTTATAGGACTAAACTTTTTATTTAGAGGAAAGAATATAATATTTTTATCTTTCTAGGATCTATTTATAAATATAGATATTATAAGGATTAAATAACAAAAGGTTAAAAGACAAAAAAGGGAGGGGAGGGGGGTTTCTTCCCATCTCCCATGCATCTCTTAACAGCCTTTGCCTTGCGAGGAAAACAGAGACTGCGTCAATGGGAGAGAAGGGAAGAATAGAGAAAAAGAGAAGGGAGAAAGGAGAGAGGAAAAGGAAGATAAGTTTGTGTCTGTAGAAGAGAAGAGAAGGGAGAAAAGAGAGAGAAGGAAGAGAAGATAGAAGCATTCGATTGTGAGATTAGAGAAAAAAAAGAGAATAAAGAAGGAAAAGAAAAAGAAAAGAGGAAGAAGAAGAAAGGAGGAAAGAGATAGATCTCCGAGAATAAAAGAAAGAAAAAAAAGAATGAAAGAAAGGAAAAGAAAGGAAGAAAAATAGAAAAAAAAAGATAAAAGAAAAGAAAACTTAATAGGAGGTTTAATGGGATTGAACCCTAGACCTCAAGTGATCCTCTCAGTTTTTCTCATGGAGACCAAGACACCCTAGCTCTAAGAAAGAAGAAAGGTTTATCGCTCCCTAGTACACTCGATCATTAAGAAACGTGACCTTTCACTAGCATATTCATTTTTTGAGTTAAATTAGATAAGTATAAGCTTAATTCACGGTAAAATACTGATCGTATATATTATCATATGCATAATGTATTTTGAAAAGTATGTTTTGAATGATATGATCATCATGACCTAAATATAAATGTATATATCTTGTAAGCATAAAAATATGTGAATTGTGATAAAAATGTCTTATATGCAAGTTTATATGATCACGTGCGGTGTGGGAGTACAAAAATATGTTTCGATGTGCAATATACATATATGACTTGCGATATAGGAGTGCACGTATGCATTATGACGTGTAGTGTGGGAGTACACGTATGTATTATAATATATGATATAGAAGTGCATGCATATATTATGACGTGCAATGTGGGAGTATATGTATATATTATGACGTATTGTCACGGACAAACTTCGAAACAGGATGTTTGATATAATGCTTATGTATGTCCGTGTCTTTTGGCATGTTCATGCCTTGTACAGCATGTAAAGGGGCGGCCGAAGGCTTAATAGTCCCATTTTAGTTGGGTTGGTGGCCTCTTTAGGCTTGTAAATAAAGATTGTGTCATGTGGACACGTGCGAGAGATTTTCGGTCTGTAATGGATCATTTTACCCTTTGTGGTGCCACTGTTCAGAGCTTGTAAAGTCTGTTTGTAATTTGCATTGCCTATGAAGTGTTTTTCGGAGATGTTTGCTTGTGGATCCCGATTGAGGCGTTCTCTCTAGCCCGTTCTCTCTTTTGTTGGTTCTAAGGGACAATGGGAGGCTTCGGGGAGGCTGACCTTTGCGGACGGACACGCAAGGGTGCCGCACGACTTAGGCAAAACCAGCTAAGTCCGTGACAGATGGTATCAGAGCGGGACAAGCACTCATAGAAACACTTAGCATGCAAACGTTGGGGACCTAGCGAGGCTGCGTTGAGGGCAGTCAGCACACGCACGACCGTTTGGGGGAAAATGGGCATGGAGATGTAGGGAAAAGGAGTCGCTTAGAGGAGCGGGCATCTGAGATTGGCATTCAGAGGAATGGCCAACCCTTCACGCAAGAGGCACCACGAGAACAGGCAAGCTTGGATGAATGTGGAGCGCACAAAGGTTGGGATGGCTGAGTTTGAGCTACGGCTCAACGTTGACAACCATACTTGATGGTGCTCAAGGCAAGCGATGTTGAATCTCGGATTTTGATGATGAAGTCAATTGTCATTTGTTATCTAATCTATGTGTTGAGATAAGTGTGCAGGATTAACTACGATGAGAGTAAGACAAGCAGCAGGAGTTGCGCCGGAGTCAAGATCATGATCACGTTGGGAGTTCGAGAGTTCGACGGAAGTTCGGACGGTCGTCGGAGGTTCAGAGAGAACAGATCCGAGAAGTCCAGAAGCTTGCCAAGCAAAGCTCGTCGGAACTCGCCAAGTGGATCGTCGCAAAGTCCAGGAGTATGCCGGATGTCCGCAGAAGGATCACCGAGGGTTATCGGTTGATCGACGGAAGTTGGCAGGAAACTCGCCGGAAGAAGCGATTGACGCATCGGAGCAAGCTGCAGAAGTTGTCTTAGAGATAATCGTAGTTAGCACGATGATTAAGCATGAAAATGGGAGGTGATCCCATTAGCTTAATCTAGGGGCAATTGGGCCCCTGAAAAGATTCAAAGTGGGTCGAATGGAGTGAACCATTCGGACCCTGATTGCACCAGGAGGTGCAACCGCCCCAGCCAGGAGGTGCAACCGCCTGGGCTGTGGGGTTGAGAGGTGCAACCGCCCCAGCCAGGAGGTGCAACCGCCTGGGCTGTGGGGCTGGGAGGTGCAACCGCCCCAGCCAGGAGGTGCAACCGCCAGGGCTGCACGGCTGGGAGGTGCAACCGCCCCAGCCAAGAGGTTGCACCGCCAGAGCTCAAGTTCCGAGCTCTGCCAGGCGATGCAACCACCAAGCTCAGTCTTCGAGCTTTGGCAGAGTGGTGCATCAGCCTGAGCTCAGTCTCGAGCTTTGCCAGGTGATGCATTCACCAAGCTCAGTCTTCGAGCTCTGGCAGAATGGTGCATCAGCTTGAGCTCAGTTTGGAGCTCTGCCAAGTGATGCAACCACCGAGCTCAGATTTCGAGCTCTGCCAGGTGATGCAACCACCAAGCTCAGTCTTCGAGCTCTGCCAGGTGATGCAACCATCGAGCTCAGTCTTCGAGCTCTGGCAGAGAGAAGCAATCGGCAGAGCTCAGTCTTCGAGCTCTGCCAGGCGGTGCCACCTCTCCAGTCGAGAGGTGCAACCGCCTGATCCCAGAATTCTGGGATTTGATCGATTTGATCGTTTTGAGCTCGAATTTTGAATTGGGTTGGGGCCTATAAATACCCCACCCATTCAGCACTGAAAAGACACAGACCCATACCGAAATTGTGATCTTTTCTGTGATTCTAAAGAGCTCAAAAGTGTTGTAAAGCCTTTAAGTCTCCTCCTTCTGTTCTTCAAGTTTTCAATTGTAAAGTGAGGAGAGAAAGGTCTGTAAAGGTTGTCTCCTAAGCCTGCCAAAAGGAGAGAAACTGTAAGAGGGAAGTTTGGCCTTCGCCCATTGAAGGAAGGCACCTAGTTGACGTCGGCAACCTCATCGGTGGAGGAAGCCAAAAGTGGAGTAGGTCAAGTCTGACCGAACCACTCTAAATCTCTGGTTTGCGTTTAATTTCGAGCACTTTATCATTACTGCAAACCTCCCTCATCACTACTGCTCTCTGCGATTTCACGAACAATTTCGAGCACTTTTTCATACATTACAGTTTACGTTTACGTTTGATTCTGCAGAACTGTTTTCCGCGCTTTTACGAACGAGCTTCCTTGCAGTTTACGCTTACATTTTAATCCTATTGATAACTGCAATCTGTCCTCTACGATTTTACGAACGAGTTTCAATATTTAGACGTAAAACTGCATTCAGACGTAAATCGGCTTTCTTCGCCCAATCATCAGATTTCAGTTCACGTTTACGTCTTGGTTTGAACTGCATACTGCCTTCTGCGAGTATACAAACGAGTTTCAAAGTTTAGACGTAAATCTGCGTCTAACTGCGTTTAGACGTAAATCTGCGTTTAGACGTAAAACTGCGTTTAGACGTAAAACTGCGTTTAGACGTAAAACTGCGTTTAGACGTAAAACTGCGTTTAGACGTAAAACTGCGTTTAGACGTAAAACTGCGTTAAGACGTAAAACTGCGTTAAGACGTAAATCTGCATTTAGACGTAAATCTGAGTTTAGACGCAAAACTGCGCTTAGACGCAAAACTGCGCTTAAACGCAATCTGCGCTTAGACGCAAAACTGCGCTTAGACGCAATCTGCGCTTAGACGCAAACTGCACTTAGATACAAACTGAGAATTTGCTTTTGCATCATAATAGTTTTTGAACGAACGCAGCTTTTGGTTTTTAATTTATTATAAGATTTCCGCTGCACTAATTCACCCCCCCCCCCCCCTCTTAGTGCTCTCGATCCTAACAATTGGTATCAGAGCAAGGTTAACTCTCTAAAGGATTAAAACCCAAGAGAGATGGCATACGCCGGAAACCAAGAGGGGCATTCAATTACACGTCCACCCATGTTCAGTGGAACGGACTACACTTACTGGAAGACCCGAATGAGGATCTTTCTTATTTCTATGGATTTAGAACTGTGGAACCTTGTTGAAAATGGATTTTCAAAATCTTCTCTTCCAATGATCGATTGGAACGATTTAGAGAAGAAGGCTTTCGCTCTTAATGCAAAGGCTATGAATGCCTTATTTTGCGCACTAGATAAAAACGAATTTAATCGTGTTTCAACTTGCGAAACTGCTTTTGATATTTGGCACACACTTGAAGTGACCCACGAGGGCACAAGTAGAGTGAAAGAGTCAAAAATCAATCTGTTGCTGCATTCTTTTGAACTTTTTCGAATGAAACCGAGTGAAACCATTGGCGACATGTTTACCCGTTTCACGGATGTCGTCAACGGTTTAAAAGGTCTCGGAAAGAGCTTTTCGGATTTTGAGCTTGTTAATAAGATACTAAGATCCCTTCCTAAGAGTTGGGATCCTAAAGTCACCGCCATTCAAGAGGCAAAAGATCTGCAAAATTTCCCTCTTGAAGAACTAATCGGGTCATTAATGACCTACGAAATGACTTGCAAAGCTCATGAAGAGCAAGAAGACATCCTTCCAAAGAACAGGAAGGATATGGCACTTAAAACTTCTGAATGCCACTTGAGAGAAAACTCAAGTGATGAGGACTGTGATGATGACTTGGCACTTTTGACAAGAAAGTTTAAAAAATTCTTCAAAAGAAACAAGTTTAAAAACGATGTGAAAAATAAACTTGAACCTAAGAAGGACCAAGTGATCTGCTATGAATGTAAAAAGCCGGGACATTACAAAAGTGATTGTCCCCAAGTCAAGAAAAGAACAACAAAGAAGAAGGCGCTCCAAGCAACATGGGATGATTCGAGCGCATCCGAGGAAGAAGAATCCAACACCGAGCAAGTTGCTCATTACGCCTTTATGGCCATCGAAGAGGAGGTAACGGATTTATTAGATGCTGATTTATCTTTCGATGAATTATTAAATGCCTTCCATGATTTATTTGATGAATGCAAAGTTATAAATAGAAAATACAAGTTGCTAAAAAGGGTACATGATAATCTTACTTGTGAGTTTGATAAGTTAAAAATCGAACATCATGATAGTTTAAACTCATGTATCAAATGTCATGATTTAGAAACTATACAAAAAGAAAACTTGCTGCTTAAGGACACCTTGAAGAAATTCGAGGTTGGTAGCAAGTCATTAAACATGATCCTTACAAACAAGGGTCATGGTCCCAAAAGAAGAGGGATTGGATTTGTGAGGAGTCCTCACCAAAATCCAACTACCTTTGTAAAAGGCCCCATCTTACATGTTCAAAACCAAACCAAGTGCAACTTTTGTTGCAAATCTGGACACAAGACACATTGTTGTCCATTCAAGAAAATAAGTCCAAACAAATTAATTTGGGTTCCTAAAGGAACCATGATAAACTCTATGCAACATGATAGAAAATGTAGATCTATTTATGAGGCACCCAAAAGCAAATGGGTACCTAAACGTCATCCTTTCTTGTAGAAAACTAAACAATCGCAAGCTAGGAGCAAGAAATGGTACCTTGATAGTGGATGCTCAAGGCATATGACCGGAGATCCTTCTCAATTCTCTAAGCTCTCTAGCATAGACGAAGGATATGTCACCTTCGGAGACAACAACAAGGGTAAAATCATTGGCAAAGGAACCATAGGTAACAAATCCAACCTCTCTATTGAAGATGTTTTACTAGTTGATGGTTTAAAACATAACCTCTTGAGCATTAGTCAATTATGTGATAAAGGATATATTATAAGATTTGAATCTAATGCCTGCATCATTGAAAAACCACACAAAAATGTATCTATGATTGCATTAAAACAAAACAACGTATACACTATTGACATCAATGACTTATGTGATGAAATGTGCTTTGCCGTTATGAATGAGGATGCTTGGCTATGGCATAGAAGATTAGGTCATGCTAGCATGAAACTAATCAATCAAGTATCATCTAGAGAACTTGTAAGAGGAATTCCTCATATCAAGTTCATCAAAGATAATGTATGTGATGCTTGCCAATTAGGTAAGCAAATTAGGGGTAGCTTCAAAGCTAAGAATCAAATAAGCACCTCTAGGCCCTTACAATTGATCCATATGGACTTGTTCGGACCAATCTCTACATCGAGTCTAGGAGGTAGCAAATACGCCTTTGTCATTATTGATGACTACAGCAGATATACATGGACCTACTTCTTAAAACAAAAAAATGAATGCTTTAGACATTTTACCAAGTTTTGTAAACTTGTTCAAAATGAGAAGGAATCTATGATTTCGTCAATTAGAAGTGATCACGGTGGAGAATTTCAAAACCATGACTTCCAAGAATTCTGTGAACTCAACGGATACAACCATAACTTCTCTACTCCAAGAAATCCTCAACAAAATGGGGTAGTAGAAAGAAAAAATCGAAATTTGCAAGAAATGGCAAGAACCATGTTGAATGAACATAGCCTACCCAAATATTTTTGGGCCGAAGCTGTAAACACTGCATGTTATATTTTAAATAGAGTCCTAGTAAGACCCTTACTCACCAAAACTCCTTATGAGTTATGGAATAACAAAAAACCCAATGTCTCATATTTTAAAGTCTTTGGGTGTAAATGTTTTATCTTGAATGAAAAGGATAACTTAGGAAAATTCGATGCTAAATCTGATGATATTATCTTTGGTTCTACAAATGAATCTCTTTGTGAATCCTTTTCGAAAACTATGAGTCATGAATTCGAAATGAGTCTAATGGGAGAGTTAACATTCTTCTTAGGTCTACAAATCAAACAACTAAGCAATGGCATCTTTATTAGTCAAACCAAATATGCTGTGAGTTTGCTAAAGAAGTTCAAAATGAATAATTCAAAAGCCATTGACACTCCTATGAGCACCTCCACTAAGTTAGAAATTGATCAGAATGGAGAAAGCTTCGATCAAAAAACCTATAGGGGTATGATAGGAAGTTTACTTTACCTCACTGCCACCAGACCAGACATCATGTTCAGTGTAGGACTTTGTGCTAGATTTCAATCAGACCCTAAGATATCTCATCTCAAAGCAGTCAAAAGAATATTCAGATATCTTAATGGAACTACCAATCTAGGATTATGGTACCCAAAATCAGAAAATTTTGAATTAACAGCTTATGCTGATGCGGACTTCGCTGGCTGTAAACTAGACAGAAAAAGCACATTAGGATCATGTCAATTTTTAGGACATGCCCTTGTATCCTGGTCATCTAAGAAACAAAACTCGGTTGCCCTATCAACAACCGAAGCTGAATACATTGCAGCAAGTGCATGCTGTGCACAAGTTGTATGGATGAAAAACACTTTAGAAGATTACAAAGTGAATCTTAAAGATATTCCCATTAAATGTGATAACACGAGTGCAATATGCTTAACTAAAAATCCTATACAACACTCAAGAACAAAACACATTGATATTAGACATCACTTTATACGTGATCATGTCACTAATCATGACGTGACCATAGAGTTTATTGATACCAAACATCAACTGGCTGATATCTTCACAAAACCCCTATGTGAAGAACAATTTGATTACATAAGAAGAGAATTAGGAATGTTGATGTGTCCAAATACTTAAACTAGTTAAAATTATTTTTCGGATGCTATTACTATTACATGCCTTGACAACGCTTGATCAAATAACATGTTGCAAATTATGTGACAAATATTTTTAAAATGCATGTAAGAAGTTCATTTTTCGGGTTGTATGCTAAAAATGGGATGTTCCCGTACACTCTTATGAAAACTCTTTGGAAAATGACTTTCCTCCTTCAAGCAAAAAAAAAGGAGATATATGTGTCATGACTTTCTTTATATGCTTGATAATGCTATCATGCTTTTTGTTGATGACGAAGGGGGAGAAACATATGAATTGATAAACATATGAATTGATAAACACTATGTCATAGCTGAACTGCCATAATCATATCTATGTCATAGTTGCAAATACTTGAGTGATGCTATAAACAATGTTATGCCATCCTTGCATCACCAAGAGATATGTGAACATGTGCTATAGTTTGCATCATATCTTGATTTGATATTCTATAGAAAATGCAAACTTGCTAGACAATCTCAAATGTGAGCATCATGTAAAAAGTCCTTCGTTGCTTTATATGATTACATGATGAATAGTTACAAACACAAACTTGATGATGTATGTCATGCCTTGACATAATTCGTGAAGAGATACATCATGATAGGCATCATGATGGGAGCATTGATAAGTTTAACTGATCTAACTTATCAATACGTCACTTGAATTCTTAGGTCTTGAATTCAAGGTTGACTTATCTCAACTATGGCATATAGATAGGGGGAGTTAAGGATAACTCCTTTATCAATTGATTGTCATCATCAAAAAGGGGGAGATTGTTGAATCTCGGATTTTGATGATGAAGTCAATTGTCATTTGTTATCTAATCTATGTGTTGAGATAAGTGTGCAGGATTAACTACGATGAGAGTAAGACAAGCAGCAGGAGTTGCGCCGGAGTCAAGATCATGATCACGTTGGGAGTTCGAGAGTTCGACGGAAGTTCGGACGGTCGTCGGAGGTTCAGAGAGAACAGATCCGAGAAGTCCAGAAGCTTGCCAAGCGAAGCTCGTCGGAACTCGCCAAGTGGATCGTCGCAAAGTCCAGGAGTATGCCGGATGTCCGCAGAAGGATCACCGAGGGTTATCGGTTGATCGACGGAAGTTGGCAGGAAACTCGCCGGAAGAAGCGATTGACGCATCGGAGCAAGCTGCAGAAGTTGTCTTAGAGATAATCGTAGTTAGCACGATGATTAAGCATGAAAATGGGAGGTGATCCCATTAGCTTAATCTAGGGGCAATTGGGCCCCTGAAAAGATTCAAAGTGGGTCGAATGGAGTGAACCATTCGGACCCTGATTGCACCAGGAGGTGCAACCGCCCCAGCCAGGAGGTGCAACCGCCTGGGCTGTGGGGTTGAGAGGTGCAACCGCCCCAGCCAGGAGGTGCAACCGCCTGGGCTGTGGGGCTGGGAGGTGCAACCGCCCCAGCCAGGAGGTGCAACCGCCAGGGCTGCACGGCTGGGAGGTGCAACCGCCCCAGCCAAGAGGTTGCACCGCCAGAGCTCAAGTTCCGAGCTCTGCCAGGCGATGCAACCACCAAGCTCAGTCTTCGAGCTTTGGCAGAGTGGTGCATCAGCCTGAGCTCAGTCTCGAGCTTTGCCAGGTGATGCATTCACCAAGCTCAGTCTTCGAGCTCTGGCAGAATGGTGCATCAGCTTGAGCTCAGTTTGGAGCTCTGCCAAGTGATGCAACCACCGAGCTCAGATTTCGAGCTCTGCCAGGTGATGCAACCACCAAGCTCAGTCTTCGAGCTCTGCCAGGTGATGCAACCATCGAGCTCAGTCTTCGAGCTCTGGCAGAGAGAAGCAATCGGCAGAGCTCAGTCTTCGAGCTCTGCCAGGCGGTGCCACCTCTCCAGTCGAGAGGTGCAACCGCCTGATCCCAGAATTCTGGGATTTGATCGATTTGATCGTTTTGAGCTCGAATTTTGAATTGGGTTGGGGCCTATAAATACCCCACCCATTCAGCACTGAAAAGACACAGACCCATACCGAAATTGTGATCTTTTCTGTGATTCTAAAGAGCTCAAAAGTGTTGTAAAGCCTTTAAGTCTCCTCCTTCTGTTCTTCAAGTTTTCAATTGTAAAGTGAGGAGAGAAAGGTCTGTAAAGGTTGTCTCCTAAGCCTGCCAAAAGGAGAGAAACTGTAAGAGGGAAGTTTGGCCTTCGCCCATTGAAGGAAGGCACCTAGTTGACGTCGGCAACCTCATCGGTGGAGGAAGCCAAAAGTGGAGTAGGTCAAGTCTGACCGAACCACTCTAAATCTCTGGTTTGCGTTTAATTTCGAGCACTTTATCATTACTGCAAACCTCCCTCATCACTACTGCTCTCTGCGATTTCACGAACAATTTCGAGCACTTTTTCATACATTACAGTTTACGTTTACGTTTGATTCTGCAGAACTGTTTTCCGCGCTTTTACGAACGAGCTTCCTTGCAGTTTACGCTTACATTTTAATCCTATTGATAACTGCAATCTGTCCTCTACGATTTTACGAACGAGTTTCAATATTTAGACGTAAAACTGCATTCAGACGTAAATCGGCTTTCTTCGCCCAATCATCAGATTTCAGTTCACGTTTACGTCTTGGTTTGAACTGCATACTGCCTTCTGCGAGTATACAAACGAGTTTCAAAGTTTAGACGTAAATCTGCGTCTAACTGCGTTTAGACGTAAATCTGCGTTTAGACGTAAAACTGCGTTTAGACGTAAAACTGCGTTTAGACGTAAAACTGCGTTTAGACGTAAAACTGCGTTTAGACGTAAAACTGCGTTAAGACGTAAAACTGCGTTAAGACGTAAAACTGCATTTAGACGTAAATCTGAGTTTAGACGCAAAACTGCGCTTAGACGCAAAACTGCGCTTAAACGCAATCTGCGCTTAGACGCAAAACTGCGCTTAGACGCAATCTGCGCTTAGACGCAAACTGCACTTAGATACAAACTGAGAATTTGCTTTTGCATCATAATAGTTTTTGAACGAACGCAGCTTTTGGTTTTTAATTTATTATAAGATTTCCGCTGCACTAATTCACCCCCCCCCCCCCCCCCCTCTTAGTGCTCTCGATCCTAACAATTGGTATCAGAGCAAGGTTAACTCTCTAAAGGATTAAAACCCAAGAGAGATGGCATACGCCGGAAACCAAGAGGGGCATTCAATTACACGTCCACCCATGTTCAGTGGAACGGACTACACTTACTGGAAGACCCGAATGAGGATCTTTCTTATTTCTATGGATTTAGAACTGTGGAACCTTGTTGAAAATGGATTTTCAAAATCTTCTCTTCCAATGATCGATTGGAACGATTTAGAGAAGAAGGCTTTCGCTCTTAATGCAAAGGCTATGAATGCCTTATTTTGCGCACTAGATAAAAACGAATTTAATCGTGTTTCAACTTGCGAAACTGCTTTTGATATTTGGCACACACTTGAAGTGACCCACGAGGGCACAAGTAGAGTGAAAGAGTCAAAAATCAATCTGTTGCTGCATTCTTTTGAACTTTTTCGAATGAAACCGAGTGAAACCATTGGCGACATGTTTACCCGTTTCACGGATGTCGTCAACGGTTTAAAAGGTCTCGGAAAGAGCTTTTCGGATTTTGAGCTTGTTAATAAGATACTAAGATCCCTTCCTAAGAGTTGGGATCCTAAAGTCACCGCCATTCAAAAGGCAAAAGATCTGCAAAATTTCCCTCTTGAAGAACTAATCGGGTCATTAATGACCTACGAAATGACTTGCAAAGCTCATGAAGAGCAAGAAGACATCCTTCCAAAGAACAGGAAGGATATGGCACTTAAAACTTCTGAATGCCACTTGAGAGAAAACTCAAGTGATGAGGACTGTGATGATGACTTGGCACTTTTGACAAGAAAGTTTAAAAAATTCTTCAAAAGAAACAAGTTTAAAAACGATGTGAAAAATAAACTTGAACCTAAGAAGGACCAAGTGATCTGCTATGAATGTAAAAAGCTGGGACATTACAAAAGTGATTGTCCCCAAGTCAAGAAAAGAACAACAAAGAAGAAGGCGCTCCAAGCAACATGGGATGATTCGAGCGCATCCGAGGAAGAAGAATCCAACACCGAGCAAGTTGCTCATTACGCCTTTATGGCCATCGAAGAGGAGGTAACGGATTTATTAGATGCTGATTTATCTTTCGATGAATTATTAAATGCCTTCCATGATTTATTTGATGAATGCAAAGTTATAAATAGAAAATACAAGTTGCTAAAAAGGGTACATGATAATCTTACTTGTGAGTTTGATAAGTTAAAAATCGAACATCATGATAGTTTAAACTCATGTATCAAATGTCATGATTTAGAAACTATACAAAAAGAAAACTTGCTGCTTAAGGACACCTTGAAGAAATTCGAGGTTGGTAGCAAGTCATTAAACATGATCCTTACAAACAAGGGTCATGGTCCCAAAAGAAGAGGGATTGGATTTGTGAGGAGTCCTCACCAAAATCCAACTACCTTTGTAAAAGGCCCCATCTTACATGTTCAAAACCAAACCAAGTGCAACTTTTGTTGCAAATCTGGACACAAGACACATTGTTGTCCATTCAAGAAAATAAGTCCAAACAAATTAATTTGGGTTCCTAAAGGAACCATGATAAACTCTATGCAACATGATAGAAAATGTAGATCTATTTATGAGGCACCCAAAAGCAAATGGGTACCTAAACGTCATCCTTTCTTGTAGAAAACTAAACAATCGCAAGCTAGGAGCAAGAAATGGTACCTTGATAGTGGATGCTCAAGGCATATGACCGGAGATCCTTCTCAATTCTCTAAGCTCTCTAGCATAGACGAAGGATATGTCACCTTCGGAGACAACAACAAGGGTAAAATCATTGGCAAAGGAACCATAGGTAACAAATCCAACCTCTCTATTGAAGATGTTTTACTAGTTGATGGTTTAAAACATAACCTCTTGAGCATTAGTCAATTATGTGATAAAGGATATATTATAAGATTTGAATCTAATGCCTGCATCATTGAAAAACCACACAAAAATGTATCTATGATTGCATTAAAACAAAACAACGTATACACTATTGACATCAATGACTTATGTGATGAAATGTGCTTTGCCGTTATGAATGAGGATGCTTGGCTATGGCATAGAAGATTAGGTCATGCTAGCATGAAACTAATCAATCAAGTATCATCTAGAGAACTTGTAAGAGGAATTCCTCATATCAAGTTCATCAAAGATAATGTATGTGATGCTTGCCAATTAGGTAAGCAAATTAGGGGTAGCTTCAAAGCTAAGAATCAAATAAGCACCTCTAGGCCCTTACAATTGATCCATATGGACTTGTTCGGACCAATCTCTACATCGAGTCTGGGAGGTAGCAAATACGCCTTTGTCATTATTGATGACTACAGCAGATATACATGGACCTACTTCTTAAAACAAAAAAATGAATGCTTTAGACATTTTACCAAGTTTTGTAAACTTGTTCAAAATGAGAAGGAATCTATGATTTCGTCAATTAGAAGTGATCACGGTGGAGAATTTCAAAACCATGACTTCCAAGAATTCTGTGAACTCAACGGATACAACCATAACTTCTCTACTCCAAGAAATCCTCAACAAAATGGGGTAGTAGAAAGAAAAAATCGAAATTTGCAAGAAATGGCAAGAACCATGTTGAATGAACATAGCCTACCCAAATATTTTTGGGCCGAAGCTGTAAACACTGCATGTTATATTTTAAATAGAGTCCTAGTAAGACCCTTACTCACCAAAACTCCTTATGAGTTATGGAATAACAAAAAACCCAATGTCTCATATTTTAAAGTCTTTGGGTGTAAATGTTTTATCTTGAATGAAAAGGATAACTTAGGAAAATTCGATGCTAAATCTGATGATATTATCTTTGGTTCTACAAATGAATCTCTTTGTGAATCCTTTTCGAAAACTATGAGTCATGAATTCGAAATGAGTCTAATGGGAGAGTTAACATTCTTCTTAGGTCTACAAATCAAACAACTAAGCAATGGCATCTTTATTAGTCAAACCAAATATGCTGTGAGTTTGCTAAAGAAGTTCAAAATGAATAATTCAAAAGCCATTGACACTCCTATGAGCACCTCCACTAAGTTAGAAATTGATCAGAATGGAGAAAGCTTCGATCAAAAAACCTATAGGGGTATGATAGGAAGTTTACTTTACCTCACTGCCACCAGACCAGACATCATGTTCAGTGTAGGACTTTGTGCTAGATTTCAATCAGACCCTAAGATATCTCATCTCAAAGCAGTCAAAAGAATATTCAGATATCTTAATGGAACTACCAATCTAGGATTATGGTACCCAAAATCAGAAAATTTTGAATTAACAGCTTATGCTGATGCGGACTTCGCTGGCTGTAAACTAGACAGAAAAAGCACATTAGGATCATGTCAATTTTTAGGACATGCCCTTGTATCCTGGTCATCTAAGAAACAAAACTCGGTTGCCCTATCAACAACCGAAGCTGAATACATTGCAGCAAGTGCATGCTGTGCACAAGTTGTATGGATGAAAAACACTTTAGAAGATTACAAAGTGAATCTTAAAGATATTCCCATTAAATGTGATAACACGAGTGCAATATGCTTAACTAAAAATCCTATACAACACTCAAGAACAAAACACATTGATATTAGACATCACTTTATACGTGATCATGTCACTAATCATGACGTGACCATAGAGTTTATTGATACCAAACATCAACTGGCTGATATCTTCACAAAACCCCTATGTGAAGAACAATTTGATTACATAAGAAGAGAATTAGGAATGTTGATGTGTCCAAATACTTAAACTAGTTAAAATTATTTTTCGGATGCTATTACTATTACATGCCTTGACAACGCTTGATCAAATAACATGTTGCAAATTATGTGACAAATATTTTTAAAATGCATGTAAGAAGTTCATTTTTCGGGTTGTATGCTAAAAATGGGATGTTCCCGTACACTCTTATGAAAACTCTTTGGAAAATGACTTTCCTCCTTCAAGCAAAAAAAAAGGAGATATATGTGTCATGACTTTCTTTATATGCTTGATAATGCTATCATGCTTTTTGTTGATGACGAAGGGGGAGAAACATATGAATTGATAAACATATAAATTGATAAACACTATGTCATAGCTGAACTGCCATAATCATATCTATGTCATAGTTGCAAATACTTGAGTGATGCTATAAACAATGTTATGCCATCCTTGCATCACCAAGAGATATGTGAACATGTGCTATAGTTTGCATCATATCTTGATTTGATATTCTATAGAAAATGCAAACTTGCTAGACAATCTCAAATGTGAGCATCATGTAAAAAGTCCTTCGTTGCTTTATATGATTACATGATGAATAGTTACAAACACAAACTTGATGATGTATGTCATGCCTTGACATAATTCGTGAAGAGATACATCATGATAGGCATCATGATGGGAGCATTGATAAGTTTAACTGATCTAACTTATCAATACGTCACTTGAATTCTTAGGTCTTGAATTCAAGGTTGACTTATCTCAACTATGGCATATAGATAGGGGGAGTTAAGGATAACTCCTTTATCAATTGATTGTCATCATCAAAAAGGGGGAGATTGTTGAATCTCGGATTTTGATGATGAAGTCAATTGTCATTTGTTATCTAATCTATGTGTTGAGATAAGTGTGCAGGATTAACTACGATGAGAGTAAGACAAGCAGCAGGAGTTGCGCCGGAGTCAAGATCATGATCACGTTGGGAGTTCGAGAGTTCGACGGAAGTTCGGACGGTCGTCGGAGGTTCAGAGAGAACAGATCCGAGAAGTCCAGAAGCTTGCCAAGCAAAGCTCGTCGGAACTCGCCAAGTGGATCGTCGCAAAGTCCAGGAGTATGCCGGATGTCCGCAGAAGGATCACCGAGGGTTATCGGTTGATCGACGGAAGTTGGCAGGAAACTCGCCGGAAGAAGCGATTGACGCATCGGAGCAAGCTGCAGAAGTTGTCTTAGAGATAATCGTAGTTAGCACGATGATTAAGCATGAAAATGGGAGGTGATCCCATTAGCTTAATCTAGGGGCAATTGGGCCCCTGAAAAGATTCAAAGTGGGTCGAATGGAGTGAACCATTCGGACCCTGATTGCACCAGGAGGTGCAACCGCCCCAGCCAGGAGGTGCAACCGCCTGGGCTGTGGGGTTGAGAGGTGCAACCGCCCCAGCCAGGAGGTGCAACCGCCTGGGCTGTGGGGCTGGGAGGTGCAACCGCCCCAGCCAGGAGGTGCAACCGCCAGGGCTGCACGGCTGGGAGGTGCAACCGCCCCAGCCAAGAGGTTGCACCGCCAGAGCTCAAGTTCCGAGCTCTGCCAGGCGATGCAACCACCAAGCTCAGTCTTCGAGCTTTGGCAGAGTGGTGCATCAGCCTGAGCTCAGTCTCGAGCTTTGCCAGGTGATGCATTCACCAAGCTCAGTCTTCGAGCTCTGGCAGAATGGTGCATCAGCTTGAGCTCAGTTTGGAGCTCTGCCAAGTGATGCAACCACCGAGCTCAGATTTCGAGCTCTGCCAGGTGATGCAACCACCAAGCTCAGTCTTCGAGCTCTGCCAGGTGATGCAACCATCGAGCTCAGTCTTCGAGCTCTGGCAGAGAGAAGCAATCGGCAGAGCTCAGTCTTCGAGCTCTGCCAGGCGGTGCCACCTCTCCAGTCGAGAGGTGCAACCGCCTGATCCCAGAATTCTGGGATTTGATCGATTTGATCGTTTTGAGCTCGAATTTTGAATTGGGTTGGGGCCTATAAATACCCCACCCATTCAGCACTGAAAAGACACAGACCCATACCGAAATTGTGATCTTTTCTGTGATTCTAAAGAGCTCAAAAGTGTTGTAAAGCCTTTAAGTCTCCTCCTTCTGTTCTTCAAGTTTTCAATTGTAAAGTGAGGAGAGAAAGGTCTGTAAAGGTTGTCTCCTAAGCCTGCCAAAAGGAGAGAAACTGTAAGAGGGAAGTTTGGCCTTCGCCCATTGAAGGAAGGCACCTAGTTGACGTCGGCAACCTCATCGGTGGAGGAAGCCAAAAGTGGAGTAGGTCAAGTCTGACCGAACCACTCTAAATCTCTGGTTTGCGTTTAATTTCGAGCACTTTATCATTACTGCAAACCTCCCTCATCACTACTGCTCTCTGCGATTTCACGAACAATTTCGAGCACTTTTTCATACATTACAGTTTACGTTTACGTTTGATTCTGCAGAACTGTTTTCCGCGCTTTTACGAACGAGCTTCCTTGCAGTTTACGCTTACATTTTAATCCTATTGATAACTGCAATCTGTCCTCTACGATTTTACGAACGAGTTTCAACATTTAGACGTAAAACTGCATTCAGACGTAAATCGGCTTTCTTCGCCCAATCATCAGATTTCAGTTCACGTTTACGTCTTGGTTTGAACTGCATACTGCCTTCTGCGAGTATACAAACGAGTTTCAAAGTTTAGACGTAAATCTGCGTCTAACTGCGTTTAGACGTAAATCTGCGTTTAGACGTAAAACTGCGTTTAGACGTAAAACTGCGTTTAGACGTAAAACTGCGTTTAGACGTAAAACTGCGTTTAGACGTAAAACTACGTTTAGACGTAAAACTGCGTTAAGACGTAAAACTGCGTTAAGACGTAAATCTGCATTTAGACGTAAATCTGAGTTTAGACGCAAAACTGCGCTTAGACGCAAAACTGCGCTTAGACGCAATCTGCGCTTAGATACAAACTGAGAATTTGCTTTTGCATCATAATAGTTTTTGAACGAACGCAGCTTTTGGTTTTTAATTTATTATAAGATTTCCGCTGCACTAATTCACCCCCCCCCCTCTTAGTGCTCTCGATCCTAACAAGCGAGGCGCTTGGTAAAGGATGAGACCATCCAAGGTGGAATGAGTTGCTCAACGACCAAAAGAGTTATGCAAAGCTCACAAAGGTGAGGGGAATTGCTAACTCGAAGAATTTGGTACTCATGCATGGGCTTGTATGCGGACGATGGAATGTTCGTGGCCATCCCAAGGCAACCGTAACTCGACGCCATGGAGCATTGAAACTTTCTCTTCGGCATGTGAAGGATACGTCCGTAGGAGGCTGAAGTGTGCAATGAGTTCAGCATGTTGCTAGGCCTTGAGTGGTGCAGCGGGGGCTGTATTGACGTGGAGTCGCAATCTAGCAAGTGCATTTGCAGGAGGCAGAACAATGCACAGTTTGTTCAGCAGATCGGAGTAGTCCAAGGGGATGGTGGTCTCCGAAACGAAGAGAGATGTTGCTCTAATGGGACAGTTATCCAGGAGGGATAAGTCCCGGCTCTCCAGAGGGAGAATCATGTGAGACGAACCTCACATGTTGAGGAGGAGTAACTCAACAAACAACAACTCCACGAAGCTCGATGGACTGATCAAGCGGCGAGGAGTTGTCGCATGATCTCGCTTGAGAGAATGCATTGGAGGATGCATTGCGAGATCAAGTGGGGGAGCGACCCAAAGCAACTTAAATGAAGGCACACTTAGAGTCGATGTGGAGATCGGACTCAAGGGAGGGCTGACCCGTGGAATGGTGGGCGCGAGGGCCACCATCGACTCAATGCAAAAACGAGGAGTGGAGCAACTTGGGTGTAACTTGGCGAAGTACTCAAGCCGCATGAAGGGAGCCAGCATATAAGTTGGAACATGGAGCAGAGGCACAGTGCTTTCCTTAGACAGAGGTCAAGGACATGAACTCTTGCAGAGGCAAGAGTATGATCATGTTATTCCATGGGTCCTTCATTCTGACGAAGCGGACTCATCTTGCATGGTGCCAAAGACGAAGGGAGCTTCTGGGCACATGCACCTTATCTCGGAGGAGCATTTGATGGAGGAACTAAGGCAACTCAATTTGCGGAGGCGAAGTTGGGTTCAGAAGGCCTTAGCACGGGGCAAGAGGACGCAGAGGCGGGTACTCTTGAAGAATATGCCATAGTGTTGCCATTCAAGTTGTCATGAAGGAAGCGGTGCGCAGCGGAGATTGTGCTGGTAGGGGCAGAGGCCCAGGATCCAGACAATATTGCACAAATTACAGTGAAGTCGGTGGACTTCGGGAGCTACTAGGCGACGGACTGTCTTAGAGCGGTGCTTCATCTAGGTGTGACCCAAGAGTGGGTGGATGAAGGTCGATTGCCAAAGGAGCGAACAAAATCGAAGGTGGAGGAGACCCTGCGATGTATTGGCAGAGGCCACACTTGGAGGGTTCACAATTCGAGTTTATTCCACAAGGATCCGAATGCAATGGAGATGTCACCAGGAGGCGACATTGTGCAGCGGATCGTGGTGGAACAGTTCGTGGCAATGCGATACACACGACATAGTCCCGTGGCAATGCGAAACCGAGTACCCCAATTCTCTTATCTATCCAGCAGAGGAGCTCTGCATAAGTTCAAAGACCCTTCGAAGATAATGGAAGACAATAGTTGTCAAATCCTCACCAATGGTGATCAGTGGTACTGAGAGTAGATTGTCCGCTTCATTTCCCAACGAAATGTCAATCGAAAGCGGAAGTGATGCGAACCTACTTAGATGTGACAACTAAGTGAAAGAAGAGTCAATGAGCAAATTTTGTGGAGGAAGGACCTAAAACTTCAGCAGTTTGTGAGACGATGCTCGTTAAAAGCTCCAACAAGCATCCACCCAGTTCAAGCAGCATGAGGAATTTGAGAGACTGGCGCAGTAAGGATGGTCTTTTCCTTCATCTGGGGGATCCGTAGGAATCAACAAGGATCAACACAACTCAGCCAACCCCACACCAGAGTCAGAGTCATTGGTGAGTTGAAGCAGCATGGCGGATCAAAGGTTCGACTACTCAAAAACAACAGCGAAGAGCAGCTGGAAGCCAAGAGGCGCATTGTAGCTAGAGCGGAAGATTGAAGACTCAGCAAAGGCAAGGAGTTACAGTGTTCACAAAGGCTTCAACGAGGACGTCGAAGGAATAAGTGGGGGAGAATGTCACGAACAAACTTCGAAACAGGATGTTTGATGTAATGCTTATGTATGTCCGTGTCTTTTGGCATGTTCATGCCTTGTACAGCATGTAGAGGGGCGGCCGAAGGCTTAATAGTCTCATTTTAGTTGGGTTGGTGGCCTCTTTAGGCTTGTAAATAAAGGTTGTGTCATGTGGACACGTGCGAGAGATTTTCGGTCTGTAATGGACCATTTTACCCTTTGTGGTGCCACTGTTCAGAGCTTGTAAAGTCTGTTTGTAATTTGCATTGCCTATGAAGTGTTTTTCGGAGATGTTTGCTTGTGGATCCCGATTGAGGCGTTCTCTCTAGCCCGTTCTCTCTTTTGTTGGTCCTAAGGGACAATGGGAGGCTTCGGGGAGGCTGACCTTTGCGGACGGACACGCAAGGGTGCCGCACGACTTAGGCAAAACCAGCTAAGTCCGTGACAGTATGGTGTGGGAGTGTATGTATATATTACGATAGCGTGGGGTGGGAGTGTATGTATATGTTATAATATGAGATATAGAAGTCCATGATTTTTTTATGTTTCCTACGTATGCATATAAGCATTTCGAATTATTCCGATATAGAATTTTATGTCCTTATTATACGTATACTATGTTGTATGGTTATGCTTACTAAAGAAATTATAGGATGAGGTGGTTATGCTTGCTAAAGAAATCACAGGATGAGGTGTTTACTGTTAATTGTCTTATGATGATTTTAAAATATGATATACATGAAATGATGTATGCTCACCTGAATAAAGCTATAAAGGTTTGTATTTACTGAGTGATTACTCATTATAGACCCTATTTTGCAGATAAGGATATTAGTATCCCACCCAAGTGATTGGATAGGGAAGTGAGCACATGCAAGCCCATACCACTGTAAATATGGACGATGGCCTATGGACATTTTATATGTATAAATTTTAATCATGTTATATTTGGGTTTTCTTTTGGTTAGATGTTATAATTATGTACAGGTGTCAAAAATATTGTGTACATGAGAAACCTTGTCATTTTATTTAGTAAGGTAGCATACTTACTAAATATCAATAATAATATTGTGTACACGATTATCTATTTTATGATTATCTATTTTTCGTTGCATTCATATCAATAATAATAATGAAAATTTAAAATGTGGTATCATACTTTAATCATGCATATAAGATATGGGTGAAACTAGGGGTATAATGTTACACTTTCTATCTAAGGGCTTTGACAGATCTATCCTTTCAAAGTTTGGAAATAATATATTTGTTTCTTCAAAATTTAAACTATCATACATATCCATCTAAATGTTTAGACCTTATATATAAATATCTTTAAATATATAGATTCTTTATGTGTGCCACTCCCGTTAGCATGCTTCCAATCAAGTCATGGTGAGTGAGTAATCTTTGTGGATTGAAAGCACATGCTATTCAATGGCACACTATTAACCATGGCTACTGGTCAATTTTAAAAATATTAAAATTTTAAAAATACATAACACATGCTTTAATATATGACAAGGATAAAATAATAGACAAACATTCTCTATAATTGAGAACTTAAATTTAAAGGGACAAATAGAAAAACTACTAATTTTTAGGAATATATGTAATATTTTTAGAGGCTGTTAATGGCATTTGGAGTTTCAACATTGGTACACTAATGGTGAATAGTTGTAAATTTCTTTGTGCAACTATCCTGTCTAGGACTTCCCCAACATTGGTACAATATATGTAATATTTACGAAGGATCATATTCATTGATGGACTCTCTCTTTTCCTTTTCAAATTTTGATAATCATAATTCTTTACATTGTCATCCATTCACGGTGTAAGAAGTTTTGAATTGATTATGATTTTTCAATATATCAAGAAATTTGACTGAGCAAAATTGTTATATTGCATGTCGTTGCAATGAGAAAAAAATTTGTTTAGAGCCACTCCAGAAGATGCATTCTGGTGGTGTTATCAATTTTTTGAACTTAGATGAGATTTAGCTCTGATTCTTGGCAAATAGAGGCACATAAGTTTTGAAACGATCAATTACCTCGTATTATCACGAAGGAAACTCATTTGTACTGTGTATTTCTTGAGCTTTGTTTCGTTGTATCATGAATTGGAAAGTCTTAGAATGTAGTGCGACATCTTTCATCATCTTTTGAGCAAATTAGTCAATGTACTGTGAGAGCTTCATACAACTGACAGAAAATATGCATTTGTGAGGTGCATTTCATAACAGGCATATGTGCAATAAAGCTCTCGAAAGCATCGTTTTTGTTTACTTGTCAAGCTAAAGTTGTGGTGATATACCTTCCGGCGTGTTCTTGTTTTGTCGTGCCAAATACACACCCATACCTTCATTAGCCACTATGCATATTTTGCAGAGATTATTGGCATTGAGCATGTCTTCAGTGGCCTATAATCATTTTTACTATCATTGATTAAACTTCTGACCCAGATTGAATTAGGTTGTTACAAGTTCAGGTTAGGCTTTTGGTTGAACTAAGTCTATTGTTGGTCTTAATGGAAATTTTCTTGGACTTAATATTCGATGGGTTTAGAGGCTGAATTTCTAGTAAAAACTAGTTTGGAACTATGTTTCTGGATATAATTCGTTTGATTGACTGACTTGATTCATTGGGATGATTACATTGGATGCGTTTGAAAGGAACAGAAAAATGGTTAGGAGTTGAATTGAGTCAACTTGGTCTTTTCTGAACTGTCCAAACTGTGCAAAAATGCTTCACAGAAATCAGGGACTGTCAAGTCAACTTGTTCTTGTTTGGAGTGTCTAAATTTGGTCTCACAGAGGCCAAGCCTCACAGTGAGGTGGTTTCAGATGAACATAGATTAGCAAATGCAAAATATGTGCATAAGACAATACCATGTTCAAATCTCTGTTCTACAAAACATGGAACTTTATAAGAAAAAACTGTCCAGTTACATGAGTAAATTGAGATCCATGCATATTCATCAATCTCAATTGCAATGTTGTTTACTGGTGATATGGTTTTTATCTGCCAACTTTTCAAAAATTCACAATACAAAGGGAAAATAGGGTCTAATGCCAACCTATAATTGTACCTTTTACTTGCCAGCACACCAACCAAAAGCTGCCCTTCGTATTGCTTGCCTAATCTCTTATATTGGGAAATTTTGTGAAAATAGAATTCTGTTGCCAGAGGATATACTTTATTCTGATTTTATGCACACAGCTGCACTAAACAAAGAAGAGACATTACATCATTTATGCAAAGTCATTCATATGGATCAGCGGATGTGAAACCCCTGATTCAGCAATTGTGGTGTCCTTGCAGTTCAGTTGTTCTTTCATCTCGTCTGCTGAAGAAATCTTGGTATCTACTCTTCTGGGAGATTCGGCGTCACTCGAGGGAGATGAATCAGATGAGGATTCTAACTGATGTTCGGTTACTGAGAACTCTGGTTGGAGAACAGAAACATGGGATTGTTCTTGGAAGAAGACAGAAGAAGCTGATTCCATGAAAGCAGACATCTTCTGATCATCCTCTTTCATCTTTTCAGCATACTCGTTGAGATCAAACCCGGCTGGATTATGGCCCCCGAATGCAGATTCCAGTTTGTCCATTTCGAAGAGGTCAGTCATTATTTTCTGGCTCTCGGTGTTATCAGAGTAAACAAATTTCACCTTTTTGTATGTCTTATGCTCAAGAAAGGGCTTCACCACCTGCAAAATAGGAGAAGAGGCAGAAATAAACTTTTACACATAAGGAAATCTAAAAGATGTAAAGCTGTTAAATTTCATCCAAATGCTTTAAATAGACATATATGTATTGTATACACACATATATTTATATGTTATTTAGAGAAAAAAAATCAGAGGTATATGATTTTTTTTGTTCTAGCATCACTTTTGGATAATCTATGATTTTGTTTTTGTTAGTTTACTCCAAGAAAAGTAGGTTTTGTGGATGATATAGCATGTGAAATTAAGGCCATACCTTCCAAAATGATTCAAAAATCCTTGGAGGATTATACAGGATTCCCAGTCCCAGCCTTTCGGGATAGTAGTCCTGCAAAATATGGGCTGTTTCACGAGTCACTTTTACTGATACACTTGCCATAGTCCAGCCTTGAAAATCTATGAGCCACACCATTTGCTCCTGATTTGCTGCTAAATTGAAAATGGCATTCTCCATACAGTAGACCAGGTATCTGATTTGTCCTTTACTTGAGCTAGTATTCTGCTCAAGTTTTCATATCGCATCAAGATCTAAACAATGAAATCTAAAATTGAATACTCAAAAATATGTTACTTTGGCTACTCGAACCTGAAATCCAGGCCTCATAACAAGAACAGCTCTTCCATTCTTGTCAAGGTAGTCAGCCCTGTAGATTTTTCCAGTCTCAGCTTCATGAGCAACATCCTCCTAGAAGATGGAAAGGGAGTTTCATTGGTATCATGTGAAAAAGTATGAACATGGGTTAGTAATCTTAAATTTGTTTAGTTTATTTATCATTTCAAGTCACATGTCAAAGTTCCTTAACACAATTTGCATTTCACTCAAGCTTCCATTATAAGATTCAATGAACATTGAGGTATATTTTGTTACAGTATTCTCATTAAATTACTTAGTTTCTTTCCAGAAATATATCTGATAATTATAGTACTTTAGTCAATATATTCCTCATGGTAATCTTAAGTAGGTTATTTCTACTCTGTGGAGGATTGAAGTTAATTTTCATGATTTATCAGGTTCTTGAAGTAACTTTGTAGACCAGATGAGCACTTTAGCTAGACTGGCACATCTTTACAAAAAGAAATATATGCATACCCAGCGAATGGTTTCTGGCTTATATTCCAATCTCCACTTCAGAGATTCCTTCAGCATCTTACTTGCCCTTTCCACATTCCAGTTTCTTGCACGTAGATACCTCGATACCGAAGCATCTGAACAGAAGTTTGGAAGCATATTGACCATTGGCCCCAAGATTTCACGAACTTCATTTATCTAAATGGCAGGACACATGACCAATTTTCTCATCAGAAGGAATACTGGATGTTGAAAAAGATTACGGTAGTCATAGGTGCTATAGACTACATAGTATACGCATTTGAGATATTTTAAGTCACAATAAAGTAAACAACAGATTGAAAAACAAAAGCATTCCAAAGCACACTTACCTTAGCTTTCTGCTCTTCGATGGACAAGGATTTCTCAATGCCATTCCCTTTTGATTTTACTATATTCATCCTCACACAATTGACCAACTGTAGGAGGCTTCAAGAACAAATTTCCAAGTAAATGCATTAGCATAAAGTATTAAGAATTTGCACTCATTTGCTAAAGAAATTGCATAAAATAAGTAGCGACAGTTCTCAAACATAATTTAGTTGCATAATGACCAATTTCTAGGCATTTATTTATGTTGAGGAAAGATTGAGAAGTAAAAGATAGAAAGACTTATCCGACACTTATTCCTCATACAAAGTAGAAGTCAGAACATATATTCCCGGATGTATGTTCAGATCTGGGAATATTGTGCAGCATAATACTATTTAATCATAAGTGGCACGTTCTGACCAAAGCGACCATGATGAACCATAGTGATCGACATGTACGGTACTAGAAACATGATTCATGCTAGGCACAGGATTCGTACCTAATGGGTTGGACATGTGAATACCAACGGCATGCACTGGTGGCACATTGTACCCCCCATGCTAGTGAAACTAAAATCACTAAATCAATTCACATACAAAATGATTTTGATAGCTTTTTTTTATTTCCATCATAGATACGTATAGATGTTTCATATGATACAAGCATCCATCTGAATTAAGTTAGATTTCTCGAGTTCTGTGGTTCATGAGTGTCTTTAGCTGTGTGTGTGCCTTTTGCCGTCTGCTATATCACAATCTTTTTATTCTAAAATTAGATATCTGACAATCATGTTCCAACTCACTTTTCTGATAGATCAAGTTGAATAGCTAATCCATTATTTCATTTACAGGTGGTGTATGATTAAAAGAGAGTTCAAAATTCGCTTGCACCCAACTATTATGCATCTGCAGTTGCTGGATGAAATCGAACATCTAAATACCATTTGGAATGTGAAAATTTCAGAAGACTGAAACAGATTGTGTAAATAGAACAATGGAATCATGACAAAGGGCATCAAAACTATACAGTTGAATGATCTGGTATCCTGATCGCTTCTGAAGATTTGTATCAAGGAAGTCAATAAGCAATTGTACAGACAGAACTAAGGTGAGTTAGCAAGATCAACTAGCTGAAGCTACATTAACACTTGTGAGTTGAACCTTTTCTCTTGTCTTGTTTCAGGATCTATGGATCACCAATCATGGAAAAAGATAGGATCGATTTTTTTCTAGAGAGAGAGTGAGAGATTGATTGATGGTGAGCAGCTGGAGAAGAAAACACTGCAGATTAGCTCGTGAGGTGATGGGACATTGGAGAACTACATCTTAAACTAGTTGCCTCTCGAGGACTTGAAACAAAATAAGGGAGTCACCAAGCAACAGCTGTGGAAAGCTTGATGTGCAATTAAGTTCAGGTCACCACTGACAAGGAAAGTTACACCTACACATAATAGCAGCAGATGGTGCAATGATGCATCACGGCAAAATCTCAAAACTAGGTCATGCGAAGAAGATTCATGCTTTCTGGCTTCCTCTGCTCTTCCTTCTCAACGAAAAGAAAGGAGGTTCTCTTGATACAAGAGATCAATCAGCCTATGAAGGCATGGCAAAGACCTCACTTAAGATCCTTACATCACATGGATCAATCAAGAACATGGAGCAAGAAACCAAGTTGCAGACCTCACCAATCAACGCTTTCCTGTTGTGGAGCTCAAAGAATCATGTGATGATGGATCCTCCTGGCCTTTCACTTGTTACAGATGCAGGATTACAGAAGAGGGAAGACTACAGCGGGGAACTTGGTGAGACAAAGACGCAATGGATAGAGAAGAAGAAGAAGAAGAAGAAGAAGAAGAATGGTGGAGATGGTGGCAGAAGTCCTGTCCGTGATTTGACCCGTGCCGCGGACGCTTTCCTCTTCCTCCAGGCGTTTGACTCGAAACACGATTACTTTCCACAGCCATACCTTCGTCTTAGTTGGAGCGACGGCATTGGTTCCATGTGAGCCCACCATGAAATCCTACAATCACAAGGAAGGTAAAAGAAGCAGGTGAGAAATAGAAACTGATATGCGTATGACTTTGGCCTTTGTTGACCTTTCCTCGTTGTCTTTTGAAGTTTCAAAGCTTCTAGAAAGCAACATGTGATAGAAATTATTATCACGTTGTCATCTCTATCTATCGAGAAACCACTCAAATCGTGAATCCAAAATGGTTTGAATTAATTTGTCTTTTCACAATAATTTCTTGATATAAATATGCCAAATGACGATTGAATATTACCATCATTACTGCCCCATCTTTTTAATGAATAAAATTGTTCACCACCTGTCTGTAATAATGATTATAACGGAAACAAAGGAAAATTTAATAATAAATATTAATTTAAAATCAAGTCAAGTTTGCTTCGTTGTGTTCCGTGTGTCTCGAGTCTCTACTCGTCATATTACCTACCGTAGAAAAAAAATCATAGTCAAATGGGTTCTTTGAGCTCCAAACTAATCGATCGACACGACATGACCTAAGGGAATAGATTCGATAAGCATAAATAAATCAAAATCGCCCTAAACTCTGCACGACAAAGATAGCAAGAAAATGAGCATTTTCAAGAAAGCATAACTTAACTGGGTACTGATTTACCTAAAAAATAGATTCGAAACATTACACGTTCATAAACATTCCAAAGTAGGATAGCATAGAGCTTTCAGTTGCCAATCCCCTCAAAATCAATGCAAACAACCTGTTCTTCCATGAGAGTTCATGGCAAGCACATCCCATGGCACCAGATAGAGATGATTAAGATTTGTCCAGTGATCTAAGGAAGCAAATAAGAAAGAGAAAAAAGAAAAAGTGCTACTAAATGCAACCAAATAGCAAGGTTTCTACACACCCTCTGCTCACGAGAGAACCACATGACTCCGACTCTGTTTCTGTTCATGTGGATTGCTTTGCTTTGTCTTGCCTTCCTTCTCAGTAAAACCAGTTGGCTGCTTCGGCCTTCTGCAATCTGTGCAAGGTATCAGAGTAGTCCATGGAAGGCATACTAAAAGCAGATCCATAGCACAGGTCACCACTCATTTCATCAGATGGGTTACCAAATTGCTGCTGAAATGGCATTACGTTCTCGCGAACAGGGAATTGCTGCTGTTGCTGCACCAAGTTGCTGACTTCCTCAAGCATACCACCGATTGCTTTAGTCCCTTGCGGAAAGAAGTTGTCCTCCACTCGAGTTCTAGGTTGCAGAGGAGTTCGGCCTTCCGACATCCCTATGCCTCTCGAGTTGAAGCTCTTGTTAGCATTGAGATTCTTGTCGTACAAACTCATCAACTCGTCGATCGATCTCTGCCCATCGGAAGGAATGCTCAAATCAGATGTGTTAGCAGGGATGGGGCCTGATTCAAGGGTTGTCGGATTTGGTTGGGTATCGTATGGCACAGAGAAACTCAGAAGCTTGTTCTCCTTCACCGGGAAGCTGTTGAAAGCCACCCCTGTTCCTTGATACAAACAAACGTATCGGTGACTGTTTCTTGCATTCCTATCCAGAAACCCATGCCGGGGATCATGATGTGGGCACTGCACATTATCACAGGTATAGATGCATTGGTTCAGCACTGATTCTGGCTCAGCAACATTTCTTTTCCGAGTAAATTCCATGTTCATCTCTTCCTTCACAGTCTTCTCTTTCCTTGCAGTGCCACTCAGATCGAAAGGATTCCCTTCAGCGTGAAGCTTGTGGTTCACTACATCCTCACACTTGCCTTCATCAACACCTTCTGCGTCGTACTCACTGCAGCTGCTAACGAAGGAGATGGATCCCGAAATGCAGCTACCAGAGGATGGCGGAAAGTAAGCTTCAGGGTGCAGCTTCATGTACATGTCCTCCTCCTGTTTGATGACAGCGAGCCATGTCGCGCTCTCTTTGGCGGTCATCTTGTCTTGCAGGCACTTGGACTGCCGGACGAGCCTACGGATCTTGTTGATGTCAGGCGACATATGCTTGATTACACAAGTCAAGACGCTAACCTTCCAAGCCTTCTTCAGATCATGAGGCTTCTTGTAGGGTGGCGGTCGTTGGTCGTTCGGAATTCCCAGCTGCGGCCACCACTCCTCTTTCCCGGTAGGCCACCATGGGGGTGCAACTCCCTTTTCCAGAGGGAACCTTCGCTGAGGTGGGTCACAGTGCTGCATCAGAGCTGACAGGAGAGAACCCAGTGTTGTATCCTGAAGCTCCTGCAATGAATGAAGGCTTGCAGTTCCAGAGCTCATTTCACTGTTGGATCCAACAATGGCATTGTCAACCTGATACTTTGCGATAGCCACAGGTCCATTCCGATCAAACCTGACCTTTTCTTTCCACCACCCTCTGAGGTTGTCGGAGGCACCACTGACAGGCTTGCCCTTCTCTGGAATTATACCATAAACGAAGCCCTGAGCATTGCATACTTCCATCATTTTAAGCATATACTTGAGGATTCCATCCTGCGCGCGAGACATCTTCTTTCGGAGGGCTTGATCATGGCACTGACGCTGCTTTGCCGAGTCACCTTGCTCCTTGTTCTTGCTCTTGCTCTTGCTCTGCTGCTGCTGCTGCTGTTCCTTCAAGTGCTTCAGCCGCATCCTGTCTCGCCACAGACGGCGTTCAAGCTCTTCGATGTCAACATCTTCGTCGTCGCTCTCTTCATCACAAACCTCAGCAAAGTTATCCTGTGGTGGATCGATAAGATGTCCTTGTCCATTGCATTCACCGACCAAAGGCTGATGAAGGGATCCATAGCTGATATTTTGCACATAATTAGGCTCTCCAGGATAAACCATGCCTTCCATTAATAGCCCACCCATCATTGTTAGCAGCACAGACTATCAGATCTGTGAACTCACAGCTCAAACAGAAGCACTATTCTCCTGTAACCCAAAACAAACTGTTGGTATTAAATATCAGAAATGTTGCATCCAAAGATGACAATCATGTTGTTTAAGAACACAAATATGTATATATATTATTATGATACAGAGATTACTAATTCTCTTAGAATTGAGTCCATAGTTAACTTGTTTTCTCTCATATTATACATCCAACATCACTGTAAGCTGAATGACAAGAGAACAAAGAACATATAACAAAAGAGAGACATGTGGCATTAAATCCAACACAAGAAATACGAAAACGATCAATAACACTGGCAAATGTTATCATAAAGAGCAAAACATTTCTTCTTCATATACATCTGTGATAAACAAGGAAGAAAGTATTGCAAGCAAACTGATTAAGGAATCAAATTGTAAGATCCAAAAAACATGACAGAGAAATCATTGTTCAAAGTAGCTTGCCATAACAGTGTATAACACACACCAGTTATGCTGGCCACTCTCATATATACATATATATATATATATATATATATATATATATATAGACATAGATTGAGAAAGGCTACTGTGTGTTTTGAGATAGAAGAATTAATTCTGGGAACCATGCTTTGCAGGAATACATGAAGCATCAAGAAAATTCATGGATCCTATATAATATTTACTTTCTCACTCATGAACACAACAAATTTCAATGAATTTATAGGCAACTAAAAATGTCCATAAGATCTTAGGCATGTCAATTCTAATGTTTTACAGAAGGCTCAATCAGAAAAGAAAATCCAACAACAACATGAACATCATTCCATGAAATTAAAGAGCAACTAAAAACATACACACATAAGCAACAGTTGCAATCAAATAATCAACAAATGACCAAAGATCCAATGCAGATTGTACATAGTATAAAAACTGGCACCGAGTCAAGGAAATCAAATTTAAATCAAAGCCCTTTATATATTCTTGCTTTGTGACAAAAGGTTTCAAGATTATAATACAAAAAAGAAACCTTTTTCTTGATATTTAAATAATCACTCGTCCACATTAATCAGGTTACTAAAAGATCAGATGTCATCAAGCTGGAGAATGAAAAGGCTCATCAAAGATGCAGGAAAGTAAAAGTCAAAGAGTAGCAGAGAGAATATTTATGGTTCATCTTCATAACTACAATCACAATCAACCATGTCCTCCGTTCCATATTTTCATCCTCACGCCAACTCAACAAACCAAAATGCATTTAATGAGAAATTGATTCCACTTTTATACAGACAGAGATAAATAAAAGGGGGAAGCAAATGCAACACAAACATTTTTCAGAGTATAAAAGAAAATTAAAGTTGATAAATCATCCCCTTATCAGTAGTGAAGAGAATTAATTCGGCACTCAAAGCATCCAAATTTAATTTTAGGGCAATTTCCACTTGAATTTGATTACGAAACATTAGGATACCAAATTTGACTGCAGATCTGATCGTTGACTTTGCAATCAATGACTGATCTCAGCGGAAGCCTCAAAATAGAACGGTGAGGAGATCGTCAGACAAGAACTCGGAATATTAAAACAAGAACAGGGGAGCAGACAGATTCCGACCATAAATTAAGTCCTCAACTACTTCACTTCATCTCCAAAACTGAAACTTTTGCTCCCAAAAATCAAATAGTTCCCCAAATCGAATTAAAACCATGGTCAATAGAAGAAACGCTTGACAATGGAATCACAAAGATAATTTTTTTTCCTCGAAGAACATCAAGATTAAGATACACAAAGAAAAAAACCTAAAAACAAAAAAATTCAGATGAAAAGTATCATCTATTTGAGTAGAAAATGCAAGGAAATATTGATCCTGTTACAGGAACCCAAAGAGGATGACGGAAGCAAGAAGAAAATATCGCGTAGAATTGAGTTGGTAATGACCAGTTCACGAGTTTTTCCTCAGCATGACAAGAAATTTTCTTTGACGCCGACATTAGAGCTACAAGACCGACGTTCAAAGATCCCCCCAGCCAAACCGCGAATCCAATAACAACCACGGAAAAGAACAATCAACTCTAGCAGAAAACCGGAACGAAACACCAAAACCGAGGAAAGCAAAGGGGATCCGCAGGAATCCAACAGAAAACAGAGGCCCAAAAGGGGTCCGAGAAAGAGGCAGAAAACCATAAAGGAGGCACCTTTACATGAGAGAAGGAAGAAAAATCGCAGTTTTGATTGTTTGCTGTCCTCCGTCACGCTATCAAACCTGCCTTTCTCAGGAACTGACGTGCCATGGAGGTGACAAACATCGAGCGGAGTAACCGGTACAAAGCGGAGAGGAGGAGGTGTTACGGAGTAGTCAGAGGGAGAGAGAGAGGCGAGCGAGGGAGGCGGAATGGTGAGAAGGGGAGTCTGGTTTAATAGGGAAGAGGGGAGAGAGAGCATCGCAGGCAGCGGAGAAATCGCGTCTCAACGTCGGCGCTCCCGGGAAAGCCACGCATCTGCCAATTGACCGTTCTACCCCTATCCTCATAGATAATTCCAAGCGGATGCCCCAATTTATTCATCTTAATTTTATATGATTAATATTATAAGATTGAAAATATATAGCTCTAAGATGGTCATAATATTATCAACTACGATTACCATCCTGATAATAGTTGTCATTTTTATGTACTTTGGACTTTTAGATTGCAACACTATGTAATACTATTTTTGTTCATTATCAGGCATCTAATATTATGTGAGTCAAAGAGTCAAAGGGCACGAAAATATATAGATAATATGTGGAAATAAAATATTTAGACTTCATGTATATCCACCACCCACCCATGCCTCGATTGTATCATCTTCCCAACACGAGAGCGAAAAGAAAAAAGGTCAACCATTGGAACATAGACTAATTGGTGAGTAGTCATTCTCGATATGAAGTTAAGATGGAGGGAAATCGACATCAATTTGTCCTCAGAAAAAGAAAAGATCTTACTTATATCTTTGATGTCTTTGACCACATTGCCACGTATGGTTTAGGGGGAGGGTCCCACTCTTTCCTCCAAGTACTGCTTCACACGTCCATCATATTAATTGTTGCATCAACTTTGTTAATGCAAATTTCGATTGAGAGTTTGATGCGTTGAAATAGACATGGCCTAACCCACTCACTCTCCATGGAGGCAAAACATGTCCAAATTATTTATCTTGTTATGATTTGAATCCAAATGTGATTTTGTATTGAATCTCTTAATTTAGTCTTTTCTTAACTATACTTGGAGAGGCTCATGTTTATAATACACCCAATTATCGATAGTTATATAAAACGTATATATCGTCGTGGGTTTGAATGTCATCTTCATCATTTATCATTTATCATTTATTATTATTATTATTATTATTAAAATTAAATATATAAAATTAAGATATAATATTGATATGATAGTCACATCGACTAATGTACCCACATGTTGATTAATGAAAAATATTCATCATATCAAAACGATATCAACATAAAATGCTCATAAATACCATCGTTCTCTCATCCCAATAAGATAATTATTGTGGATTTAAATGAATCGAATAAACCAAGTGGCTCTCCGATCTTCCGATTTAGTTAGGTCGGGATGAGGCGTGGAGAAGGGTCAGGTCAACGTGGGTCCAGTTTAGGCAGGTGGGCATTTGGTGCTAAAAGGCGAAAAGGACTTGCACCTCATCTCATCCCCCGCTTTACAGTGAGCACAGTGACGAGGATGGGATCGATTTCAAAGATATATGTATATATATATATATATATATATGTATTCCGAGTGTTAAAACATCAATCGCTTTGTTTTGATCGACACATTTAAATCGTATATAAATTAAAGAAGAAAGAACCTTAATTTCTTAGACCTTTTCTTCCATCTCTTCTCGTTGATGATGCATTCATATCATGATTAAACCCTTCATAAACGATCTTTCTGATTTTATTGGTTTTAGATCCTCTTCTATCCACTAGTAAACGCCACCCAACCAATAGAACCAAAGAATCACATAAAACGACTGCATACGATTAAGAGCGACAACTTTAGAACATGACAGATCGATAGATAGATAGATAGATGCACACGAAAGCTGCGGTATCCAAAACCCCGAGTAAAGAAAGAAAGGCTTATTACTGCCTTTCGCCATATGAATCGGTACTCATCTCTTTGACCAACAAAGCATGAAATCCAACAGGTTGATTGCTGAATGAATACTTTTGTTGTTGCTGATTATTGTATGTGTGTAACATGAATTATTAAGTTTCCAGCTTCGACATGGGGAGATGTGTTCTTCTTGCTCGTTTCTCAAGGACCATGTCTGTAATTTGTGTGGCAGACTTTGCTCGCTAACCACTTGTTCTTTCCCTGAAACTAACAGCGGAAGACTCAAGTAGGAAGAGATGGTGGTTTTGGACATACTAACTTGATATTTTATGTGTTCTTCGATGTTAGGAACATCTGCATCTAACTTTAGGGATCTTAACACCCAATCCTAGTCCCGTAAAACCATTAAGATATACTCCGAAGAATCTAAGGAGAGATCCTAATCGATGTTGGAGACACAGCCCACATAGTTTTTTGTCTCAATATGTTGTTCTGACTTGTGCATTATATAATGCCCATGGCAAATGGTAGTTCATTGGATGCTACTGCAAAATCTTGTTTGTTTCGATGGTGACTTTTAATTTCGTATGGACTCATTTTGTCAGTCATCAAATTTATCGTAAAATATGAAAAAAGGAAAATGAGGAATCTTTTGTTGAGGATGCCCAACAAATCAAGTGCTTGAGATATGCCTGCCTTAAACCAACACAGGATTCAAAAAGAAAGATTAGTTTGATTGCTTTATGCCAATAAAATAATATCTTAACCTTCACAAGTCAACTCCTACCCGATCTGGTCTTCTAACATAATCCATAACCATTAGCTTGAGATGTGAATCAATAACATCATCCACTAGTGCAGATGGAAAAAGGTTTTGATGTATGTGGAGACATTATCCATGCTACAGACTAATCTTTTGAACATTACTTTCAGAAAGTGTTTAGGACCCAACAACTAAAGTTTTTTTCTTTTTCTCCTTTTTCATTTCTGACTAGAAAGATAATATGATGCTAAAAATTGGAAGGTACAAATTAATCATGTCAAACATTGTTCTACCTTAAGAGACAGACATATGATAATAGATGAAAGACTGATAAGGTTTTTTTTACATCAGGCAGATTAAAGAAAACATTGTCCACCAAAAGACACAAGGCTAAAAATGCACATCAAAATGTGATGCATGAATGCTTCCATGTTCTATTTCCTTGGCTCAGTGCCCCAAAAAACCTCATTCTAAACAATAATGACTTGAACTAATTAGCATGTGTTGATGCTTGGAAGAGCAAAACTAGAGATGTTCAAGGAAAAAGAAACCACATGTGTTAGAGGTCATACAGAATAATATAAGATGGATGAGAGACTCCTTGGATTCTTGAAGATTTGGTGGTGTCCCTGCTCCCTTGGTTCATTGCATTGTCTTAAGCTTTGTGATGATTGTAAACACAGATCCAGGGCTCGTGAGCATTGGAAACACAGCCAAATCTGATAGAGGATCTAGTCTTCCCCCCCACTGAAACTGCTCCCTTCCTCTCATGATGACTCTCTGAGAAATGTGTCTGCTGAACTTGTTTAAGATGGACCGAGTTGCAAAACATGTTTCCAGCAACTCCTTAATCCGCAAGTGCAATGGACTTGTCCACTTGTCAAGGAATGAATTATGATGTAGAAGCAACATTTCTCATCCCAATGCTGCATCAGTGGAAACAACATAGCCTTTCTGATCCATGTTATCACTCCAAAAGGCTACATTTTCTAAGTGTTAAAGAGGGAGAACATTATCATATCATACCTTCTTCTTAGCAAGTGAAGAGAAGCATCACACATGTATACCACAATGAAATTGATTATAACATGACTATAATAAGATCAGAGAGAAAGATTGTTTCTGACTTGAACCATCAACATCAGTTTCCAGAGAGTAATGTTGCCATTGCTTTAAGATTTGTCCTCGATCAAGGTTAACTTGACATTATTCACTAAGCTGGTCGTTAAAAGGATCATATTGGTGTCAAACAAGTATTTTGGAAACAGATTATATTCAGGTTATGTTTGCTTTAATCATAGTACATGTTGAAGAAAAAGTTAATTTTCAGGTTTTATTGATATCAACATTCCTTTAGCTGAAAGCAATATGACGCAAAATATTAAACAACATGTTGCATTGAAAACAGTCTTCTAATATTTGAGCTGCTTTTTTCATGCTTTGAGCTTAACATTAACACATTCAATGCAACTTTAATGGGTGTAATGTCATCACCCAACTGAGGTGTTCTTTGACCTTTGAACACATGATGCATAGATCAACCAAATAACTTAGCCTGGAATCCTACTTCCAGAAGAACAATTTTTCTCTGACAACTTGACCTTTCTATAGTTGTATGTTTTTTTCAAATTCAATGATTGATTTCTTTGGTTAAAATCACTGTTTATAAGTTCGGATATAGTTTCATAGGATTTCATACACCAGTGAAGCTCACATTTATAAGACATTACAAGATTGGTAATGGGCTGATCACAAACATTGGGCTGTTTCTAAGCCTAATTATTGCCCAAATTGAAGCCTTAATTTGGATCTTTTTACTTGATGTAAATGTTTTAACATTCAGATGAACATGAAGATCCAAAACCTTACTCTTCACCTCTAAATGCAAGTAGTTGGTATGTGTCTCCTATGGATTAATGAAAAATCATAAGCTGGAATCGATGGATATATTTTTATATTTAATTAAACACTTTGTCATCCTAGAATGACAATGAGTAACACATATAAAACTTTCATCTAAATTAAATTCAAATCTAATTAGCTATCTAGTGTAGAGCCTAAGTTCTCTCACACATATTACACCTAGTATACGAATGCAAGCACTCACAAAACACATATGCTATCATTTAAAGATATATTTTATAATATCTATGCTTAGAAAACATAATATATGGCATGCTCATATTATCGATTTTTAAAATTGAACTACATACTTTAAAAAATGTTATGCTCATAGTTCTTCCAAATGTTATTTGAAGTATTTATAAGCATTGAGACCTATTTTAAATATGTTTTAAAGTGAAGAAATATTATTCTCTAATGCAATAAGCCTAAACGTGTTAGTAAACTTGAATATAAGGTTAAGCCATGACAATAAATATATATATAATAATTCAAAGGGACATTAACATTGTAATTGACCAAAAGCAATTCTCAAAGCTTAAATGAGTTGATCATATTTAAAGTAAATAAGTTTAAGTTTTAAATATCATATATGTGAAAGATAATAAAGTAATAGATAATTAAATTAAGATAAAAATCAAAGAGAAGTACTATACTAAAAATATTAAGATATACAAAGAAGATTGAAGGATGAATTTAAATTGAAACATGTCTTATTTGACAAACCAAATTAGGCTCGAATTAAGTTATTATAATACTAAAATTATTATAAAAAAAATTAGATAAGTCCTAATAAGATTCTCTAAATCTCATGGTAACCTCTTAATCACATCTATCCTATTTTGGACTCATCCTCTATACTTATATAATAACCCATGATTCTTTCTCTTCTTATTCCGTCGTTCTAGTGATACTTCTCTTTGTCTTCGAGGAGATAGAGAAACCTTAGTTATAAGAAAGAAGAAAGTAAGAAAACCTAACTCTTCCCCTAGCTTATACCTCAGTTTTAATTTAGCATATTGTGAACTAAAATTTTTATCTACTTTTGAGTAACCTAATCTTCAAATTAATTTTTTATTTTTGAATATATTATGTATGAATTATTTATTATTCTAAGACTTCTAGTATTACTTTATGCTAATATTGGTGCATAGAGTTATAGGTTTTTCAATCTAAAATACTTAGAATCTCCTATTTTTAGTGAATGAGTTCTATTCTAGCTAAAATAATCCCCTTAGAGATATGATTAGATTATATTCTTTTAATATATCTTAAAAGAATCTTTTAGAGTTATGTAGACTATGAAATTGAGTGAATATCATCTTTGTATATAAAGATAGGAACCTTAGAAATTCAGACAATCTTAACCCAATTTTAGCAAAATAGAATATGTGATAACAGTTGAATTGAGAGGATACTTTAGTCTTCGAATAATTCTATTTTAAATCAAAATTTGATGTATATCTAAGTTTATATATCTCCTAATTTTTTATAATATAAGATGATTTGGTCAACCATAATGATAAAGCAAGATTACCTCAAAATTATGGAGTTGGTTGATTAGCAACTAATATGTCATGTAGGTTGAAGTATTGGTTAATTAATGATGAAATCTAGGTAAAGTTGAAAGTTAGACACAATCTAATTCAGAGAGGATTCTACTAAAATTTTGTAATAAATGATTGGTTATATTGGGAGTTATGAGTGATTTAAAATGAAATGATTTTAATTTGGACATATCATGACCTTATGTTTCAATTTGATATGTTTTCAGCTCCCTAACACACCTAATGGCATAGATCATGGCCCTTTCCTGGCACCTTCATTTTTACTTGAATCAAGTAAAAATTAAGCTTAATTTACTATAAATTAATGGTTATATATAATGTGAACTCAAAATATATTATCAAATAAGTTTTTAATGATAAGATCATCATGAGTTTAATATATATTTTAAAATATATTTTAAATAAGATGATTGCCATAAGATAGTCATAACATGATCTTAACATATGTATTGCATAAAAAAAAAGATATATGAATCATAATGAAGATATATGATATGCAGGTTATCACGTGTGGTTTGAGAATGCACAGACATATTTACGGGTAGTATGAGATGTTGAATCTCGGATTTTGATGATGACATCAATTGTCATTTGCTATCTAATCCATATGTTGAGATAAGTGCACAGGATTAACTACGATGAAAGTAAGACATGCAGCAGGAGTTGCGCCGGAGTCAGGACTATGATCACGTTGGGAGTTCGAGAGCTCGAAGGAAGTTCGGACGGTCGTCGGAGGTTCTACGGGAACAAATCCGAGAAGTCCAGAAGCTTGCCAAAAGAATCTCGTCAGAACTCGCTAAGTGGATCGTCGCAAGTCCAGGAGTTTGCCGGAAGTCCGCAGGAGCATCACCGAAGGTTCATCGGATGATCGACGGAAGTTCACCGAAAGCTCGCTGGAAGAAACGATTGACGCACCGGAGCAAGCTATCTTAAGTATTATCATAGTTAGCACGATGATTAAGTTAGAAATGGGAGGTGATCCCATTAACTTAATCTAGGGGCAATTGGGCCCTTGAAAGAATAAGATTGGGCCGAATGGATCAACCCATTCGGACCCAGATCTCTCGCCCAGAGGTGGCATCGCCTGGGTCGGCGGTGGCACCGCCCAGGGCTCGGTCTCCGAGTTCTGGCTGGGCGGTGCAACCGCTCCTGACAGGCGGTGGAACCGCTTGAGCTCGGTCTCCGAGCTCTGGCTGGGCAGTGCAACCACCCCAATCAGGCGGTGGCACCGCCTGAGCTCGGTCTCCGAGCTCTGCCAGGCGGTGCAACCGCCCCTGACAAGCGGTGGCACCGCTCAGGAGCTCAGTCTTCGAGCTCTGACAATGGTGCAATCGCCCCAGTTAGACAGTGCAACCGCCAGACCCCGAAATTCCGGGAATTGATAGTTTTGAGCTCCAAATTCAAACTGGTTTGGGCATATAAATACCCCACTCTTTCAGCAATGAAAGAGCAACGAAAACCACCAAAATCCTGATCTTACTATGAGATTTTTTAGCTCAAAAGTGTTGTAATAAGCTAAAGGTTCTTCTCCCTCTTTTCTTCCAACTTCAGATCTTTCAAGAGAGGAGAGAAAAGTTTGTAAGGGTTGTCTCCTAAGCCCGTCAAAATGAGTGAATATATAAAAAGGTGGTTGGCCTTCGCCTATTGAAGGAAGGCCTCTAGTGGACGTCGACAACCTCATCGGTGGAGGAAGCTAGAAGTGGATGTAGGTCAAGATTGACCGAACCACTCTAAATCGTGCTGCTCTCTGGTTTGCATTTACTTTGAGCTTATTATCCTTATTGCAAACCTCCTTTATAGCTTACTATCTTCTGCGCTTTTACGTCTGCGTTTTCAAGCTCAATACTTTCCGAATCGTGTTTAGACGTAAATCGATTTTCTCGCGAACCACTCTAAATTGCACTGCCCTTTGGTTTGCATTTACTTTGAGCTTATTATCCTTACTGCAAACCTCCTTCATAAGCTTACTGCCTTCTACGCTTTTACGTCTGTGTTTCCAAGCTCAAAACTTTCCGACTCGTGTTTAGACGTAAATCGATTTTCTCATACGAACATCGTATTTTAGTTTGCGCTTACATTCTGATTTCTATCACAACAGCAAACTGCCTTAACAGATTCATTTTAATTGCCTCTTGCCTAATCATAAGTTAAAGTGATTTACGAATCGAAGTTTCTGCTGAAATCGGCTTTGTCGTACGAACTCAGTTTTAAAACGTAAAAAGTTTTCCGCTACACTAATTCACCCCCCCCCCCCCTTTTAGTGCTCTTGATCCTAACATGAGAGTGTATGTATATATTATGACATACGATGTGAGAGTGCACGAATATAATACGACATATGATATGCATATATGTTATAACGTATGATATGAGAATGCACGTATATGTTATAATATGTAGTGTGAAAACATATGTATATGTTATGACATACAATGCGAGAGTTCACGTATACATCATGAGATATAGTAGTACGAGAGTATATATATTATTATATACGAAATACACATATATATTATGACATATGGTGTAAAAGTATATGTATATGCCATATTATATGATGTTGATGTTTGTATATGATTTCCTTTTGCATTTGCTAAGGCCTACTTATGCACACATGCATTATGATTTACCTTGAATAAGAGTTATATCGGTTATGCATCCGTCGGGTTACGGGGTGGTACATTACCAATATGACCCTAGGAAGATGCAATTATCATGAAATATTTTTATGCATTTGTATACACAACGTGAGAGTGCACATATCTATAATAAAATATAGTGGCATTATGATTTCTTATTACATATATTATGAACTATTTTTGCACATGTGTGTTCTAATTAAATCAAAATTTTACCTTTTTATTACGCACGTTTCAATATAATTGCTATGAAATATTTATGTATTTGTATATATGATATGCGGTAGGAATGCACATTTGTATATATGATTATACATGATGTAAAAAATGATTGATGTATTATGATTTTATATTACAAATATTATGATCTTTGCTTTCACAGATATATTATGACTTACCTTGAATCAGAATCTTGCCTCTTGATTATGCATCCTACATGCTACAAGTTATACGTTGCTAAAGTGGCTATAAGAAAGTGAGTTCATAATGAAACGTTTAAGATATTTGATTTGAAATTTAAAAATGTTATATATATATATATATATATATATATATATATATATATATATATATATATATATATATAACTTGGTTTATGTTGACTTAGCTAAGATTATCAAAGTTTATACTTACTAAGTTATCACTCCTTATGGACTGTATTTTATAGATAAGATGGGCAACGAGATGAGTTGATGTGTGTCCGTACTAACGTAGACATGGACAATGACATGTCAAGTTTTTTATATATAAATTCTAGATATGATATGTATCTTTTTTGGTTCAGTTCTTATCACATGTACATGTGTCAAACACCACTAATATAGGAGAGAGAAATCATACTGTTTTGTTTGACAAGTGAAATGATTTAAATTGAGTCACATTTTCACTATATCATTATTGATAACATAAGTATATAGGTGATATTCTATTACAGTCATATGAATGAAAGTTGTTATATCTTGATATCTAATCGTTTTCAAATATATTTTCGATATATATTATTATATTCGAATCTATCGTTGCTGTAGATTAGAGGATGCCATAATTCAATTGAAGTCAAATAAACCTACATGTAAAAAAAAAAAATCCATGAGATATATACCTATAATATGTTGCAGCTCAATTAATTCTTTCAAGAATAATTTTATTATTTCTTAAAAATATGATTATAATTTTTGAATGCACATGTGACATGTGTGGCATATATGGGTAAGTTTAAAGGAGTCTCACATCCAATAGTGTGACGGTTGAAATGGAGATTGAAAGTGCATATAGTTTCCAGATGAGTACAATCTATGTCAAATAAGTAGGCGCCGCCATTCGCGACGATAAAGATGGATTATTGACAAATTGGACGAAGACGGAGACTGAAGAGAGAGGTGAGAGGAAATTTAGCCGTATGTGAATAGCAGCAATACGTGGAGGTTTATTTTTACTTTCTTTTGCAAAATTTACGTGTTGACTTGAACATGTTAACATGATTTGATTCCCAAATATGTCTTCCTTGTTGTCCAAACAAAGTTCTTTGTGATGGTCTCTGCCGCTCTTTTCTCCTCCCATCCTTTATTTAATCAAAAATATTTATACAATACTTATAATATAAATGTGTTGGGATTTCTTATAATTGCTTAAGTTTATGAAAATTTTGGTTACCCAATCCAAAATATTTATCATTTCACTTAAATTATATTATTTGCTTACAATTATGTTTTGATACACAAAATTGCGATTATGTGGAGTGGTTTCTCTTTTCCTTAGTATAATTATCTTCAGCAGGCCCTATATGAGGCTCAGTAGGTCCTCTCTCTCTCTCTCTCGCTCATACACAAACACACACAGAGAACGAGAGATGCTTCTTTTATCTTCTCCGGTAGCCAAGCCTGCGTTGGTTGCCATGTCGGTCAGGGGGCGACCTAGAGCGCCGGCGGCGACAGTGAGAGCGGCACCGGGGGCGGCCACCATGTACGAGCTGCTGTCGGTGGCAGAGACGGCGGGTTCGGAGGAGATCAAGGCGGCGTACAGGCGGCAGGCGCGGCGGTGGCACCCGGACGCGTGCCGCATAGCGGGGGACGAGGGCTACTTCGCGGAGCGCTTCATGCGGGCGCGGGAGGCGTACGAGGTGCTCTCCGACCAGGGCCTCCGCCGCGAATACGACCGGGCGCTGCTTCGGAGCGACGGGGGCGAGTGGGAGAGGCAACTGGAGGGGCTGCAGTGGCGGCGGAGCACCACGGTGGGGCGGCGGGGGACGAGCTGGGGCAGTCGGATGAGGAGGGCCCACGGGTCAGAGATATTCGATTGACACGACTCTTTAGTCATATTTGGAAAGCTAAAATATCTCTCGTGGGGGTAGCTAAAATATCTTTAGTCATATTTGGAAAAAGGTAACGAAGAAGGGATGATAACGTGAGTAAAGATCTATCTAAATAAAATTAATTATTTAGATAAATCAGTGAGTCTTGTACCTCTCTTTCAACTCATTATATTTTTAATTATTTAGATAAATTAATTATTCAAAAGTTATTATAAAATATAAATAATAATAATAAAATTATTACTGATGTATTTAGTGCATGGCCAATAAGATATCTTTTCAACTCATTATATTTTTAATCAATAAAATATCTTTTCAACTCATTATATAAATAACTACGTATTTTTTTTATTTATGGTTTTGTATAAATATTTTATTTATTTATAAGAGATTTTAAGGATTACTTAAATCTTCGTTTGGTGAGATAACCAAAATATCTTTAGTCATATTCGGAGAGGGATAGCTAAAATATCTTTAGTCATATTCGGAGAGACAACTAGTAATGGATGGATGGTGATGTGATTAAGGATCTATCTAAATAAGATTAATTGTTTAGATAACTCAATCAGTCCTATACCTCTCTTTCAAAAGTTATTATAAAATATAAATAATAATAATAAAATTATTACTGATGTATTTAGTACGTAGTCAATAAGATATCTTTTCAACTTATTATATTTTTAGTCAAGAATATATCTTTTCAATTCATTATATAAACAACTACGTTGTTTTAACTTAAACTTCAACTTATTATATTTTTTATATATTTATGGGTTTGCATGAATATTTTATTTATTTATAAGAGATTTTAAGAATTACCTAAATCTCCATTTAGTGGGATAGTCAAAATATCTTTAGTCATATTCGGAAAGACAAACGATATAAGGTAATGGATGATGGTGATGTGAGTAAGGATCTGTCTAAATAAGATTAATTGTTTAGATAAATCAGTGAGTCCTGTACCTCTCTTTCAAAAGTTACTATAAAATATAAATAATAAAAATAAAAAATTATTACTTATGTATTTAGTATATGGCCAATAAGATATCTTTTCAACTCATTATATTTTTAATCAATAAGATATCTTTTCAACTCATTATATAAACAACTACGTTGTTTTAACTTAAACTTCAACTTATTATATTTTTTTATGTATTTATGGTTTGTATAAATATTTTATTTATTTATAAGAGATTTTAAAAATTACCTAAATCTTCGTTTGGTGGGATAGCCAAAATATCTTTAGTCATATTCGGAGAGACAACCTGTAATGGATGGATGGTGATGTGATTAAAGATCTATCTAAATAAGATTAATTGTTTAGATAACTCAATCAGTCCTATACCTCTCTTTCAAAAGTTACTATAAAATATAAATAATAATAATAAAATTATTACTGATGTATTTAGTACGTAGTCAATAAGATATCTTTTCAACTTATTATATTTTTAGTCAAGAATATATCTTTTCAATTCATTATATAAACAACTACGTTGTTTTAACTTAAACTTCAACTTATTATATTTTTTATATATTTATGGGTTTGCATGAATATTTTATTTATTTATAAGAGATTTTAAGGATTACCTAAATCTCCATTTAGTGGGATAGTCAAAATATCTTTAGTCATATTCGGAAAGACAAACGATATAAGGTAATGGATGGATGGTGATGTGAGTAAGGATCTGTCTAAATAAGATTAATTGTTTAGATAAATCAGTGAGTCCTGTACCTCTCTTTCAAAAGTTACTATAAAATATAAATAATAATAAAAAATTATTACTTATGTATTTAGTATATGGCCAATAAGATATCTTTTCAACTCATTATATAAACAACTACGTTGTTTTAACTTAAACTTAAACTTATTATATTTTTTTTATGTATTTATGGTTTGTATAAATATTTTATTTATTTATAAGAGATTTTAAGGATTACCTAAATCTTCGTTTGGTGGGATAGCCAAAATGTCTTTAGTCATATTCGGAGAGACAACCTGTAATGGATGGATGGTGATGTGATTAAAGACCTATCTAAATAAGATTAATTGTTTAGATAACTCAATCAGTCCTATACCTCTCTTTTAAAAGTTACTATAAAATATAAATAATAATAATAAAATTATTACTGATGTATTTAGTACGTAGTCAATAAGATATCTTTTCAACTTATTATATTTTTAGTCAATAATATATCTTTTCAATTCATTATATAAACAACTACGTTGTTTTAACTTAAACTTCAACTTATTATATTTTTTATATATTTATGGGTTTGCATGAATATTTTATTTATTTATAAGAGATTTTAAGGATTACCTAAATCTCCATTTAGTGGGATAGTCAAAATATCTTTAGTCATATTCGGAAAGACAAACGATATTAGGTAATTGATGGACGGTGATGTGAGTAAGGATCTGTCTAAATAAGATTAATTATTTAGATAAATCAGTGAGTCCTGTACCTCTCTTTCAAAAGTTACTATAAAATATAAATAATAATAAAAAATTATTACTTATGTATTTAGTATATGGCCAATAAGATATCTTTTCAACTCATTATATTTTTAATCAATAAGATATCTTTTCAACTCATTATATAAACAACTACGTTGTTTTAACTTAAACTTCAACTTATTATATTTTTTTTATGTATTTATGGTTTGTATAAATATTTTATTTATTTATAAGAGATTTTAAGGATTACCTAAATCTTCGTTTGGTGGGATAGCCAAAATATCTTTAGCCATATTCGGAGAGACAACCTGTAATGGATGGATGGTGATGTGATTAAAGATCTATCTAAATAAGATTAATTGTTTAGATAACTCAATCAGTCCTATACCTCTCTTTCAAAAGTTACTATAAAATATAAATAATAATAATAAAATTATTACTGATGTATTTAGTACGTAGTCAATAAGATATCTTTTCAACTTATTATATTTTTAGTCAAGAATATATCTTTTCAATTCATTATATAAACAACTACGTTGTTTTAACTTAAACTTCAACTTATTATATTTTTTATATATTTATGGGTTTACATGAATATTTTATTTATTTATAAGAGATTTTAAGGATTACCTAAATCTCCATTTAGTGGGATAGTCAAAATATCTTTAGTCATATTCGGAAAGACAAACGATATAAGGTAATGGATGGATGGTGATGTGAGTAAGGATCTGTCTAAATAAGATTAATTGTTTAGATAAATCAGTGAGTCATGTACCTCTCTTTCAAAAGTTACTATAAAATATAAATAATAATAAAAAATTATTACTTATGTATTTAGTATATGGCCAATAAGATATCTTTTCAACTCATTATATTTTTAATCAATAAGATATCTTTTCAACTCATTATATAAACAACTACGTTGTTTTAACTTAAACTTCAACTTATTATATTTTTTTTATGTATTTATGGTTTGTATAAATATTTTATTTATTTATAAGAGATTTTAAGGATTACCTAAATCTTCGTTTGGTGGGATAGCCAAAATATCTTTAGTCATATTCGGAGAGACAACCTGTAATGGATGGATGGTGATGTGATTAAAGATCTATCTAAATAAGATTAATTGTTTAGATAACTCAATCAGTCCTATACCTCTCTTTCAAAAGTTACTATAAAATATAAATAATAATAATAAAATTATTACTGATGTATTTAGTACGTAGTCAATAAGATATCTTTTCAACTTATTATATTTTTAGTCAAGAATATATCTTTTCAATTCATTATATAAACAACTACGTTGTTTTAACTTAAACTTAAACTTATTATACTTTTTATATATTTATGGGTTTGCATGAATATTTTATTTATTTATAAGAGATTTTAATGATTACCTAAATCTCCATTTAGTGAGATAGTCAAAATATCTTTAGTCATATTCGAAAAGACAAACGATATAAGGTAATGGATGGATGGTGATGTGAGTAAGGATCTGTCTAAATAAGATTAATTGTTTAGATAAATTAGTGAGTCCTGTACCTCTCTTTCAAAAATTACTATAAAAAAAAAAATTATTACTGATGTATTTAGTATATGGTCAATAAGATATCTTTTCAACTCATTATATTTTTAGTCAATAAGATATCTTTTCAACTCATTATATAAACAACTACGTTGTTTTAACTTAAACTTCAACTCATTATATTTTTTTATGTATTTATGGGTTTTCATGAATATTTTATTTATTTATAAGAGATTTTAAGGATTATCTAAATGGTGGAATAGTCAAAATATCTTTAGTCATTTTCGGAGAGACAAGCGATATAAGATAATGGATGGATGGTGATGTGAGTAAGGATCTATCTAAATAAAATTAATTATTTAGATAAATCAGTGAGTCCTGTACTTCTCCTTCAAAAGTTATTATAAAATATAAATAATAAAAAAATATTATTAATAATAATTATTATTATTATTACTGATATATTTAGTACGTGGTCAATAAGATATCTTTTCAACTCATTATATTTTTAGTTAATAAGATATCTTTTAAACTCATTATATAAACAACTACGTTGTTTTAATTTAAACTTCAACTTATTATAATTTTTATGTATTTATGGGTTTGCATGAATATTTTATTTATTTATAAGAGATTTTAAGGATTACCTAAATCCTTAACATAGTCATTTACAAATTCTCTCCTAGAGGAGAGGTCTTAACATCGATGTGTATAGAGTTACATATCTCAGAAAAAATATCATGATTTCTTTATAAGAGCATTAATCATCATAAGGATAGAATTTGAAGATAAACTTCCTATCTATATGTTAGGTTCTCAATGTTACAATCCTCATTTTAGGTTAAAACTCATCCCCTCGATAACAATAGGATCTTAGTTTTATTTAAGCATTTGGTAAGCAAGATTATTCTCAGTTTTAACATGGGATATATAAATAACAGAATGATATTTAGACATCCAATAGCCTATTGTCTAATTTTTTTAATCAATTTATTTTAGTTTTTATAAAAAATAAAATAAAATTCTATTGCAGCCTATGGGTGGAGTAGGGTTAGAAATAGAAAAATTACTGTTTCAAGTCATTCGATGTCTAAAGTTATCAATACTATTCGCATATTACTTCTAACAATGATGATTTGTTTAGATATTTATCAGAATCTTGGATTTTGTTAATGAAATCAATTGATGAAGTTATGATCTAATGTAGGTTTTGAGTGAAGCATGACTAATTTCAATTATAAAAAGGTAATTCGATTAAAGTAAGAAAAATCGAATATTAGGCCGAAATGAACATGTCAAAAGATTGGACGTCAGGCCGGAGGATCGATCGACATGTCGGCAAAATGTCTTTGTGTCATGAGTTTGAGCATCGCACCGAAGGATCAGACATTGTGCCAAAGAGATCGAATGTTATGGAAGGTCAACATGCCGATTGGACAATACACCGAATGAGAAGATGATGCGTCGAAGGATCGGACGAAGCACCGAATAAACCAATGACATGTCAGATAACAAAGGATCCATGCTTTATAATAATTAGCCTAGATTAAAATGGTTTAAAGGGCTAATTGAATTGGTTTCGGGTGTAACAATACGAACTCAATTAGGGGTCAACTAGGCCTGAGTTGAGACTGTTTTGGGCTAAGTGGAAGGCTCATTCAATGACCCTTAATTGGCCTAGGCGGTGGCACCGCTTGAGGCTCGGCCTTCTAGGCTGTTTAGGCATGGTACCACCCAGACACAATCTGTTGAGAAATCTTTGGGGTGACATCAAATGCACAACGAAAGAACAGAAAAATAAAATCCCCAAATTCTCAAATATGTGTTCGTCATCATGTGAAGATTGATACGCAAAATCCGTGAAACTTAAAACTACATAAATGAAATATTGTGTTACCTAGGGAGATCGTATATCCATAAATCCCTACAGATCTCTAGGAGAGAGTGAAGAAGGTCAAGCGTCCTCCTCTCTAGCGGTGATCCACACAACAGCCCACAGTAAGGCTGCGATGACGCCCCTCAAAACTCTAGGCCTGCTCTGAGTTGGAGAGGAGGAGGAGAATAGGAAAGGTAAGCAAAAGGCTCTAGCCTATGAACCATTGATTCCCTCCTATTTATAGAGATCTCTCGTCAACTTAACCCTAATATATACTACCATATTGGGTATTGGATCTTTATCCAACTACCCAAGCCTCTTAGATTAATGGATCTCTATCCAATAATCTATCATGAGTGCTTATTAGATCTCATCCATAGGATCCAATAATTCAGGGGCTTATTGGATATCCAATAAGATAGGGGCTCCGACGAATATCTCATATCCGAACCTCTACTCATTGCAATACTTATCATATTGTGTGACTCTCTAGGCTCAATATCGAGCTAGCTATAGTTATACCTGTTAGAACTCCTTTTGGTTTAGTAAAGTATTATCTCCATAATAATTCACTCGATTCATCGACTACGGACGTACTATGCCACTTCGTCGCAGTCTTCAGACGATACAGGGGAATCCAATCCATTGGACATATATGTCCGCAATTACCGTGTACTTATAGTTCCTCATCCATCTAATATCCCAGAGATCGTATATCGGACATGGTGCTGTCAGACTCATATGGTTTCTACTCGAGTCTCGCTCTAATTGGATTCTCTTGGAGAACTCTTTCTCTCTCAATCCGAATGACCCTAGCTAGAGATTTATCTGAGCAAGAACACATGGGACATTCCTCTCATGACACCAAGAGTGGATGATCCTCTATCAATACTCAATAGCCCTCGTAAGGTTAACTACCACTCCCGATGACCGGTTGTGCTAGATCTGGGACATCCAAACCTATAAGTCTGGTATCAAAGAGTGGAGCACTCATACAGGACATCCTTAGTGTCTCAAGTCTAAGGACCAGATACATCACCAGGACTACGGAATCAATGTTTGATAATAAGGCATCATCAACCATTTAACATTCCGTAAGCGGATCAATCAATGAACTCATTCCCCAATGAGCACCTGTATTATATCCCTAATGTCCTCACACGAGCAACTATGAGACCAACTGCATATATCATATAGACGGGTATACAACATACTAGTCTGTCTGGTTATCTCGATGTCCCTCTTGAGTAACCTATGATCGGGATTATTTAAAATCTGTGTTTAAAGGTGAATCGGTCTCATTATTGTAATCTCATCACGATCTGATTCTCATTGCACAGATTCAAGGACATCACAATATATATATATATATATATATATATATATATATATATATATATATATATATATATATATATATATATATATATATTATAAAGTGATAAATATCAAAAATATAATAAGTAAAAAGACTGCGTGTCAAGTCACACATGCTATCACTTACGTGATTGGCTTGCAGGGCACTTATGACTAGTATAATCTCCCAAACTGTGTCAAGCAGTGGTACCATCCAATGTCAGTGTCAGACTGGGTGGTGGTATCGCTCAGTATCAGATTGATAAGCAGTGGTATCGCTAATTGTCAGTCTGGCGGTACCATCGTCGGCCTGGGTGGTATTACCGTCACCGGGTGATACCACTGTCGCTATTACTATTGGGATTCCCGGAAACACACAAACAGTGGTTTTTAGCTCTCGAGAGGTACCACCGGCTAAGCCTAGCAGTACCACCGCCCAACCCAATCCCAAGTTATTGAATTGGCCTTCCAACAAGCCTAATTTGATCCTGGTTGAGGCTCAATGGGTTCCTAATCAAGTTGACAAGGTTACGCTCCAAAACCAACTCAATTAGACTCTAAACTACTTCGATCAAGACTTAACAATTCTAATTACAATCATGAAGCCTTCAACACGTTGTCTGACATGTCATCTGTTCATTTGACACTTCGTCCGAACCTTCGGCACATCATCTTTTTTTTCGACGTATTACCCGATTTATCGACATGTTGACCTTCCACAACATTTGGTCTTCTTGGTGCAATATCATATCCTTCCGACCCGATGCCCAAACTCATGACACAAAGTTTATCCTCCGGTATGTTGATCAATCCTCCGGCCCGACGTCCACGTGATGCTCTCCGGCCCAATATTTGATTCTTCTATTTCAATGATTTGTCTTTCGATGATTTAAGTCAACGATCAAAGTTTCTCTTATGTCACTTATCTCAAATACTTATTAATTCATAAATTTATCAATTAATTTTATAATTAAAATCTAGAATTCAACCAAATAAATCTAAACAAAGAGTTGGATGGGTCAACTTCAATCATGTTAATTTGAGGTTTGGGTTTAAAAAAATATTCTTCTTCTCTTTCTTCTTGTAAAGGTAAGAATGATGTCCAACCATGGATGTAGTATAAATAATTATTTCTTTGCTTTTTTTTTTAGATTTTAAAGAATACCTAGAGTTTTTAGATTGATCCTAAGTTAAAAAGACTAGAATTCGAATTTGGACTCTTGAATATGGATTTAAAACCTTTACCTTTAGGTTTTGAAAATTACGATTATGGTTTGGATTAAAACCCTTTAGTGCTTTGGAATTGACTTTTGGACATAATCGATTTTCGCTTGTATTTGATTATTTTTAGTTTTATTTTATCGGTATTGGTCTTCTATTCTAATGACTTAAATGATAGATCTTTTAATCTTTTAGATGAATTTGAACCAAGATAAAAATAGCCTATCTAATATATATATATATATATATATATATATATATATATATATATGAAACTTAATATGATTTACTAAATGCAGTACCACTTTTATGATTTCACAGACTTCAATTGTGAAAGGTGTGAATCTGACCATTAATAGGTGATCTATCATTTTAAAATTATTAAAATCAGAAACAGTAAACCTATTGACTCTTTTAAAATTATTAAAATCAGAAATGATAAACCTATTGACTCCTTTAGAATATCTGAGATATATATATATATATATCTTCTAAAACTTATCATTTTTTTTCTAATTCTATTTTTTAGTAGGTTTCACATAAATCATCTAAAAGACAATTAAAAATTCAAAATCTACATAGGTATTCAATCTTTTCACTAGATAGTATTTATAAAAAAGAACAGTTTTTTCTATAATAGAAAATAGGCCTAATTCAGTTGTTCAAGTTATCTAGTAAAATCTGTCATGTTAAACTTTTTCGATTTGAAAGACATAGATTCATCTTAAAACTATTTTTAGAATTATGACAAAGAGCTGCAAAATAAACCCAAAAAATATATTATAATTATCATTTTTGTTTAGTGGAGCAAAAAATAATTTCGATGACTTTGGTTCCACCTCTTAAATAGTTTATAAACTTCATTTTGATTAAAAAGATAAAATAACAATTTATGTAAAATATATTTATAATTCAAGATAAGTATGGAATCAAACAAAATAATAAGATAAAGTGAAATGTCTATATTTAAAATTTTAATACATATTAACAGAGCAATGTATCACTCTTTTTTTACAAAATAAAATAATTTAATAAAATCCATAAATCAGATTATTATTATTATTATTATATTAAATAGAAATAGGATCTTTTAATATCAAAATAAAATTTTGAATTAAGATATACGTATTCCGGACAGGTGTCCTGTACGAGTACATCTTCTCCATGCATACGTCAATGGCCAGTCTTTAATCTTTTGACCATTGACCATATACGTGTCCATCTACTGCAGTCGTGTCGTCAAACCTGTCGTACGTTTGGACATGCCACGCTTTGCGGTAGCCATGAACGTCCATGTACCCTTCCCTCGTCCTTCTATTAACACCTTTCCAGTTTCTTGACCATGGAGGGATCGAAGTTGGGAATACGAAGAAAACAAAGAGAGAGAGACAGAGTGTGTGTATGCGCGTGCAGTCTAATTGTGGGAGTGAGAAGTGAGCAATGTCGGTGAGGCAAGAGACACGAGAAGAGCGAGCTGAGGCCGCCGCGAGAAAGGCCGCTGACGAGCTTGCGGCCATCCGGAGCGAACGCGGGAGACAACGGGAGGCTGAGCACGAGCGCGAGGAAAGCCTCCGCCAGCACAAGGACTATGGGCTGCAGGGCGGCGAGGTGCGGCGTGGCGGCGTCCTCGAGAGCATCAAGGAGGGTACCAAGTCCCTCTTCGGAGCCATAACCGGCCGGACGCAGGAGGCGGCGGAGAAGACCGCGGAGAAAGCAGGGGAGACCAAGGATGCCGCCGTGCAGAAGGCAAGGGCGGTCAAGGACTCCGCTTCGCAGAAGGCGGGGGAGACGAAGGACAGGACGGTGGAGACAGCAAGAGAGACCAAGGACTCTGCGGCGGAGAAGGCGTGGGAGACGGAGGATAAGACCATGGGGAAGGCGGGGGGTTACAAAGACTACGTAGCAGACAAGGCGAAGGAGGCGAAGGACGCTACAGCGGAGAGGACGAGGCAGTACAAGGAGTCAGCAGAGGTGCGGGAGAGGGAGGCGCAAGACACTGCAGCAGAGAAGGCTAGGGAGTACAAAGAGTCGGCGGAGGAGAGGTTGTGGCAAGCTGCGGAGAAGACCAGGGAAACCAAGGACATGGTCGCTGAGAAGACGAAGGGAACAACAGAATCAGCCAAGCAGAAGATGGAGGAGTACAAGGATGCAGCAGCTGACGCGGCTCGCAAGGCCAGAGACTACTTGGCCGGGACAGGAGAAGTAACAAAGGTACGACAGGATCCCGATTGTGGAGTTGGAGCTTTTGAAACATCTTATTCTACTACTATTTTGACAGGAGAGGTTGGCGGAGGCAGAGGAGAAGGCGGAACAGAAGATGGAAGAGGCCAAGCGAAAAGAGGAGCAAGGTCGAAGGGAGGAAGAGAGTAGGCAGTGGACTGAGGAGTATGTCATTGTTCTACATGGTGAGATTGGTCTCTTTCGATCTCATTTAAGATTGACAGATTTCTTGAATGTGCAGGGGCAAAGAGGCGGGGGGAGGGGGTTTATTTGGTGCGATAGGGAGCATGGCAGAGTCGATAAAGGAGAAGCTGAGCGTCTCCAAGGATGAGACTGAGCCCAAGGAGGAGGAGAGACTGACGGTAGTGTGTGCAACGGTAAGGGATGCCGAGGGCGGCGACGACGATGTACCGCTGCGGGTGAAGGAGGCGGACCAGTCGAGCGGGCAAGGGTTCAACGACGTCGGGAAGATGGGAGAGGAGGGAACGGGGCCGCCATCGCTTCGCCTCAGCCGCCATGGCGATAAGTGAGGCCCTGTATCCTTTGTAGCGACTTGGGAAACCTGCATTCTTGGTGTTGTTGGGCTATGAGGTAGTCTGTCTGCGGCGATCAGCGTTTCTACGTACTGCAGCTTTTATGCCCCGTTGATGTGGTTTTGCCGTCTCATTTTGCTGCATCTACGGCTTGACCATGTTCAGCAAGCTTGATTGATACCCTATAAGTGTCTCTCGATACCTTATTTTCATTTTCATTATATATATATATATATATATATGGGATTCGAAAAGCTTTTTCGGGAGTAGTTCATGTTGTATGTGAGATTTCGAAGCACGAAAGTAGCATGGTTTTAAATGGAAATCTAAGAAGTCGTACAGGCGTGTGATCAAGATAATGAAGCAGATTTTCCACTGAAAGAACTAGAAAACCATGTGTATACATAAAACGTCAGGTGGCAACAAAGAACCAAACATAAGATCATCCATACACGCTAAAGCTTAAAAAGTGTCTTGGGTCATAATGTACCAAAAACATCGTCAGGATACGGAAAAGGGGAACGCAGTTGCTCCTTGCTTCTGAGACTTCTTGTTGCATCTTCCACATTTTTTAAGCCTGGCAGACGAGAAAATTATCATATCCCATCAACACAAAAGCTTGAAAGATCAAAACTTATTCTAGGAACAGAAAACTGCGATTATTCTGGTTATTAACATAAAAGATCGCAGGATAGGACGTCGGTGATGCGCAGAACAAAAATACCTTGCTAGCTATGTTGTTGGACAACCAATCAAGCCCCTCGTATAAACCCTCACCGGATGTGGCACAAGTGCTCTGTATGTACCTAAACAAAATTCCAGCACAGTAACATTATCAGGTTTGTATACCAGTATCATATGAATGAATATGATCATATCATTATCTACGACTATCGTTAAAGCCTTTCTGAATCAGAAGTGAATCTAAAATAGGCTGCAGCACAAACAAATTCATAAAACGAGAATAGATAGAATTTTATCATTGAGTCACTTGTGTCAAAGTTGGATCCAGGTTTCTAAATATAAACCTTAAGACAAATATGTCCATTCATCTTTCTTTTCCCCGGAACTAAGGAATTCAATAATCAGGCATGCAACTTGATTACTTGAATATTCCTATAATTTCAACACAGTTAGAATAGAGAATTATTGTTGCTCATTATCATCTTAACTAAGAATTTCAATGCAGTCATTAAGAACTGCTATTCATAGAGTAGCAAAATATAATTTATTATCAGCTCTTAGCTAAACGAGGATGCTATACCAATGCCGTTGACGCAGGGAATGCAGACCAAGCTTATCAGTGATTTCAGCAGCATTCATAGCATTTGGCAGATCTTGTTTGTTTGCAAACACGAGCAAGACAGCATCGCGCAACTCATCCTACAACAACAAAAAAAAATATGCATTTGAAGATTATCCCTCAAGGCTACAAGAGTGAGGTCAATAAATGGTCTTGAATTATCCTGATAAACATATGCTAACCTCTATATGCATGTTATCTACTAAAAAAGTATTAAAAAAATAGAACTATATGGAAACTGTAAAAAAAGATAACGAGGACATTATATCCTATAAGTTATCTCGTATGAACGGATGTAGATGATGGTTGTGTTCTTTCATCACAAAACTCACTTTTAAAACAGACGTAAAGGATCACAAAAATAGTCGTACCTAGTATAAGGGTAAGATAGAAACATTGTCTACCTGACAGCTGTAGAAATGTATTCAATTTGATAATATAAAAGGATTTACATTAGGGATGCTAGATGATTCAAATTCTGCAACTTCAAAGATTGTGAGACAAATATCCAAGGAATTAAACAAAAAAAGTAAAAAGCTGAGGGGGCCTCAGACTCCCTAGATAACTCTAGATCAACCCTTGCTTTAGAAAAACAAGATGTGATTATGAATATGCCTTCTTATCCCAAAATGCAAAAGAAGAGACCTCATGTGTGTGACAATTTGCTTGTGAACACTATCAAATATTTGATAGAGCCCAGTTAAGAATTTCATTTTTAATCATTCAGGTTGGCATATATTTAAATTGAAATCTCGTATTGTAACATAACATTATGCACCGTAACTATATGAAACCAGGAAGTACATCCGAATTGCTCGGTCTTTCCAGTCACAACTGCATAAAGATGATAACAAATATTTCAAAGTCGAAGCATTCAGCATGGAGAACCTACCTCATTAAGCATCCTGTGAAGTTCATCCCTTGCCTCAACTACGCGATCTCTGTCATTGCTGTCAACAACAAAAATAAGACCCTGTGTGTTCTGGAAGTAATGCCTCCATAAAGGTCTGATCTGTTCTCCACACAACCAGATCACCAGAACATCAGTCACAATGTGATAAGCCATGCAGATAAGACAGTGTTCATTTACAAGAGAAATATATTACAAAAGTAATGCAAACTTCTTTTGATTTTCTCAACTAAAATGGGACATTGTCAGCATTTTGAGAAGAAAATGCTTCAATATCACTTCACTATTCCACCTATTTTCCAAAGTCAAATATTTGTCCAGATCAGTAGAACAAGTATCTTCCTAAGCAGCCATAGATTTAACCATTTCTCATGCATAATAAAAAAACATAAATAGTTGCGGATACCTTGTCCTGGCCACCAACATCCCAGACAGTGAAGCTAATATTTTTATACTCTACAGTCTCCACATTGAATCCTGCATCAGAAAGCACAAAGTTAAAAGTTGGACTATAAGTGTAACATTCTTTCATAACGCAATTACATTTTACGGATATTGAATCATAAAGGACAGAAATAATGGAAACCAAAAGCTCAGTTTCCAGACCTGAGGGAGAAAGTTTTCACAAGCAGGTTACATAGGCTTTGCCTAAGCACTTTTCTACAAAGAAGCATTTAGGTAGACAATAATCTTCACTGCTACGACTTCAAATGCATAATATGCAGTATTGGCCATCACAGCTGTTTCTTTTTATATTAACGTTGATCAGAAATAATTTCAGAACTTGAAACAAAGGAGATAATCTGTCATCCTAATAAAAAGTATTATTCCCACTGAACATCTTTCCAGCAGTGGTACACCAGTAAAATAGAATGGACATTGTTGTCCCAGTAACTGCATAGGATTGACAAGCACTGACAAAATTATGAGGCAAGATCAAAAGTAAACTGATAAACAGTTGGTAACAATCACCAAGTACATCAGTGTGGAAGATATTTATATATTGTAAACCATTACAGAAAGCATATCACTCTCATTTTCCCAACACACAGACTACCAAAAAAATATAATCCAATAACTACAGTTGGCATTGAACCAAAAAGAAGACTTCAGTGATCCATATGTTAGATGTGTGATTCAAGAGGTTACATTTCACGATCTCTGAGCTCACTAGTGAAACAGGTAGCATACCCTTTGAATGGTATCCTTGCTTTATAGTGAAACATCAAGGCTAGAGGAGTAAGAAATGACATTGAACACTTATTTGTTTGGTGATGCCTAGTGGGATGAGGTAATCCACCAATATATAAACATACAGCACTATGCACCACCATCTTGTGACAATCAGAGAAATATAGGTGTCATGTAAATATTATATTCAAGACACTGCAGTAAAATATAATTAATTAATTAAAAACCATAATGTTCATTCTAATTATTATGAGTATTTTTCCATTTAATACCAAGACAAATAGCAGTGTAGCATCTACCTGCATAAAATATCATAAGCTAAATGCTCTTATTTTTATGAAGCATAAGAACAAACAATAGCACAAAAATAAAAAAGCTATGTGCTCAAGCAACTAATAGCACATCAATAAGCGTAGAACATAACTTATTTTTAAGAAGCATGAGAACAAAATCAATTACTTGCTATAAAAAAGATAACAAGAAATGGCATGATAAAATCATTCAAACAAATATCCTCATATACCATCATAAAAACTCATCAAGAGGTTCCATTGAATGATTTCTGAAGCCACTAGTGAAACAGTTAACATATCCTTTGAATAACATCCTTATTTTATACCGAAACATCAATGCTAGAGGGCAACTACAAGATAGTATATTGATTATTTACTTTTTAAATGATGAAAAGTTGGATGAGGTAATTTATTAATATAATAAGAGAGAGAGAGCACTTCGCACCACAGTATTGTGGCAAAAATAGATATATCAGATTCAATGTTAATATTATCCCCAAGTCACTGCAATCATAAATAAACGATGATCACTTTCTACCGAGACAAAATAGTAGTGAGGCACCTATCTACATAAAATAGCAAAAGCTGAACGCTCTTTTAAGAACTGAATTAAGATAAGCACAACAATAAGTGCAGAACATAACCTTTTATTTTAGAACAAAACCAATTACTCGCTAAAAACAAAAAGAATTAAAAGAAATAATGATGAATCGACTCAAACAAGCATCCTCAGACACCATCATAAACAAATCAACATAAACTAGAGGTGAAAGAAGGAACCATATTATCTCATATCTCATCAACTTAGTTCAATAACAAAATACAAGTTGAGGGGGCAAACAAACAATTCTCACCGATGGTGGGTATGGTGGTGACGATCTCCCCGAGCTTCAGCTTGTACAGGATGGTTGTCTTACCCGCCGCGTCAAGCCCAACCATCAGGATCCGCATTTCCTTCTTCGCAAAGAGGCGGCTGAAGAGCTTCGCGAACGTGAGCCCCATTCTTCCCGATCTAACAGATCCAGAATAGCAAACATCAGTCAAACATTTTCAAATCGTGAGTTGCACTGATACAGGATCCGAAGAAAAGATCCCAGATCTACATCAGAGCAGAGGGAAATCGAAAGATCTACAGCAAGAAATGACGAGAGGAAGAATCTGGCGATCAGTGGAACCGCGGACATCCAATAGGGAAACAAGAAATACGGTTTCGATCCATTAAAAGAAATCGAAAACAGAGGGGAAGAAACGATCGAAGAATTGAAGGGAACAACGAAGAAGAAATACCCAGATATCCACTAAGACGCGAGGCTACGGTCTCCGCTTCTTCTCCTTCTTCTCCTTCTTCCACCTCGTTTCTCTCCCTTCTTCCTCGTTCCTGGAAAAGAGAGAGAGAGAGAGAGAGAGAGGGGAATGAGACTGCGGAAGAGAATAAAAGAGGAAATAAGATATGCCATTTATGCGGGGAGGAGGCGATCGATCCCATAGCAATTCTGTACCAAAACGCCGTTGCGAATGTTTCTTTTTTACGAATATACCACCCACTAAGATAGAGCTTATATAATAATAAAATAATATAATAGAGTGAAAAGATTTGGAAGTGATCAATTTTGAATTATATTTTAGTTGTTTAAGTAAAAAAAAAGATTGTCGTATATTTATTCGATCCAATTTGGTTAATTTTCTATAACAATAATCTCGGATTGAGTACATGGATTTTTTTTGTTATGGGGCTTTGTAACAACAATATTCTTAATTCTAGAATTGTAATTTTTGGGAATAATTTTTTTTTATGTTGATTCTTAATACTAATCATCTCGCTTCATTTTAATTATAATATTTATTCTTCTTAAAATATTATTAGTCTTCTTAAAATATATCGATAAAAAAATATAAATCAACGAGTCAATGCTAACAATAATAATGAGCACCAATGTTTCAATTACAATCAATATCCTCAAATAAATAAATAATATTTAATTTTTTATAATGTTCAAAAAAAGTTCTCTCTTTTAATTACAATACTTATTCTTCTCACCATAATATATATTGAACTCTTTATAATGTTTTTATGCAACACAAATCAATGAAACTTGGAAGGTTTCACCAGACAATATACTTAGAAGTTAATAATAAAAATAATCAAAAAATTCACCAGACATTTATGAAAAAATAAATTATTCATTATATAATATGAAATCATGTATTTGGGTTATAGTTTGGATCATATAATATTTTAGATGAAGTTATTACATCGGGGATGTAGCTCAAATGGTAGAGCGCTCGCTTTGCATGCGAGAGGTACAGGGTTCGATCCCCTGCATCTCCAATTTTATATTGTTTGAAATTACTTTTTCCTAGAATTATCTCTATTTTCATAATTCATTTTTTTCATATCCCTGCAGTTTTAATATTTCTTAAACTCATATGTCATTCAAAATCCTGCAATCCTAATATTGCTTTAAAACATTTTTCCCATAATCCTATAATTATGTAATTTAAATATGGAAGCTTTATAGGGGGGAGACTTGCATGTTGCTGATTTATAGAGCTTTGTATTTTGAACATTTGTTTCCATATTGATTCATCTCCAGAGAAATCTCTGACAACAATTATTCTCCAGAGAAAGCTTTACAAGGGATTTCTTCCTTCTCACTCTCATCCGCTGTTTAGGATGCCTTCACATCTCTATTCATTAGCTAGTTTCAATCAAGTTTTGCAATAACACTACAAGGTTGACCAAAGACAACATGACAAATAAATGATAAAGGTTGTGTCCATCAGGGGTACAAACTGAAATCAACTTACACTAAACGATGCCTGATCTGACCACTTAAAAGCACCAAGATTACATGAAGATTAATGCGCAAAGCTTAAATTCTTCCCCTGGTCGGTCAGCAACTCGTACTTCATGACTAGAAAAAGGCAAGAGTGGCAGAATTCACAGCAGTTTTCTTGCAGCTTCGATTGCTTTATTTCAGGAGAGTTGTTGCAATTTCATGAAAATAATTTCCTCGTACACCCGTTCGATAACTTCACCAAGCACAACTCAGGCATTAGAATCTCCAATAATCCTGCAAAATGCAGCAAATGCTCATAGAAAAACTGGAAATTGAACTTAAAACAGGACTGGAGATTACCAGTATTACGCTTTTTCAGCTACTTTCTGCCTCTTCATCTGGAAATATCAAGTGCAGGTCCTCGTTATCTCTGTATACTTGAATCAATGCTGCAGCTTTATATGCAAAAAACCCAAACATCCCTGGAACGAGCTGTACATTCAAAGGAACCAAATTAACAAATGATCTGGCACTGAACAAATGACCTATATTATCGTTTTTATAACCTTGCTAAAACTGAGTAGTTTCTGTGATTAGTCCAAAGGATTTATCCTTTGGAGGTTCTTTCACATAACATCTTAGGTTTGGTTTGTCACCTGTTATTCGTGAAATAGGCAGCCCTCTCTCCTCCTTGTATGTGCAATTCCAATATTGGGTTTGGTTGGTCAAACCAATGCTTTTTGGTAGTTTATCTGACAGAATCATGGAACTTATGCAAAAATGACAATAATTACTGATTTTCATTGTTTGATGCTCAATACAAGCTCCTACCTACTACCTAAGTCTTAAACCTTCAGATAAGTCCCTTTTTTTATTGACAATGATCTAGTGCCCCAAGTAAAAGCAAGCACTATATTAGCAAAACCCAGAATACCAAACCCCAAAATTATTTTGGATTCTTTTATTCAAGAAGTTCGAGGATTCTGTTTCAGGTTCTTAATCATGTTTCCCATTGGAAAGATTCCAAGTATTATGCATCCTAATGGAAAGAGGGATTTGCTTGGTGTGTATAAAGTTCCAAGTGCTTTAGTTATATCAACAAATAGTCATATGAAGCTACAACTACCCAATTTCTTCCAGAAAAATGAAGCTAGCAGAAAAAAATTATCTGATCACAACAACCATGCAAAATGACATTTATGAATGAAAGATGATACAGAAACATAATAGTTAGATAGGCAATTAGTTCTCATGATTTATTATGACAGTCAAGTGCTACACGTCATAGTACTTAGGAACTATGATACAGTGCGATTGACCTCTATTGTCATGAGCAAAATTATGCAAGTTTACCACAGGAGCAAACATGAAGCAAAATCACTCCTTATTTTGTTGTTAGAAAGTGATTGCAAATGTCTGTGATATACTAACAAAGATATGCATGTGCAATTCCCAAACAGAATAAGCTATTTAGTTATTTTAAGTTAATAATAGAAAGGACAATAGACTTTCTAAGCATTGATAACTTCGTCAAGATTGATACAGCTAAACCAACTTGACTGTCCCACGTTATAATAGTAAAACTTAAGAGGATGATATATCTTCAATACCTCCAAGAAGAATAGTTTCTGACTTATGCAATCTTTTACCATTTAGTTCAATTATGTTCATTTTCTTTCATATTGTTAAAGTTGCACCACAACTTCCATACCCAACTACTCTTAAACTCCTGAGCTTCTAAAGTTTGTTTTCATATCTATAGATAAGAGGCTATCATTACCCAACTCTCATCAACTAAAATAATAATAAAAAAATCACCAACAAGCAACAGACAACTGAAACCACATAGTACAAAGATTCAATGGTATAAAATAACAAATGAAGGGCAGAAACCAATTAAGCTTTCATAAGATTAATCAATTTTCCATGTAGGTACCTCAAAATCAAAATAACCATTGGGAAAATGTTGTGAGAAGGCCCATAATCCATATATTGCGGCAGGAATTACAAGCCTGGGAGAAGAAAGTGCAACAGCAGTTCCACTCAATGTCTTCTCCAAAACATTCTTTAAGTCCTCGCTTCTTATTCCAATTCTAGATTATGAAATCATTTTGATTCTCCACATGAGCTTCAGAGAATTAGCATGATCTAGTACAAGAAGTGAACAATGGCCATCTTTTAGTAACTTACCTTTTCATTTTCTTCTGCATAAAGATCTCAGGAATAGCTTCCCTTGACAAGTTGTCTGCATGATTATACAAAAGCTGAAGGTACAAGCAACTGTTCTACAAAACAGAAAATATGATTAAAAAATCCAGGTATAGTTAGTGCCTATCTAGTCTGTAATTGTATAGGCATTATGCAGTTAATAACATTCCATGTCATTTTCCATGGGAAAAAAACAGCAAGTGTTCTTTAGGTTTGTTTTAATTGATCTACAAGCCACTTAAGACACTAGAAGACCGGCCAAAGAATTCAGCAAAAAATTTGGTAAAGTAGCAAGGATGCATAATCTTATTCAAAAATAAAAAATATCGAGCGACAAAATCTTATTCAGAAATATAAACAAAGGTGTTTATCATAATTATTTCTAACAGAACATTCTATGGTGCATTGCATGCAAGCTTCAGTCAGTCTTGAAAAATCCACTTTAAATTATCCAAATGGTTGGTGCAGCCTAATTCTGGTAACAGATTGTTGCAACAGTACAAGTTCAACACTGGTCCAGTAATCTCAACTCTTATGAACTTTTCAATTCATATGACATGCCAATTTGATGACTATGAACTTCTTCATGAGAAGATCAAAATTTTATTCCTGCATAGAGTATTGACACTGGAAGTTGATTTATGTCAGTGTTAAAACGAACAGTAAAATCCAAAACAAATGAAGCTCCTTTAACTAAGGCAAGTGTGCAAGAAATATTCTTAACTATAATTACATAATAAAAAATAGATGATAAAGTAAAGTATAATTCTTCCCAAGTCCAAAGAAACTTGATAGTAAATGTAAAGTGTCGTGATTATCACTCAAATACTTTGGAAGGTGTATAAAATGATCGTTTAACTAACCTGAAGAGGACTCCAGAAGCATAACTAAAAGCAGCCTGTAGATTGAGATAAAGGTACATTAACAGACAGACTAAACAAAGCTCAACTATCTAATAATGTAAACATGTTGTGCTAAGAAGCTACATTGTGAAAACATTGTATGCAAAAGCCAAATGCCAAATCTTAAGAGTTAGAAATTATCTGTCACCGACCCACTCATATACATTCCATATTCACGACCTGCCTCCTATTGCAACTTTTATGGTGTAGTACTTAAGTAGGCGATAGGTTTCCCAAAGTTCAAGGAAATCAAACACAACCAATTTCACATTTGCATTTCAGAAAACTTCCTGTGAAACTAGACAAACATTCTTGATCATTACCACATCAGCAGCTCGTGGACTACATGGACATGTTCAAATTGTTATTGCAGATGCAGAAATTATGGAAAGTTGGGGACAAAATCAGTTCATTTATTAGCATAGTACCTGGAAAGAAAAGACGACCAAACAATACACACCGCAGGCTGCTCCAACTCCTATTGTCAAAACCAGTAGTTCCCTCTTAAGCTGCTTAAAGTTCTCAACAAGCAAGAGAAGAGTTAATCATTGAGATAATTTAGCGCATACGATGAATCTGAAATACAGTAGTATAATTATAATATATGACTTATATCTTCTCACATTGAACTTATTAATTTCCCCATTTAGGTCATATTACTTATCCAGTTTACATTGATTCCCTCGATGTACAAAAATTTCATACAAGTGCTTGCATCAAGGGAAGTATATTGACATAGAAAAGAAAGGAATCCAAACAATGAAGGATTCTGAGACCTACCGCTTCATATTTTAGAAGGTTGAGTTTCTTTCGCTTCTCGCTTTCATTCTGCCAATTCTGTGCGAAAAATTCTCAAGTTTAGAAGGATCTTAGGTACCTTAATAAAGCCACTTAAATCCTCAAAAGTACTTTATCCTAGTACATAGAACACCAAGCAAATTGCCCAGCGCATCCATTATGAAACAAATAAAGCTTCTTCTTTCTTGTTAATTACATAGACCAGACCTTAGCTACTTCTTTCTTGTTAGCCGGTGCAATACTTTGTCCAGAAACCCACTCTCTGGTTCTTGTAAGCTTCAAAAACCCACTATTGTTGTCAGTCTCTACCACCTATATTGAAGTCAAAGAAAGATAAAGCTTCTGAGACCATCAATATTTTTCACAAAGCTATAGGCAGCAGCATAAGAAACAAAACTTACACCACAATAGAAAAAGTCAAGTAAAATGAGATACCTTACCTCTTCATGATACTGATTATCTTCCTTCATGGTGTTCGTTTCCAATTCAGCAAATTCAATATTTTCCTTGCTCCATAGAATGTCTGAAACTTTAGATATAAAATCTCCATTTAATTGTCTGTCCTTCAAAAACATCTGCAACACATCTTCTCGAGCAACTTCACTTTCTGTAGGATGGCATAATACTTCAGATACCAGAATCAAGTACTAGTGAAGATAAAACAAATTAGTGCACAAGCAAGTTACTGATGCTTGTACGATGCAAAGTCCGATGATTTTCTTGTTAATCTATATACAACAACAATAAAACCGTAAGTCCCAATTTTTCTGGCTCAGCTACGTGGATCTTTTGCCGCCGGTGAGATCTATAAAAAATCACACGTTTAGTTAAGTTTACTAAACGTATTTTATCCTTCCTATAAAAAATCACAAGTCTTCCGACACCCCTCATTATTTTAATCATCCTATTTTTACTCTATGAATAATATCTTGGTCAATCTCTTCATTCGACTGAATAATTGATCGAAGATACTTACAGCTACTTAAAGGAACATTTATATAAGAAAAAAATTTACATGCACACTTTCAAACCAACAGAAAATTTGCAACATTCATTTATCATCTCTTCCGGAAAAAAAAAAACCCTTGTCATAGTACAAAGCTTGTCCCGGTTAATTTAGTGCTACATTCTGACGGTGAATCCGGTAGCATCTATAAGTTGAACATATGTCTATATACTCTTGCTTCGAGTAAAAAAAGAGAAATGCCTGTACACCAAATGATTCGTGTCTTATTTGACGAATGCAATCACGCAGATTCTCTCCAAAGTGCAGATCAAAATACTGAGAGGAATTTTTCCTCAACTGACACATATTACGCAGCTATTATCTCAGGAAAGTTAATCGATTCCAAGGAAGATAAGCAATAAGTATCCAAATTCCAACTCAATCGCCAAGGAACGGGAACTGCAAAAAGGCACCTGGAAAGGAACTCTTGGAGATTGACACAGCAAGATTTCTCCTAGCAATAAGACGAACTCGACGGAACGATGAGCCTCTCAGCATAAGGGGGTATGAGGGGCTGCTAAGCTCGGAGCATCTGAGGCAAAAGCGGGCATGTCTCAGGGTGATCTCCATGGCCCTAAAGCCTCCCGTGAGAGAGCTAACAAGAGAAGGGCGAAATGACCGTTATCCGTGGAGAGGCCAACCAATTTGGTGGCTCGGATAACTGCGGAATAAAAATATCATGTCATCCCTCCATGTGATTTACCACAAATACCCTTGAAGAGTATCTCTTAGCGGCAAATAAATAATGGGCTGAGATTAGGGCCACGAGTATTACACGATCATCATTGATCGAGCCGATCAAATCCCAGATTGATGGATCATTGATTGATTGAACCGAAGGATCAACTACGCATCAAAGGATTAGCAATATTTTAACTTAAAAATAAATATATTAGGATAATATATCTCAAAAATTAGCTCCCTATATTTGATTTTTATCGATGGATATTTTTTTAAATCTCGATAAAACCCTTGAATCAAGCTATATCAAGCCATCAATCCATGGGTCAATTCAGTCCGATCAGTGTTCAGTTTAAGTATGGTCGATTTGAATCAAATCGATTTGAATCTATCAAAATAAATCAGATTGAATTTTACTGAATCTACGAAGAACCCAAGTATAACTCTTAGTATAACTAAGATATTCTCATCAAATCAATCCAAATTTTTTCTAGAACTACTAATATATAATTCTAAGATATTTGATTTTTTTATAATTTTACAATCAATAAATTTTTAAATATGATTTTTTTTATTGAGTCAGTGATGGAACGTAACTCGTTAAATTTTTAATGAACATATCTAAATTTCTCCAAAATCAATAAGATGAGATAATAATATGTTTAGTATCACTTTTTAACTTTTATGGATTTAGAATTACTAATTTTTAAAATAAGATATTTTTGGGTTAAAAATATGGTCAAGGGTAACTCTTTAAATTTTTACTAAATCTATCTAAATTTTTCTAAAACTACTAGGGAGAAATACTAATATGTTTAATATCAATTGTTTCTTATTTTTGTATAAATTTAAAATTACTAATTTTAAAATAATATATTTTTGGGTTGAATATGCGGTGGATGATAACTCTTTAATTTTTTTATCAAACCTATCTAAATTTCTTTACAACTACTTAAAAGTGAGTATCATTTTTTATTTTTGTATGAATTTAGGATGATTAATTTTTAAAATAGGATATTTTGTGTTGAATATGTGATCGAATGTAACTAGTCCAAACTAATTACAAAACTACTAACACATATTCTAAGATATATAACATCATTTTTTTTCTAATTTCTTATAAATTTATGATGATTAAGCTTTTAAATATAATTTTTTTGGGTTGAATATGCAATTAAATGTAACTTGAATTAATTTCTAACAAATCAAGCCAATCTTCTCCAAAACTACTAGCATATTATTATAAGATATTTAATAATATTTTTAATAAATTTAGGATGATTAAAATTTTCAAATAGGGCATTAGCCCCTATTACTTGTTTTGCAAGTCTAGGAGGTACTATCACTCCTAAGCAATAATACATTATTGGATGCATGATAGTAAAGTTTCTTAGGCAATGTCATTATTTGTTTAAGAAATTATTTTTATTAAATCGGTGGATCGACTCAAGTTAATTTTTATCAAATCAATCCAAAATTCTCTATAACTACTAATACATATATTCTAATATATGATGAATTATAAATATTTTATATAAAATTTAATATATTTGTTTAATATGTTCATTATAAATCAAGCATAATAGCTAATCTAAGTAAATTGTAAGAAAGATGACGTGGAGGAGGAAGAAGGAATATGAGGAGTCATAAAAGAGTTCAAGAAAACGGTTGAAAAGGAAGGGGTGAAGGAGGTAGATGAGGGAGAAGGGGAGGAAGCGAGGTGGGGGAGAAGAAGGCGACGGTATAAGATGGGGAGGAGGAGGAAACAGGGGGAGGGAGAGGAAGAGGAAGTCGGTGGTATTGGGTTGGCAACTCACAAATTCAGTCCATAGTGGGCTTGGGCAACCCATAACACATACCCTCTCTTAACTTAATTCTAATTAACATTAGGAGGGATGTGGTGGCTACATTTTGGAGACAAAAAAAGGTATAAATAGGACAACAACGTGGGAGAAGAAAACAGCTACGAGATTCCAAAGAAAATGAGGAAAACAAGGCAGAAAATGAAGAGAAAGAAAGGGAAGAAAACAATGACAACACAGAGAGGCTGTTCTCAATCATCTAATAGTGTTCTCATCTCATGTTAGATCAAATCTATAGACTCTTGCTATAATTACTTAGGGAGGTTTTAGATATTGTAGGCAGTGACGTGATCCTTGTATCCCAGTTATTTTCTTGTGATTATTGTTAGGGTTTAGGGCAAGAGATTGAGATTTGTATATTCATTATTCTCATAGTGGATTATCTCTAGTTTATCCCGTGGTTTTTATCCTTCACATTGAATGGGTTTTCCACATATATCTTGGTGTTCTATTTGATTGTGGTTTCATTTAATTTCGCTACAATGGTCTTCTAGTATTTGTTCATATACAAAGGTTATTCCTGTTTATATCCCTAGACGACGAGTAAAGTCTCGAGAAGGAAAATGAGGTATTGGAGTAGGAAGAGGAAGAGAAAAAGTGAGGTAACTTGATAAAATCAAGGAATAATTAAATCTCACTTGTCTATTATATGATATCAAGGAATGTTAGCCGCTTTAATCTTAAGCTCACTCTATCGTTGGCATTGCTTCGAATCAAAATGACATATAAAGAATAAGCTATATGGTATCTCCTCACAAATGCATCGTAATTCTGTTAGACACCTTCAGCACTTGTCTCCATTTAAGATGGAGCATGATGGAGCATCCTATATATCTATACGCTCTATACGCTCTATTCGAGGAATATATTTTTTAGGTTAAGCTTAATCTCCAGTTTCATGGCATGATGGGTTATTCTTAAAATTATTTTATATATGATTGCAGCTATGGTGGACAAAAAGAGTTAGTTTATCGGCTTCATTCATTCGACTTGAATGAACAACCTATATATCTGACAGATATCTGAGATGGTTCTATTGGTTTATTTAGAATATCGATTGAATCATTATAATCGAGAGAGAAAAACTCTCTCATTATTATTTTTTTCTTTACTTTTCTTTCACCTTTCCATTGTTGTGTTGATCTTTTTTTTTATGGGTTCAATATTTTGTTTTTCTTACTTTTATTATGGTTGTGTTAATGTGTATGGATTTTGGTCATTAAGGACCAAAAGTAGTCAGCTCCATTAGAAACTCTTTTTTTTTTTGTTTTCTTATTGTTACTTATTTACTTGTTTTCTATTAATATAAATTTATCTTTGTATTTCAAATATTATATTTATTAGATTTGTTTACTATATCCGATCTAATTTAATTTATGCACTAACCATCGAAGGAAAAAGTCTATATATTATCATATCAAAACTAAGAATCTAACATGAAGCTAAAAACCTCTCAGACAAAGTTGATTGCAAATATTATCATTATGCCTTACTGATTAGCTGATTAATTAATCGGGATTAGCTTCTAATGAAAATTTTCCTTCGTTTTATAGTTATTTATTTTCTAATTAAATATATAATTATTAATATTTTGAATTACTATAATTCAAAATTGAATTATTCATATATATATATATATATATATATAAGACTGTTTCCATTGTTAAAAAAATGAAAAATTATTATTATTATTATTATTATTTATAATAATTCAATTATTATTATTATATAATGTAGATAGTTCACGTGGTGGGTCCACAAACAGTGTGGATCCTACATCACCCTAAACAATTGGGTTAGAGGACGCTTATCTAAATCCGAATCCTAATCTACCCGATATCTTTCCTCTAATCCTTCGTCAGATTTCAACCCTTTCTATAAATGGACTCCTGATCTCCTCGATTTCTCTTCTGAGTGTCCTCCTCTTCGACTCGTGTTACAATGGAGCTCGTTGGCTGGTCTTCCCGCCTTCCCTCCCACCTCCTTTCCTCCGTCTTCCGTCTCCTCGGCCTCCGCGACTGTCTGCAGGACCTAGAACTCCGTCGCCAAAGCCGCCGCCGCCGACGACGAAGACACCATCAAGCGCCTGCAGACCCAGTGGCTGATGATTCCCGGATCCCGATCCGGTGACGCTGACGAAGACGAAGACGCCTTCTCCTCCTGCAGAGTCTACGACCTCGCCCACGACATCTAGTTCACGATCTCCCTTCCGCCGGGAACCTTCCGCTGCGTGGGCTTTGACGACGGCTGGATCTTCATCATCAACGACCTCGGCGAGTTCTCCATGTTCAACCCGCTAGCCGGCGCCAGGATCCTGCTCCCCCCAGTCACCACCTTCCCGGGCGTCGACGCCGTCCTCGACCCCTCCTCCGGCCGCATCCACCACTACGTCCTCCACGATACCGACAACGACGTGGACTTCGAGGCGGAGCATTTCTTCCCCTGCTACTTCTACAAGACGGTCGTCGCCTGGACCTCTCCCTCCTCCTACACCGTGGTGGTGCTTCACACCTCCGCTCAGCAGCTAGTGGCATCCCGTGGCGACCTATCGGCTCAACTTCCTACATGCCATGCATCACAAAGGCCTTTTTTACGCCGCTACAGAAGAAGGTATCGTAGAAGCTTTCGAGTCTCCTTCTGGAGTCGACGCAGTCGTCATGGGCTTCAGCACCCAAAGATGGTTCGACAACTCGTATTTGATCCAACTTTCCGGCGATCTCATCCAAGTGCCGAGACATGCCGAATACATCAAGGATCACGAAGATTATACTTACAGGACAGTGGATCTCCGGCGGAAATGGGAGAGCATAAAGAGCATAGGGGAGCATGCATTGTTCGTCGGCAGTAATGAGAGTGTCGCTCATTCCCACCAAGGATGTGCCTTCTCTCAAGGCCAATTGCATTTATTTTACTGACGATTTCTGGGACGTGGCTTCTGAGGAAAAGAAGCACCCCTGTGATTTGGGTGTTTTTAGCTTGGAGGAACGCAGTGTTACCGCCTATTTACCGTCGGAGCTCGGAGATAACTTGGTTTGGTTTGTGCCTAAGCTATCATGAAATGTAAATGTGAGTATTATTTCATGTTAAACTACTTCAAGACAGTGATTTGTAATTTCATAAACCCCATTAGCACAATGATTTGTAATTTCTATAAGACACGTCTGATTTTGAACAAATTGTAACAGTAGCACAACAATGTTACATTCATATTTAGTGTCGGATTTCGATCGGTCTATCTATAATGTTAATTAAACAACTTGGTTTGTGGATGTGTTTTAACAATTTCGGGTTGAACGTATTTGATCCGTTATGACATACATTCTTAGGGTCTTGAGACATTATCGAAATCTGTTGTGGGTTTGGACGATCTGACGGACCCAACCCGTTACCTGCCTTCGGAAACCTAATCGCGGCGACGGCGTCTTTCTCCGAGAGGCTCTTCCCCTCTCTCTCTCTCTCTCTCCTCCTTCAGTGTCGCCCCCTCACGCAGCCTCCGGCCAGCGGCTTCCGTGCGCAAGGCAGACCTCCATGGTGTCTTCTTCTCACGGTAACTCTTATCTGTTTCTCTTTCCCCTCCCCGCTGTCCTCTCCTCCGCCGCCGCCCCTTGCCTTCTCCACGACAGCTCCCTTATCCCTCCTCCTCCTCCCGCGCCGCCCGTCGCTGTCCTCACCTTGTCCTCCTCCGTCGCCCCCCGCCGACCCCGATAGCCATCCTCGCCGTCCTCTGACTCGTCCTTCGATCTCGACAGTCCCCCTCTCCACCATCCTACTCCGACCCCGACGGGCCCCGATAGTTTCACCCCTCTTCGCCTTCTCTCTGCATCTTCCTCTCCCCTCCCAACCAACGGTCAACAGCATGCTTCCTTTTTCTCCTCCTCTCTGCTTCTTGCTCTCCTTCCCTCTGTTTCTTTCCTTTTTCTCTTTCTCTCTCTTGTTAATCATTATCAATAATAGTCTATACGGATTTGATGATCATTGTCTTTCTTGAGAGAATTTGTTGGATTTTTAATGGTAATCTTCTCTTATTTTGTCATTTTTATTATTAGATTTGGACAATATAGTACTTTGGTATTTTAAATGAATGTAATTTTAATATTTTGGTGATGATATTTGAAATATAAAGTGGTATAGAACTCATGTAATTTCTCAATTTTATTTTATTGATCATATTGCTCCTTAATCATTTATTTTTAAAAATTATAATATTTGTGAGCGGCTGGCGACTCTGTTTCGGCACCTTGGCACCTTTTAGCGCTTAGCTCCCAGCCCTACCAAGTTCATTTAGCCAACATTGCTACTTGATTAGTATTTAATTGCCCATAACGTTATGTAACTGATACAAATTAGTTGTTCGACATTGGAGTATAACCTATTTAAAATTGCTTCAGTTGATGATAATTTAATGATCATTGGAGCTTGGTTTCATGGCACACCAGATGGCTGTAGAAGTCATGTCAGTCCAAGCTTTAGGTTGATGAGATAAATAATAGTGTCTTTGTGCACCACAGTATGCTTTTGTTGCTAGATACTGAGACTCCTATCTTCCAACCAATTGAAAGAGAAGATGATCAATTTATGTTTCATGTTGCTAGAACCCCACAATTTAAGACTCCATTTACATTAGAACTCAATATGGTTCAAACACCTCATTTCATATAGCATCGGAGGCCCCAAAATATCAAATTCAGAACAGCATCGACAAAAAAAATAAATTAATAGAAATTTTATAACTTTAATTTTTTCCTCCACATCCTGTGAATCCATCCTTGGGGGAGATATGCACCCATGTATGCACTCGTACACTGGCAGCACAATGTCAATGTCTTAACACATCAAATCCTAGTGCAAAACGTTAATCTTCTAAAAATATACCAAACCGGCAACTACTGCAAGGTGATGCAGCATTACAATTCTTTTTCACTGGCTTTTTTGTTTCTCTTGGACTTTGTGCAGTGCATATTTTACTTGTCATTTAAATAATTGGGTTCACTATTGATTGAAGAGATCCAAAAATATAAAGATAGATGCCAATTAGAAGCTTGTATCGTTACTTTGTTAGTATCATCTACTTTAGAGATTGATATTTTAATTTTGTAATATATTCTTTGTATTGTAGATCAAGCCAATAGACTGGATACCCATATGGTTCTACTTGCATATGTGATACCTACCTATGCCTAGAAGCTTATGTTTTTCGATGAACATAGACAATATTTTTTTCTGGCCTTCAAATGTACCAGGTGGTGAATAGAATAAAACATCTTAAATAAGGTGTTGATTAAATGATCATGAGGCCTAAGTTTGCTAGATTTTCACTATAAAATTAAAATTGAAGGGCAATAGTCCTCCCTGCAAAGCCAATAAACTTTTGCATATAGGTCTCTGTTGAAGTTTAAAGCCTTGTAATTGTTGTAAGCTATCTATATGGCTTTCCTAGGCATCAGCTGCTTCTGGGGAGACCCAAGTTTGATCCTCTCTGTCACAAAGAATGGTCTGCAGTGTGCTAAGGGATTTCATTTTTGGAACAAACACTAGCAGTATTTTGCTGATGCCACAAATCAGTGCAGGTTGAGAAATTGGCTAACCGAAGCAAACAAGATCCTGTATACTTCATGTTGCAAAGTATAATTCAGCATCGATGCTTAGAAAACATGGTGTTGGTTCTGCCCATTTTTGGCACTACACTGAAAAAAGAAAATGTCTCCTTAGCAATTTCTCTTATATCTAGGTTGCAGGAAGAGTATGTGAGCTTCTTTCTAAATACTTTGCTTCCTCCCTCATCAGTCATCCTTCTTTTTTGTTTTCCCACATTTTATTATAATATATTAGTTCTTTAAAGTTGTCTTGTTTATTCTTCTAACATTAGCTTAAATTTTTACAGTTTCTTATTGCATTACCTTTTTACCACGAATGCAAAAAAGGTTCTTACAGGCTTCAGTTAGTTCTTACCTCTCGGTACATAATAATGGTTATTTATTTTCCTACACAGTAAACTTAAGAGCACTAAATGCTCATTGATTTTCTAGTGAGATCACTTCCAATGGGTTTATTCCAATATACCAGAAAATTATCTAGATTACTTGTCATTTTGTGTATCCAAGTACTTCTTGTTTATTCACAATTATATTATATGTTGCCACTCATTTTCATTGATGAGATGAACTATTTTGCAGATGTATGCAAGAGTCTGAGGACCTGAGATCAGCATAGGTCTTTCAATCCTTGCAGATCTGAGAATAATATATGCTCGATATTGTTGAACATTACATTTGTTTTCTATTTCAACTAAAGATACACCATATGAGACTACAGAGGAGCCTCGAGGCCTGTAAGTTTGGAATTATTAATTATTTCGATGCACTTAAGCTCCAAGAAAGGCTTGCTTCTGATAGAAAATCCGGTAAAATTCTGGATACTATCCTATCCCTTCAGCATCCACCAACATATACACTTGGAAAAAGGCGAACAGATCATAATTTATTGGTGTCTGGGGCTGATCTTAAAACCATGGGTGCTGAGCTTCACTACACAGAAAGAGGTGGTGACATCACATTTCACGGACCAAGGCAAGCTATTCTTTATCCCATTGTTTCTCTGAGAGATGTTGGATGTGGTGCAAGGAATTATGTTGAAGGGCTGGAGTCAGTGATGATAGAAGTAGCTTCTTTCTATGGTGTCAACGCCCATGCGGGGAAAACAGGTGAGACAGGGGTGTGGGTTGGTGACCGAAAAATTGGTGCAATTGGTGTTCGAATAAGTTCAGGCATCACTTCACATGGATTGGCCTTCAATATTGATCCTGATCTGAGCTACTTCAAGCATATTGTGCCTTGTGGAATTCCGGACAAAGGTGTTACATCCTTAAAAAGAGAGACAGAGATGGAATTACCTCCTGATGAAGTGATCCATGAGCAGCTGATTCACTGCTTTGCGAAGGTATTTAGATTCAGTGACATCCAATGGAAAACACAATGATGAGCTCAAGTGGCGGTTACATAATTCATGGCAATGATAACTTGAATGATGCATAAATTCATCTACTTCTAACCTGTTCATCGAAGTGCTTTTTATGTGAGCCTTCTCAATAATGGAAGTGGGTTTTATTGTGTCGGGTGGATCAATGAAAATTAGGTTGCTGAAATGTTCCATTTCCCATCCTTCGTGATCTGTGTGAAGAACAAGAAATTTTCATTTGCCTTGGAAACAGATATTTGGATGGAGTCTTCAGACTACACAGATTTTACTGAAGGATGATTACTTACAATCGAGCACTCCTGTATGTGAAAGACTGCACCTCAAATCATAGCACTAAAAGAGTTGCAGCTTTCTAACATGTACAATCTCACTAAATTTAAGGTATCAAGATTAAATCGAATTGAGTCTAAGCATACCAGGATATTAGTAGGATGGGAATATTTAATAGTGTCATAAATATATATACATAATACAATATAATATATAACAAAAAGAGACAAGTTCTCTTTCTTGATTTTTCTCTTTTTTTTATATGTCTTCTTTTTAATTGTTTTTCCTGTTTCCTTTGATCTTTTTTGCCCTGCTCACCTTCTTCCATTTCTGTTAATACAACAAAGGATACTACTCTTCAACTTATAAGGAGACAAAAATGTTATTGGATGTGCAAAGTTTTTTTTTTTTTTTGTTTACCATTATAACATTGTTTTGGGGCACTTTATATGACTAATTTTAAAGTAAAGAACCAGACCTGTTTAAATCAATTTTATAACTTAATTTGAGGTTATTTACTTTACGATCATTTTATTTTGAATGAATTTACATATAAATTTCTATCTCATCAATTTTTATATGCCAAATGTTAGTTCCTTTTACTAGTTCAATTAGACACCTTCAAGTCATTTATTAGACTATATATTAACCTAACCAATTATTAACCTCTATAACAGCAAGTATCCAACAAAATACCAACTATACATATCATGTTAGGATGATATCCAAGGTATTTCATCTTTCATAATCGATAACATTGACTCACAACTGATACAAAACACATGCCATAGAAAGGTATTTTTCTTGGAGTACATTCTCATTTTGAGCTCTTGAATCTCATTTAAAATCTCAAACATAAAAAGGATTTTATTAGGTATACCTTGTATTGTAAGTTTTACCTCCTACCAAGTCACATTATGAGTTTGGAAGAAGACTCCCTAAGGAGGGAGATATATTCCTTGGTTAATCTTCCATATCACAATTCACTTTCAAACAAATTTCTTGTCAATTCTAAATACAGTAAGATCTATTAAAAATGTTTGAGTTAATGTTGTCACATTGAGTTGATGACCAAATTGTCATTAACATCCATCAAGAAAATAGTTACCTCTAATGTAAAAGTACATATGATTATTGGAAATAAATATTTTTGTTAAATTATTTTATTCTTCTGATTTATTTGGCAAATAATGACAATATAATTTTGTCAAAAATATATAAATGGGTAAAAAAAACTAAATTTAGTTTTTAGTTACACTTCATTGTCACATGATGTCGAATTGTAAATAATGATAAATTAAAGACTAATATGTAATGAGTCCAAAATATTATGATAGATAGGTTAATAATCCTTGAATCTTAATTTGAACTTAATAATTATTTTTGATGTGATAAATATAGAAAGCACTTGTCCATTCTAACTTGTGTTAGAGGGACATGTTCCTCGGTATAATTGTATGCACTGGACTTTTCCTACCATTTTATGAGAAAATACTAGAAATGATACACTCATCTTTTTTTCTACCTCCATCTGGTCCTTTGGATAATTGACAAATGAGTCTAAGCTCTGCTTCATCAAAATCGAAAAAATTGCTTGACCCATAAAATTGTTTGATTTACTTTGTTGAGCAAAACATGCCTGATATACTACCCTCAAGCAAAAAAAAAAGAAGACCTTTTATTGGATAAAAAAAATATTATATTTATCCTTATGAGATGAAAAAAATGTTTAATTCACTCTCATATTCTTATTTGATATAAATATTGGACCCGAGTAAGTGGCAACATGATGCATACTAACAAAGGTTGCAACCTTTCGAATATAAATATCAAAATATTTAATTTAATGATGTAAAGTATCAAGGCAAAGTATTTCACTCGATGCATCATCACATTTGAATTATCCTTTGTCTAATTTTGATATTATAAAACCCCGATCAAAATTGACACTATAACTTGTCACGAAAACATATGATTATTTAAAAAATCCATGACTTTTGAGAGCAACTTTTTGCTAAATTGTTTTTTATTTTACCCATTTATTTGGTGAAAAACGATAATATAATTTGTTGTCAAAATATAAAATTGGGTGAAAAAGTAAAGAAGAATTATAAATTTAGTGTTTTGTGTAATTCATTATCTCACGATGTCAAATTGAAAATAGTGATCAGTTGAAGACTAATATTATGATTAATAATCTTTGAATCTTAATTTGAACTTAATAATTATTTTTGATGTGAGAAACGTAGAAGAAAGCACACATCCATTCTAACCATGACAATATGTGTGATGGCTGTGCTGCTAATGCCCCACCCATGCAATAGTAGCATGATTTAAGCCAAATCTGGTGGTACGCATCAAATTTGCTCGACTTGGGTTCAGCAGATTAGACGTCTATTAGCCAATTCGACCGCTAATTCGGATCCTCCCGAAACCGACACAAATGCGATTAGAGATCCAACAGTTACTAATAGACAGTCTATTCGTCTATTTGCTCTACCCGAAACGAGAGTTAACGCACTACCCGAACCCGTTCCAATTTCCGATGAAACCCGATCCGATTTAAACGGGTCGGATATACGGTTTCCAAGCGCAAAGAGGCACGACGAAGCAAGATTTGGCGAAGTGATCGACGGAGGGTCGTTTCCGGCTCCGCCCCCTCTCGGTCGCTCCGTGGGATGCGGGAAAGTTCACGCTTTCTGGTGCCCCCTTCCCTCCGCTCTTCAATCTCCAACGGTGCTCTTCGGCTCCGTCTCGTCGCTGTTGGATCGCCGAAACCCTCGCCAAGGGTTTCCGGCCTTTGATCGCACCAAGAACAACGAGTCCTTGTATACTGCCATCTTCCCGTCTGTTCCTCTCTTGGAACCGAAGTTCTGGGATCTTTTGCTCTAGACAAGCACCAGAGAGCGATGACCGAGGAGCCCAAGGCAAGTTCCTGATTTTCTAGGTTATTTTGCTACCGGCGTTTAGGGTTAAGTTATTTGGGCGTCTTTTGTCTACCTGGGTTTTGTGTACGATTTTGTACCCTGATTCTTGTTTCTTGAGTAGAAAGGCGATGATAACGCCGCTACCGACATATACAATGTCGAAGCTGCTGAAATTCTTGTGAATGAGGCCCAGGTGAGCTTTCACGTCCATTTCTATGTTAGATAATTTACCTCAGAGTTGTAACTTCTTTGCTACTATTATTATTAAGAGAGGATTTTCTTCTGTCACTCGAGTGATGCGTGAGTGAGATTTGGTTGCTTGTGTTTATCTGATTTACACTTGTTGTTTCTGAAGGCTCTTCCTATCACCGAGGCGGCTCCAATCTATGAGCAGCTCCTTTGTACATTTCCCACGGCTGTAAGTGGTTTATATTTTATTTCTATGTTGCTTTTCCTTTTCCCAGATTGACGTGCTTGAAAACAATTCCATGAAAAGGAAGAAAAGATGCATTGTGTCACTAGAGGTTAATATGGAGTTGTAAAATAATTTTTCATGGTCGGAGGAAGGCGTAATGCAGAGATTGTCGTGATTCTCAGGCTCTCGCCAACTTGAATAAACTTCTTGCCTACTGGTAGCTATTGAAATAATCACTTTAAGAGCTGTTTCCTTCTTATTTGGATTCCTCCTGCATCTGCAGGCAAAATACTGGAAGCAATATGTGGAGGCATACATGGCTATCAACAATGATGAAGTTACGAAACAAATTTTCAGTCGGTGTTTATTGAATTGTCTTCAAATATCTCTTTGGTAGGCTTTGTTTATTGTTTAATATATTTAAGGGAGTGATTCTTTTAGTAACAAATATTATAGTTTTTCTTAATCTTTTAAAGTGAGCAACGTACATTAGTTTTTTTTATTTACACTGGTTTTAATGCCATTTCAATAATTTCTTTTGATGAAAATTTAAAATCCTACGTCAGTTAAGAAGTTAGATCCTGAGTATTATTGTTGTTTCTATATATTGGACTCCAGTTTCACTTTGATAGCTTTGGCATATTATAAACTTTGCTCATTATTCTTTAAGATTTAATTTTGACCTTTTGTTGCCCCAAATGTTTAGTCATCCCTTTAACAATTCAATTTTATGAAATTGAGACCACAGAGTTGTTTGATGCTATTTCCTGCATATAACTATTGTAATTATTCATGGGCATATAGTTTCCATTTCTATTCAATATTTTGTAAACCGTTCTCATGGTTTGAAATGATATGAAATTTTTGAATATGAAGTCCTCAATAAATGGGGATGAACACACAATTTTTGAATAAACCCACAGCTGAGGTGAGGGATTGCAATATGACACAGACATATTGTGCTAATTGTCTTTTGGTGGAATTATGATTTTTTTAATTAAAATATGGACCCCAAAAATAGTGGTTCCTGCTTTTGTTTCTTGCACTCTGATTTCATCAAAATGCTAGAATATTCAGAGCATGAAAGAAAACTGATGTAGGATGAGACTTAGGGTTAATTGAGTCAAATCTGTGTTATTCAGCGTTTACTTTTTATCGTTTTTATGTTATTTTTTTAAAACTACTTTTGGTGATCGTTCTTGTGTTTTTCTTTTGTTTTGTATTGATGCTGGGAGTTCTGTGCATTTAGTTGAATGTAGTATGGCTTAGAGAAGTTACTAAGCATCAGAACTCAAGTTTGGATAACTTAAGATGTCTATATGGAACTTTGTGGGAATATGAATATTCCTAAAAAGTAGTATTGTATATTTATGTTTATTCTAGAGCGATAATTTAGATTGGTCAGGTTGGAAAAAAGTGGATTAATTTTGAGATATGGTGAATTGTGAGTTGGAAGAAACTTAATATCCTTAGTAGTTAGTACTATGACCTGCCTTCCTTGTGCTCTCCTTTGCTGCCTGCCTTTTATATTCTTTTATTTTGGCGCTCCAATTCATAGAAAGCATATCTTACATTACTCCTCCAATAACTATTCATTGAAATGAATTTTTGTTATAATTAAATTTCTTAATATCTGACATTATCTTTCATTTAATGTTTGACTACTAAAATGAATAACTTTTGTAATTTGATTGACATTGTGGAGATATATTAGATGTGCTGATTTTTCAGGTCTACAAAAGACCTTTTTTTATACTCCCATCTCTAAACTGTCTATCCAGAGGATCTGTTAAGTGCTTTCGACATGATTCCTAGGATATCTACCTCTTAAGGCATGCCTTATCATTTAGAACACATTATGGTGGTGACATCTATACTGCAAGCAGCACTTACGTGCTGAATCAATAGCAAATTGTAAAGAGAGCTGGACAAGTTATAATTAAGCAAAGTTAAGTTCTATATTTTATTTGCTCATATAGCATCAAAACTCCTAGCTCTTTACATCATCGAGATAAAGTCATGAAGCATCTGCTTTTGCTGAATCTGGCTCTTTTCTGGGGTGTTTGGATAAGGTCTTGAAGGAAATATCCAAAAGATTCATTACATTTCCTTGTATCTATATATTGTTGATGGATTTATTTTTAGTAGGATCGCCATATGTTTTTTTTTCTTTCCTTTTTGTGTATTTGAAGGTATTCCTTTTTAGGTTGTGCACTTGTAGCGTTAAATGCCTTTGTTTACTATTATGTGAAAGCCACTAACTAATGGAAGGAAAAAGGTATTTGAATCAGTAAGGTCAATTTCAAATTTTTTCAGTATGAAGGCAAAACTGATGTTAAAAATGAACAAAGATGGAAACTCAAGGATCTCATGATGACATCCTTATTTTATAGCTTTTAGCACTCTTGAATTTCCAGTATGGACCACCCAATATATACCGGTCCGTCAAAACAGTGGGTTTGCAGAATAGTGAACCATGAGTATTTCCATCTGACATTTTGCCTATATGGCCTTGACCGATATGTTCTCATTTTCCTTTGTTTTGAGGTTCCAAACTTGGTTGACAGCCAAACTTATGCTCTCTTTGGGTCTTTACTCTTGTGTATGCTAATGAAATCTAAAATGTTAATATTTTACCTGACTTACCTAGGAAGGGTAAACACTTCTTCGGGTGATTGAGTAAGACTTGGTCAGGTTTTAATTGTCAGTGCTAATACATTATTATCAATAATGTCATTTGCCATTTAGTTTATTTTAATGATTTTCACATATCCAAATTCAAAGAGAGTAAATAATTAAATTTCGAGGCATGGAATCCACAGTAGCAATGAAGACTGTTTTATTACCATCTTGAGCATTCTTGTCATCTCAAACAACTTGTAAAAGTATTTTTGTTGCTTTTTTTTCATTTTGTCGTCCCATAATTACCCTTGATCAAATAAAAAAAAGATACTCTTATAAACAGTGCTACAATTGGTAAACATATTTTCCTTTTTCAAGCTAAATTATTGGTTGTTCTAATCAAGGTTTCCCGTATCGGACTGTACCGCCCGGTACGGGCGGTACGTACCGGTCCGACAGGCCAGCGGTACGCGGACCGCCCCGTACCGTATCGAGCACTGTAGCAGTGTACAGTAGCAGTGTAGCAGTGTACAGTGCTCGGTACACGTGAGTGTACCGCTCGGTACACCTGGGTGTACCGAGCGGTATACCGTACCGTACCGGTACCGAGCCCGGGTCGAAACGCCGGTACGGTACGGTACGGCGAACCTTGGTTCTAATATGCCTGTAGAAGCACAGTAGGCTATTGACGTAACAAATCATGATAGGCTATGTGATTGCCACTGTAACATGTAGATGGTAATAGTTACATTTGGTGTAAATCTTGTTCTTCATCCTTGTATTTCTTTTGATTACAGCTTTTTGTTAAAACAATCTGAGGCACAGTTATGGGTGATAAAATGATATCAGGAAATACGAAGGGTGGTACACAAAAAATTATTGAGGTGATCGTGTATCCAAAACTTTCTGTTGGATGCACTAAATACTTTAAGCCATAATTTTGGCAGGCCTAAAGAAACAAAGATTTTGTGGTACCTTTTAATAATCGTGTATGCATTGTAGATTTTACTTTTGTATAATTTCAGCTGGAGGAATAAATCTGAACCAGGGTGAGAGGGTTTGTCTAAAACCATTAGCACTTAATATTTGTGACTTTTCAGTTGCATAAGAACTTGATTGACAGGTGGATGGATCTAGCTTCACCTCTATATTAATCCACTGTCAGCAAAATGTCTTTCTTTTGTCTTGAACCGTGGTAGACTTTTCAAAATTTAGTTGGAATATTATTGTTTAAGTCCTGTATGAAAAATTTATAAGTAGCTGGAGTTAATCTTAGTAACAATCTAATTATTTAAGTATTTTCGGATTCTCCTAATGCAACATTCATTTTTGGAAAGTTATCATTGTAGAATTCAGCTTGAGGTTTAGATACTGGCACTGATACGATAGTCTATAACACTATTGGACTGAGACATACTGATTAGTATGATATCATACTGTCTGGTACACCCAAAACATATTAAAAATATTTAATATTGATATTTGGTCAGTATATTGTGTTTCTGACATACCAATGTGTACTGTATGATATGTCAAAATACTGTGAAATCTCATAACCTGGTACTGCTTGTTAAATCTTATAGTCATGGGAAAAAATTCATATGTTAACAAGTTATTGCTTTTTATTCTTTTGGATGCTTATTGACATTGCTTATTTTCAATGTGTAGGCGGTGTTACATTAGCTTTATAAAGAAAGTAAATGAGAAGAAGGGACTTGAGGGTGTAGAGGAAACCAAGAAAGCTTTTGATTTCATGCTGAACTATGTTGGTATAGTCAAGCACCTCTGCTGTTTGGAGTTTCTTTTTAAAGTTTTTCATCTTGGAAGTCCTGTGTCGCATGTGATGTACAGTTGTTTCAAAGACCTTTTCTTTTAATTCAACAAATTAAGCTATTATACATCTCTGTAAATGTCTTATCAGGTCCATAACTATAAATGTTAACAAAAAGAAGATGAATAGAATTAAGAGTTCAATAATTATATATTTGATTTTGTGGAAATTTATTTCAAGGTGTTCAAGCAAATGCCTTTTATAAGAAGGCAACCATTATGCAAATGTTCTTAATTTCTTCCTGCAACATTTACATGCCAATATAGACTCTGGAGTTTAAAGATATTTGCATATTAGAAAAAGCTTTTTATCTCTTTTATCTTATGAACCATGTCAACATGGTTTGGTGCTCATTTTCCTCATGGCCATCACTTCCTTTTTGTCAAGACAAATAACCTCTTAACAGTTGAGGCTGTCTTAGGATACAACTTAATTAATCATAAACAGCATGTGGAGTTTTTGGTCATATCTGGCATTTTTGTTCATTTTTCCTTTCTGTTTTGTTTTAGGTGATACTTGAATTTGTCCAACTTTCATATTTGCTAATGCTAGCACAAGTTTTTGGCTTCATTGTTGAGCGTTTAGTAATCTGACTCTATTCATACTTAAACAGGATACGATATTGCTTCTGGACCTGTATGGTTGGAGTACATTGCTTTCTTGAAGTCATTGCCAGTCGGTGCAGTCCATTTCAGTCTCTATTCCTTGTGTTTTGCTAAGATTACTTATAGCATTTTGTATGAAAATGATAGCATGACTTTTACACTTGTTCAATTAGGCTAAGACAACTCAAGAAGAATCACATCACATGACTTCTGTAAGGAAAGCCTACCAAAGAGCAATTGTAACTCCAACTCATAATGTAGAACAGCTCTGGAAAGACTATGAAAACTTTGAGAACTCTGTTAGTCGCACGTTGGTAAGAACTTAAAGGTTTACGAATCTGAATATTAAATGCAATACAAGTTTGGAACTTATATGAGAGATCCTTGTGAAAAATTATTTGTTATGCAAGTTTAAATGATTTCTTTCAGGTTGTTCATTTTCTTAATGCATGATACTTTTATTTTTTTACTCAATTCTATAGGCAAAAGGGCTTTTATCTGAATATCAACCAAAGTTTAATAGTGCCAAGGCTGTATACAGAGAGCGGAAAAAGTATGTTGATGAAATTGACTGGAATATGCTTGCTGTGCCTCCAACCGGCTCTTACAAGGTTTACTTCAGTTTTTACTTTAGGTTTGATACTTCAACTTGTCTAAATATTGAAGTAACTTATGCATATCAATGTTGTTAGATGTCATTGTTACTTTATCCCAAATTTTGCTGAGAAACGTGGAGTTTTCTTCAATTAAAAGCAAAACAATGTTAGTGCCTATACTTCTGCAAGGGCAACTGCCAAGCTATATAGCAGAATAGTGTAATCATCTAGTTATTCTTACTATCTCCTTAGTTTATATGTTTATTGTTATTGGTTTATCTTATTGTTACTCAGGAACAGAAAATGATAATGATGGTAGCAAAAATAAAAATAGATAACAACTAAGTAATATAGTCCAAAAAAAATTTAAGATCAAAAGAAGGGAAAATGATGACCCCTTCATCTAGCGGTTGGAATTCTTAGAAAGAACTGCTCAATGATGGGTCAAGCATATTATGTCTTTTGCGCTCCCCTGGTCTAGCGAAACGTGCTTTAGATTCTGAAGAACCTCACCAGGAAGAAACTTATAATTATCACAATAATATAATTCTCAGATCATTTATATATCAGGTAGCTGTATTCTCTTGGTCATTACACTAATAGCCAATGAGTTAGACATGCAATTGGATACTGGATACTTCAAAAGGAAGAAATAGTAAACTAAGTTAGACATGCCCACTTGGATACTGAATACTTCAAAAAGGAAGAAATAGAAAACTACTGAAGCACATTAATATTATTGGTTCATCTTAGATGATATAGAGGTATGTTCAATTTAGTTATCATTCGAGATATCAACTTTACTAGACATTTCACTTCCAAATTGTTCTAAAGAAAAGTTATATTAAATTATTAATTGCAAAAAAATATGCTTCTAAATTGCTACTTAAGCATTTAGATATTGGCCCTTTGAACTGCTAAGTTGATCAAGTGGCTGCTAAACATTTAACTAGGTAAATGTTTAAGCTTTTGTTTGAAGCTATTTTAGCAGCATATTAGGTGCTCAATTAGCTACTATGAACCAAACTGGGATCTACACTCGTTTACTGTCTGATCCAAATTTCTCTATCATCCTTATTCTGAGAACAATCTATTTATCTTCATGTATTTAATATATATTATCAACAGTATAATTGTTGTCATTTGGTTGTTACTATCTTTGCATTGATGATCCTATGTAAAGATCTTACTTTCTCCAGATCTTGCTTTGATTTTATTTGAAAACAAGAGTCTTAAGAGGCAAATTAACTTTTACCTTTGAATTTATATTTTCCCTTATGAATTAGTATACATGATTTGAAGAAGGTAAACAAAAGGAAAGCACAGGCAGATATAAAAAACATGAAGCCATGAGTTTTCCAAATTTAGCAGCATCAACCACACTGGTGACATAGTGATATATATGTGCCCAGCTGAGATGCAAGAGTTTTATGCATAGTGACATGACATCTGTGTCAGGTTGTCAGCCCAATGTTGTGTTGTCACATCCTTATAATGGCATGTGATGGGCATTAACACTACCAGCAAAATAGGTGCCAGAATGGTGCAAGTCATTGAGACTGTAGTGTGCAATACAAGGTTGTACCTCACTACCTTGTAAGAACATATGGTAGGATTAATTTATAATCTTTTTTTTTTGTTGAGAAAACTAATATATATGTCTTCATGTTCCCAGTATTACTGAGAAGTATTACTTTTTCCATTAATTTGGACAGCTAGTAAATTTTGTAATTCCTCGACCTCCCCACTTTATCAAATGAGTTTTTCAGTTGTGCATCCAATCTCATCTTCATCCTTTTGGCTTCAGATCTCTCTCTCTCGATCTGTATCTATCTCTTCTACTTCTCTCCCCTATGTTAATTATTAACTTGTAAGAATTTCTACTTGCAGGAAGAGCAACAATGCATGGCTTGGAAAAGATTTCTGATTTTTGAGAAGTAAGCCAGTAACTTTATTTTTCTTCGTACACTAATTGTACATCTGACCTGATAGCTGTTTAGGTTAAAGTTAAATGTTAAATGAAGTCAAACTTTTCCAGCATTAGTTTCAGTTTTTTGATTCTAAATTTTAAACCAATAAACTTAACTTTGAAACTGAAACAGCCAAAAAATAAGTTGCACAGCTCCTTATTGGTAGCAGATCAGTGACATTTTTTAGGTTACACATTCTTACATGCTTTAAGATCTATGCATACGTCAAACATGGATCGAAAATTAAATTTTGATCCTATGGTCCAAATAGAGAAAAAAGTTGAGAATCCTATTACTTTATTCTCCTGAAGTTGACAGAAATGTCATTGAGATGCAATTGCATTGGTTTAGGTATCTAGGTCAAATCTTCAATATAGTTGAATGGGACATGAATCAGTTTCTAGGTTATCACGACTGCATCTTAATTTTTTTCCCCTAAAAACTTGGATCAGCTTAAGATTGGTCCAAATCGGATTCATTTACAGGCTAATATTTGGGAGTCAGCTTCATGAACAAAATAGTTTTTTTGAATGGTTTTGTGGTGGAGTTAAGAAGATGTCTGTTGTGATGTAGGACAAGTGCTCTGGTACCAAATCAGATGTTGGACAAATTGCTCTGTTATCAATATGATGTATGACAAGTGATTAATATCAAATCTGATGTAGGACAAAAGCATGAATGAGTAAAGAACTAAAATTTTATAGGTTTTGTAGTTGTAGAATAGAAAAGAACAGATATTAGATGAGATGAAAGGAAAAAAAGATCCCACTTATTCTGGCTCGAGCATTAAATCTCAGGTCACGCATGGACGATGTGATCACACGATCTAGAAAAGAATGTGACCTCACACCACAAAAACACAATATAGAAAAGACTTCATTCATTCAGTGATTTTGTAAGTATCTCAGAATATTCCTTCCTCCTTTATAAAACCCTAGGTACTAAAAGAAAAAAAGAAAAAAAATATAAACGAGGAAACAAAGTAATCAAGAAGATTACATCTCCTAAGTGAATGCACATCAATCATTTTTCTTTCCTTCTTTGCATGATATATATTTCTAGATTTGTTTTTGGCAAATAATCATCCTTTTTATAATATATTTAATTTATAGGTTTTTTCTTTATTAAGCCTTCAATTATTATCATACTAATTTTCTTGTATGGATGGAATCTTTAATCAAGAATCAAAATATCCAATCAAGCCTAAGATTTGTCTGTCTCTTTTCTCTATTTGTTTGGCTTCCCTTTTTTCCTTCTCTTTATGCAATCTTGGTAACTAATATAAAATTTAAAATATGTCATGTGATAACTTGTGGCATTTGAAAAGATCACATATACTTGCAGAATCAATACAAAACCAAAATGTTTGCTATAGCATGGTTCGTCTTATCTGTCCGTACCAGTGTATCGATCAGTTGTCGGTATGACATGGTTCGCATCATACTGGTGTATTGACCAGCTATTAGTATGGTACGTATCGAGCTGTGCTGAGCATACCAACACGGTACATTGGAGTGTATCGATATATTGCCCGTACTGGTCCTCTGTCGGATCGGTACATATCGCCTGTACCGAGCAGTATGCTTGGGTACATCAAACCTTATGGTACGATACGTATCGAGCTGTATCGAGTGTACTGACATATGGTACATGGGGGCATACTGATGTACCGCCATACTGGTTCCCTGTTGGACCAGTATGTACCATCCGTACTAAGCGGTATGTTACGGTATAACGAACCTTGTGCTATAGTATTTTCGTGTTGGAACTTCCAAAGCTACACAAATATAGATTTTGGAGAATACATTGCACAACATACTCAATCCATTGAACAGAGTTTTTTCTGATTCTCATTTGGTAATTTGGTACTTCTGTGTTTCTTTGTATTCTTTCTTAAAACATTGGACTTGGAATGAAACTTTTGAAACAATGTGAACTGAAACCAAAGCTCTATGGTTCCAACCAAAAACAAAGTGGAGCTTTGAGGTCTCGACAGGCAGTTAGATTCTGCAATATATTTACTTCTTAGAAGAGCAGGAGTTACCATATATATCACTCTTGATGTTTAAGACCTTCAAACTTGAAAATCGAAGCTGGCATTAACTTGTTAATGTTATCGTTTTACTTTGATAGGGGCATATAAGATTATATGTCAATTCATGGCTTGCATTAGGACAAATATTTCAGCTCAAGAATTGAAATATGGCCTATAGTGCTTTTTCCCAATTGGCATTACCATTGTGTTTGTGCCATTTCCTGCCAAGTTAAGCTGACATAGATCATGACATGCTAATGTTACATGTCCACATCCTTGGATTCAAAATTTGTGGTATGCCACGTATACAAACCATAAAAAACTAATAACCATGTACTAGTGGACAATATTTTATTATTTTATTATATTCAGGTGTTACCAAAAACTAATATTTTATTAATTTTAGTAAATACTGAAGTATACTTTACTAACATATCATACCAATATAAGAGGGGACTGATATGGTCCGATATCAAAGATGAATTTGTTGCCTCTGTCCACCTTTAAATGCACAAGTATAACCTGAACTTTATGTTGGTTCATATTTTGGAAGCAGTCGTACTTAGCTTTGCAGAAGAACATCTTTTGTGCTAGTATGCGGTGTTGAATCTCGGATTTTGATGATGAAATCAATTGATGGGTTAATTGATCGAATCCATATTATTGAAGTTTAGTGTGTAGGATTTACTACGTCAGTCTAAAAACATAAAGCAAGGATACCGAAGTCAAGTTCGATGGACGTTTGAGAGTCCGAAGATTCGTCGGAGATGCTGTCGGAACCAACCAAGAGAGATCGGAGACTTGTCGGAACTTTCGGAGGTCTGCCGAAGAGATCGTTGGAGGTTCGCAGAGATCACCAAGAAGTCTTGGCTACTCGTTGAACTCGTCACAAGATCGGGAGCCTGCTAGGAGTTCGCTGGAAGAAACCAGAGTGTAACGGACAAACTTCTTAACAAGATGTTGGATGTAATGCTTATGTCTGTCCGTTGTCTTTTGGCTTGTTCATGCCTTGTATAGCAGGTAGAGGGGCGGCCGAAGGCTTATAAGTCCCATTTTAGTTGGGTTGGTGGCCTCTTTAGGCTTGTAAATAAAGGTTGTGTCATGTGGACACGTTCGAGAGCTTTTCGGTCTGTAATGGACCATTTTACCCTTTGTTGTGCAACTATTCAGAGCTTGTAAAGTCTGTTTGTAATTTGCATTGTCTATGAAGTGTTTTTCGGACATGTTTGCTTGTGGATCCCGATTGAGGCGTTCTTTTTAACCCGTTCTCTCTTTTGTTGGTCCTAAGGGACAATGGGAGGCTTCGGGGAGGCTGACCTTTGCGGACGGACGCGCGAGGGTGCCGCACGCCTTAGGCAAAATCAGCTAAGGTCGTGACATTATGGTATCAGAGCGGGACAAGCACTCATAGAAACACTTGACATGCAAACGTGGGGGACCTAGCGGGGCTGCGTTGAGGGCAGGCAGCACACGCGCGACCGTTTGAGGGAAAACGGGCATGGAGATGTAGGGAAAAGAGTCGCTCAGAGGAGCGGGCATCTAACATTGGCATTCAGTGGAATGGCCAACCCTTCGCGCAAGAGGCACCACGAGAACAGGCAAGCTTGGAAGAATTCGGAGCGCACAAAGGTTGGGATGGCTGAGTTTGAGCTACGGCTCAACGTTGACAACTATACTTGATGGTGCTCTAGGCAAGCGAGGCGCTTGGCAAGAATGAGACCATCCAAGGTGGAATGAGTTGCTCAACGACCAAAAGAGTTATGCAAAGCTCACAGAGGTGAGGGGAATTGCTAACTCGAAGAATTTGGTACTCATGCATGGGCTTGTATGCGGACGATGGAATGTTCGTGGCCATCCCAAGGCGACCGAGACTCGGCGCAATGGAGCATTGAAACTTTCTCTTCGGCAGGCGAAGGATACGTCCGGAGGAGGCTGAAATGTGCAACGAGTTCAGCATGTTGCTAGGCCTTGAGGGGTGCAGCGGTGGTTGTATTGACGTGGAGGCGCAATCTAGCAAGTGCGTCTGCAGGAGGCAAAACAATGCACAGTTTGTTCAGCAGATCAGAGTAGTCCAAGGGGATGGTGGTCTCCGAAACGAAGAGAGATGTTGCTCCAACGGGACAGTTATCCAGGAGGGATAAGTCTCGGCACTCCAGAGGGAGAATCATGTGAGACAGACTTCACATGTTGAGGAGGAGTACCTCACAAACAACAACTTCACGAAGCTCGATGGACCGAGCAAGCGGCGAGGAGTTGTCGCTTGATCTCGCTCGAGAGAATGCATTGGTGGATGCATTGCGAGATCAAGTGGGGGAGCAACCTGAAGCAACTTAAATGAAGGCACACTTAGAGTCGATATGGAGATCGGACTCAAGGGAGGGCTGACCCGTGGAATGGAGGGCGCGAGGGCCACCATCGACTCAATGCAAAAACGAGGAGCGGAGCAACTTGGGTGTAACTTGGCGAAGTACCCAAGCCGCATGAAGGGAGCCAACAGAGAAGTTGGAACATGGAGCAGAAGCACAGTGCTTTCCTTAGACAGAGGTCAAAGACTTGAACTCTTGCAGAGGCAAGGGTAGGATCATGTTGTTCCATGGGTCCTTCATTCTGACGGAGCAGACTCATCTTGCATGGTGCCAAAGACGAAGGGAGCTTCTGGGCACATGCACCTTATCTCGGAGGAGCATTTGATGGAGGAACTAAGGCGACTCAATTTGCGGAGGCGAAGTTGGGTTCAGAAGGCCTTAGCACGGGGCAAGAGGACGCAGAGGCGGGTACTCTTGAAGAATATGCCACAGTGTTGCCATTTGAGTTGCTGTGAAGGAAGCAGTGCGCAGCGGAGATTGTGCTGGTAGGGGCAGAGGCCCAGGATCCAGACAATGGTGCACAGATTACAGTGAAGTCGGTGGACTTCGAGAGCTACTAGGCGACGGATTGTCCTAGAGCAGTGCTTCATCTAGGTGTGACCCAGGAGTGGGTGGATGAAGGTCGATTGCCAAAGGAGCGAACAAAATCGAAGGTGGAAGAGACCCTGCGATGCATTGGCAGAGGCCATACATGGAGGGTTCACAATTCGAGTTTATTCCGCAAGGATCAGAATGCAATGGAGATGTCACCAGGAGGCGACATGGTGCAGCGGATCGTGGTGGAACAGTTCGTGGCAATGCGATACACACGGAGTCCCGTGAGGGATGAGATCGTATGGAGGTATGATCGGGAGCTACTGGAAGCTCCACTTCGGTGAACAACACGACGGCAAGAAGGGCTATGGATTCAAGGAGTGAAGGTCATGGTACCGCAGAGGCGGGTCTTCCGGGCGTGCATCGAATTTTGCATCGGATGAAAGCCTTGGTCATCAGCATATGGGGGCTGTGTTCCACCAAGGGAAAAGTTCGAATGCAAGTACCAGTGAGTTCCATGGGAGGGACTTGATCATACAGAGGTATGATCGAAGCAGCTGGAGAGTTGGACTGCTCCAGAGCTCATATTCGCTTAAGGGAGCCCGACAAGTCAGAGGACAAGGTCGAGTAAGCGAACGTTGCTACCAAGGAAGCTAAGGAGAACAGAATCGGTGCAAACTCTACAACGTGATGGCAGAGGCCATGCATGGGAGTTGCAGTCTGTCTTTCCATCGACCAAACAGACTGCTTGGAGAACACAGAGGTGTTGAAGCAGGGGGTCGAAAGGGGCGAGGAAGCGACGACGAGTCCAGAGGGACTTAGCTACCCAAAATCAAGCATCAGTTAGAATGGAGGTGGACTCAGAGGAGTGCCACGGAGACATCTCTACTGATTGTGAAGAAAAGGGATACAGAGGCGAGGCGACGGATAGTAGGGCCATGGGCATGCCAGCGCCATGGTACCGCAGAGGCGGGACTTCCGTGCAAGTCATTGATCCCTTGCTCTCATGGAGGGAGAGCGCTTGGTCGTAAAAGGGGCCGAGGAGGTGGAGCATGCAGAGGCAATCTCCAAGTACCGAGACAAGGCTGAAGGGCAAAGGCCAAGAAACTTCGTAAGACCGGTGTCAACAAGTTTCTCATCAAGATAACCGTAAGTGAAGGACTTCGGGTCATGCAAGAGTGCACGACCAAGGAACGAAGCAGGCAGTACGCGGTGCTGTACCTTTGCTACTCGGTGGAGTAGGCGGCAGGGTTGATGGAGAAGACGGTACAATCCCAAAGGCGACCTCATCTATCAGAGAATTACTCCACGTTGGGGTGAAAACTTCCCGCATTCCAGAAGTTCGATGGCATTGAGAAGGTGAATCACAGTAGCCAACTCAACGCAAGGAGTGCAAACACTTCAAGTGCTTCAGAAGTGTGAGCAAAGAGCAGGCGAAGACTAGTAACCAGCTCGATGCATGAAGTACAACCTCGAGGAGGCGGGCGAAGTCAAAGTAACCTTTGCCTTCTCAACTCTTAAGAGAATGGGCGAAACCGAGTACCCCAATTCTCTTATCTATCCAGCAGAGGAGCTCTGCACAAGTTCAAAGACCCTTCGAAGATAATGGAAGACAATAGTTGTCAAATCCTCACCAATGGTGATCAGTGCTACTGAGAGTAGATCGTCCGCTTCATTTCCCAACGAAATGCCAATCGAAAGCGGAAGTGATGCGAACCTACTTGGATGTGACAACTAACTGAAAGAAGAGTCAATGAGCAAATTTTGTGGAGGAAGGACCCAAAACTTCAGAAGTTTGCGAGGCGATGCTCGTTAAAGCTCCAACAAGCATCCACCCAGTTCAAGCAGCATGTGGAAATTTTGAGAGACTGGCGCAGAAAAGATGGTCTTTTCCTTCATTTGGTGGATCCGCAAGAATCGACAATGATCAACACAACTCAGCCAACCCCCCCAACAGAGTCAGAGTCATTGGTGAGTTGTAGCAGCATGGCGGATTAAAGGGTCGACTACTCAAAAACAGCAGCGTAGAGCAGCTGGGAGCCAGGAGGCGCATTGCAGCTGGAGCGGAAGATTGAAGACTCAGCAAAGGCGAAGAGTTGCAGTGTTCACAAAGGCTTCGACGAGGATGTCGAAGGGATAAGTGGGGGAGAATGTAACGGACAAACTTCTTAACAAAATGTTGGATGTAATGCTTATGTCTGTCCGTTGTCTTTTGGCTTGTTCATGCCTTGTATAGCAGGTAGAGGGGCGGCCGAAGGCTTATAAGTCCCATTTTAGTTGGGTTGGTGGCCTCTTTAGGCTTGTAAATAAAGGTTGTGTCATGTGGACACGTTCGAGAGCTTTTCGGTCTGTAATGGACCATTTTACCCTTTGTTGTGCAACTATTCAGAGCTTGTAAAGTCTGTTTGTAATTTGCATTGTCTATGAAGTGTTTTTCGGACATGTTTGCTTGTGGATCCCGATTGAGGCGTTCTTTTTAACCCGTTCTCTCTTTTGTTGGTCCTAAGGGACAATGGGAGGCTTCGGGGAGGCTGACCTTTGCGGACGGACGCGCGAGGGTGCCGCACGCCTTAGGCAAAATCAGCTAAGGTCGTGACAAGAGGGCGAATCGGAAGTCCACTGGAAGAACACAGGAAAGCTCGCCGAAACAAAACTTGACGTTGGCGGTTAAATACTTGCTTAGGATTATGTTTTTAGGTATGTCGTTCACATGTAATTAAGGTTAGGATTAAGGGATAATTCTATACCTTGGTTAGGGGCCAACTGGGCCCAAAAGTATCTTAGTTTGGGTTGGACGTAAAGCCCAACCAGAAACTTAGAAGGACGGGCGGTAGCACCGCCAGACTAGGCGGTGGCACCGCCCAGCACCCGAGACCAGGCGGTGGCACAGCCACCAACAGGCGGTGGCACCGCCAGTACATCTGCCTGACAAGACTTTGACAGGCGGTGGCACCACCAGTCTCGGAAACCCAAAAGGAATTCAAAATTGGAGCCCAAATTTTGAATCCTCTTGGGGCCTATAAATACCCCTCAATTCTCAACTGAGAAAACACCTTTTTTAAAAGCAATAGTTTGGGTTAAGAGCTTTAGAATAGTCTTAGCAAGTCTTGCTTTTCATATTGCTTAAGTGTTCACCTCCTCCCATCTTGTTGAAAAGAATTGTAAGAGTGTGAACCACTTGTAAAGGTTGTAAGAGGGGTATTAGTCCTTCCCCTACAAGAGATTTGCTAGTGGAAGTTGGGAGCCTCTTCGAAGAAGGCTTCGCAAGTGGATGTAGATCATTTTGACCGAACCACTTTAAAAACTGCTGCGTTATCTGGTTTGCATCCTATTCTTGCCACTTACATACTGCAAATTTCGTTACTTAGTCATTACGCTTCTATACGTCTCTAAGTTATCAAGCTTCCAAATCGGTTCTCATTGATATTGTTTGTTATCGTGCGAAAGATTTTTCCGAAACCGAAGTTTTAATCCGCTGCACTAATTCACCCCCCCCTCTTAGTGCCGCTCCGATCCTAATATGCGGTAGCACACCAATAAACTTCCAGTATGGCATGTAGCTTGGTATCCAATATACACTAACACTTCCAGTATCTTGCCTTATCAAACTACAGTTAATTGGTACTGTAGTTCCAGATTCCTTACGTAGAGGGTTAAAGGAGCTCTTGAAATATGGTAGTTTCTTATTTAGCTTCTGAATAGTGCTCTTTTCGATTCCTGTTCTTGTCGAATTGAAAGCAAACACAATGTTTTCCTGTTACCTTAGGTTCCTGACAGAGAGCATTCTCCATGTATATTAATATAGATCTTGGGCAAGTGCATTATACTCTTCCAACTAATTCTCTGTTGGTTGTTGTCCAGAGGGAACCCACAAAGGATTGACACTGCATCTGCCAATAGACGGATTACCTTCACGTATGAGCAGGTACTCTAGAGTAAGGGTTTCATTTTTCAGTGATGGAACAGAGGTGTGCCCATAATAGTAACATTCCAAAAACCAAATAGATGGTTGGTTTTACATGCATTGTGCCTTGTGCTGGTACCCTTGTGGCATGCTGGGCACAGCTGGCTAGTTGGCTCTGTTAGCAGATGCAATACATTTGCAAGAGTTGAGTATATGTTGTTTCTCTTTTCCTTGATCATATTCGGTGTTTAAGTATATGAAATAAGATAAAGGATTCAGTTTATTGTAATGTTATTATGTAATTATGAACTCTTATTTAGCATATCAGCTTGTAATTATGATATCTTCTAAGTTATCCATTCTTAGTGTTTTTTGGATACACTTTAATATATGTTCTTCCATAGTTCTAGGAATTTTTTTTTATAGTCTCATGAATTATATCTAAATATCTTTTACTAATATCCAGAGTCTCATGTATCTCTATCATTATCCTGATCTGTGGTATGATTATGCTACATGGCATGCAAATAGTGGTTCTGTGGATTCTGCAATTAAAATTTTTCAGCGGGCTTTGAAGGCTGTTCCTGGTAATCTATTACTATCTTTCTCTGCTTAGCAGTTAGTGTGATCCAGTTGCATATTTCTGTCACCTGTCAAAACAGATACATACTTATTACTAACGCCTTTTTTTCTTTGCATTTTCCTAAGAGCTCATAGATGTGGGAAATACCAATTAATTAGTTTTTCTTCTTTGTAGATATCATTTTTAAGCCTTTGATAATTTAGTAAGCTTTTTGAGGAGGTTATCTTTCACATTTTTAGCCAAGGTTTCATATACCGATCAGATGGTACAAAGAATATACCTCAGTATCGGTTCATATTTACTACTTTTCTATTTATTAGAGGTACTGGGTGGTTCTGGTCACTACACCTTACCACACTGGCCCAAAAGGTTATTGAAACCAATACTGGGTCGATCTTTAAATCCTTCATTTTGGCATTGTGATTTTAAATATAGAATTTAGGGCACTGTATAAGCACCTAAATGCTCACAAAAGATGATAGTGCACATAGTAAATAATATAAGATATATGATACAGTGTCATTTGACAAGGGTCCATTGGGCATAGTCATGGAAACTTGTGGAGCCATATACTTCAGCAATAATAACTTTTACTAACCTAACTATTTGGAGTTAGCTACAAACCTTTTCCCTCTATTGAGCTCTTTGTGAGATGATATCTGTGGTTCGATCAGGAACAAACAAATATCTTTTATTGCTTATTAACTTGGGACATTATTGTTTGTTTATTGTTATCACTGTTGTTGTAAGGATTACATTTAATAGAAGTTCCACATTAATGTTTCTACCTCAAAATCATAAGAATAACAACTACGTTTAATTTTTGCATTCAAAGCTCAAGTGCAATAACTTTTTGGTTTTGTACATCTGAAAATGAAGCAAACCAACATGGCAGCTCTGTAGATGCATTATCTTTTGGCACCATTTGAGAGTGCACAGAACAATAACTATTTGGGTCAATATGTGCAGTAATATTGTTCTTGCAAGAAATAATGCATTAGGTATTGCAATTTGGATCCATGCAAATCTAGGTAGATTCAAATAGATTTAGGTTGATTTACATAGATCTAATTTAAATTTGCACAGATCTACTTCGGTGCATATGGATCTAGGTTGGGTCCACCCAGAGTTAGGCCAGATCTACATGGATTCGTCCTGAATTTACGAATATCTAGGCTTGATTAGTGAGGATCTAGGCTAGGTTGGTGCAAATCTAGGCCAGATCCATTAGAATTGTGTCCGAGTTCACCCTTGAACTTGACAAGAAAAAACTAAAATATATGTTTAAATCCATGTAATCATGACTTCAAAATGAAATAATTGTGAAAATACAACTTCATTCAAGAGAAAGTGATTAATTTCAAATTCGAGGTTTGGATTTACCTGTTATCAGTGAGAAATAAGAGGATTTCTTGAGAATGAACCTTCAATTGTTTGAGACTAGCTTCGGATTTGAGGGAAATCAAGTTTGGAGAGTCAGATTGAGAGTGCTTGGTGAAGAATTGGGGAAAGAATGGGTTGAAATTGAGAGAGGAGTAAATAAATTAGGGTAGGGCTTTGAAAGGGGCTTAATGCAACTTTTTTGAATCATGAAATTGGGTAGTATGCTTATTGCTGGGTAAGACGGCTGCAACGGGCAAAGAACGGTATTCTTGGTTTCAGGACATTCTGGGCAATATCACTTGGTCTGCATATCAGTTCCTTGTCAGAGCAGTAAAAACCAGACCTTATTACGTGGTACTGTTGGTTTTGGGTTCCTTGGCCATATTATCACCCCTTGACAAGGTCCATAGAACATTCTAGTAAATGTAAGTTCAATATTTAATTGGAGTTAATAATTTTTTAGATTTCATTGATTTATCTAACCTTGAATATGAGCAACTCTTCTGAGTTACATGGTTCAAGAACGTTAGGTGCCAAGCATCTATACCTTCCGAACCAAAACTAAAGAATAAGGCCAATTGCTTAATTTTGTATGTTTAGGCCTTGGTAATGGTTAAATGTTCAATTATTTTTTTAGATCATCTGTTGCTGGTAACTCTAGTAACTTGTTTATAGTAACCATTTCTGTCATGTGTATTGGTTGTACTTTATGTCATTTCTGCCTTTAGGGCTATCAAGTTATGCAGATTGATATTGATTTGAGAACTTGTTTAAGAATTTTGGATTTGCAAGTATTTTGTTTTCAAATTTGTTTATTTGCTGAAAGCTATAGCCTTTACATGAATTATACTAGAAACACTGGTTTATAAAGATGATTTTATGCTTTATATTGAGGACATACACATGGTTTAATTTATGTTTTTCTAGATTCTGAGTTACTGAAATATGCATATGCGGAAATAGAAGAATCTCGGGGTGCAATGCAGGTCAGGATATAGTCCTATTTAATTGTTTCTCACCAGTTTTACAGTTCATTGAAGACTGTATTCTTTCCATGCAGCCTGCCAAGAAAATATATGAGAGTCTTCTTGCTAGCAGTTCTAATTCAATGTCTCTAGCTCACATTCAGGTGAAGTATCCTCATTTCTCCTTTTTTTTGTTTGTATTACATAAGTCCACTAATGATATTCCATGTGCATTTTCAACTTGATTTTTCCTGTTTCTGATGCAGTTTATTCGATTCTTAAGGAGAACCGAAGGTGTTGAAGCAGCTCGGAAGTACTTCTTGGATGCTAGAAAATCACCAAGCTGTACATATCATGTCTTTGTTGCTTATGCTACGATGGTCTTTTGTGTCGACAAGGACCCAAAGGTTTATGATAGACAAATGATTTTGGTTTTCATATCATTTTGTAGTGCTTCCAAGCTGTGGATTTTACACCTTACATTAAATCATGGAGTTATTGAAACAACTGCATTTTTGTTTAGTTCAGTTATGAGCATAACTTATTAATGCTGGCCAATTGTTAGGTTACCATGTGCTATCTTGATTGATTAACGACGATTAGTTGTTATTCTATAAAAAGGAAATTTGACAGGCAAGACGTAAAAGCTTGTGTGGGTGTATTAGATAATAATATTTTTCCTAAAACTTTATAATCTTCTGGCGCAAATAGATTCAATAGATTTAGTACAAACTACATGAAACCTTTCCTCCCTTCTGCACAACAAAGAGCCACAACATCAGATTCCAACTATTTGTATGTGATAGTTCTTCTGTTATCTTAATAAGTCTGTATTTTGTAGGCTGCACACAACATCTTTGAAGCTGGATTAAAGAAATTTATGAATGAACCTGGTTACATTCTTGAGTAAGTTCTTCCATTTCTTCGTTCATGGTAAATGCAAAAGTTGTTATTTATTTATTCTTTCTCCTCCAAGGGCTTGTAAAATGTTAATAATACTTTTTGAACTGTTTATATCTGACCACCCAGTGTGTCCCTAGAAAAACCCTAGGAGAACAGTTGTTACTGGGGATCTTAGTTTCTCACTTTCTCTTGTGTTTGCTTTTCACGAGTGTTTGTTATCAATAAAGAACTTTATTTTAAGGAAACTCCAGGTTAGATATTCTCTTTGTGCTAAAAGAATTATCTTCCTTTTTTTCATTGCAAAATACTAGCAAGTAAGGCCTTTCTTGTTTCTGCTGAAACAAACATCAATATTAGTACTTTTATGTCACCATGAAATTTGATTTACATATGAAAATAGAAAGTAGTGCCTTTTTGCAGCCTTACACACTTCAGTAATTGCATTAGAGAATTCTAAAAGTGTGATGTTTTCTTGCAGATATGCGGATTTTTTATGTCGTTTAAATGATGATAGAAATGTACGTGCTCTATTTGAGCGGGCTTTGAGTTCACTTCCTCCAGAGAAGTCTGTGGAGGTATTCAGGTTTTTACTTTCAAGATTTATCAAATGAGTCTCATCTTTGTGCACTTTGATAGCACCCTGAAATGTTGTATGGCTGATTATAATTGGTGGTGTTGACGTTCTAACAGACAATATGATTGCAACTAGCATGAGAGTGTTGATGTTTGGCAGCTAGGATCTTTATTTAGTTGCCCTGTGTCTGACTGATTCCACCAGTTCAAGTAGACTTATTTTTATCCAAGCCATAAGTGTGTTCAGGGTCATGGTTTGCGCAATCTTGACCCATTAGCTGGTTGGCCTAGATTTGGATCGGTCCTGTTTTGGCATCCAACCTGAACATTCAAGCTGCATATTAGACATTCTTAATTTTCTCTCAGCAGAGCTGTGGCTGAAAATTTTTATTTGGTTTTCAAGAAAGTACACATGTGCAGTCTCATGTACTCTTTTACAATTCTCAATCCCAAAAGGGTCCTAGTTTCATCATACAAGTATCTGTCTCTATGGAGAATTCTTTTTTTTTCGCTGTTCTGTGGACTAAATTTATGTACCTGAATTATAATGCCATAAGAAACTGATCCCTGGAACAATGGTAGTAAATAGTATGTTCGCTAACCCAAGTTGTAATCAAACTTGCTTCTAAATTTTACCTTCTTCAGAAATGAAGCAACAATAACTACTTATTAGTTATCATTAATTATTTAAAATTATTATTTATCCATAAATCTTTTTCACTACAGTCTCAATGCTTGAGTTAATTCTGAAAAGGAGTCTTTTCACTGGATTGGACAACTAATTGTTCTTATCATAAAAAAAACTGAGCTGAGTAAGATTTTCCATAATAAAGTCACCAGCAATTGGACTAGACATAAACCTTTCAATCACTATGCTTTGTTAATTTCTCAGTGTTTTACTGGATCTGGTCCTCTTTATCATTTGCTTGATACAATTTATTGTACTAGTTCTCATGTAAACTCCTCGTGCAGATATGGATACGATTTTGTCAATTTGAGCAAACATATGGAGATCTGACCAGCATGTTGAAGGCATGGCTTCATTTTTTACAATTTCTTATTAAGCAATACTCGTATTCCAATATGAATTGAATTGATTGCATCGGGCATTTTGAAAATAGTCAATGCATTTTCCTGCAAGTAGAACATGATAACTGATAACTCTTTATGCACCTTAAGTTCTTTCTTGATGAAGTTTCCAGCTTTGTTCCCTAATATTGAGTGACATGACAATTATGCATAAGGTTAGGTAACAATGTATTCTCGATCCTGATACTAGAAGCTGATGGATCATAGAGCTGTGAAGAATTCCATAATTGTTTAGAGCATCTTCTTTCTGGTAAATGACTAGGGTATTGTGTTTTAAGTTGCAAGTGACAAAATGTCTAGTAAAGCTCAGTAGACCTTTGTTTTATGTATTTTCTTCAAAATATTATGTTTCACTTAGTGCACTGCATAAACAATTTAGCTCTTCTTAATTTTTGTTCTTTTGCATGCCAATGGCATGATGAAATTAACAATTGTGATTGATTATTTGTAATTAATTTTCCAAACTTAGGGTGGAAATTTTGACTCGATGCAATTGGACATGAGAATGGTCAACTGATGTTATAGCTGCAATGGCATGATGAAATTAACAATTGTGATTGATTAATTGTAATTAGTTTTTACCAAACTTAGGGTGGAAATTTTGACTTGATGCAATTGGACACGAGAATGGTCAACCGATGTTATAGCTGATTCTTGTTAATTATTAATGAGGCTGATGGAGGATTAAAGCAGTTGATTTCAGTTAGGTGGGCCCTTATTGGGTACTAAGAATATGGAATAATCATAATTTGGGCTAGCTTGGATCATGAGGGTTGGAATCCTAGAAGGCCTATTTGATGAATAAGCACCAGCCAAAATTCCAAGAGAGACACGTTTAATTGATTCCAGAAGTGTATAGTAAATTCGGAGGATGCCAAAGAGTTTCTGGATAAATGGGGCTTCTGCATCTTGATTAAGTTAGAGAAGAATAGATTGATTCTGTGATAGCATTAGGAACATTAGGGTCAGCTAGCTTGAAATTCAATCTGATTGCATTTGTAAGAGCCAATAGAAGGTTTAGGTCAAGTCTTACTGGGTCTAGTTGGGCTATATCATGGTATACTTGTCATACATGAAGCACATCAACTTTGTTTTGAGCTCCAGTGTTGGTTTTAAAGATGATGTATGAATTTTTGCAAAAATATGGAGAAGCATATAAAATAGAGCAGAAATGCATTCACTATAATGTTTCCAGTCTTATTTATAACTATTTCTTTGCGCACAGTAGGTATCCTCTGAGGACTTAAAACATAGTAAAAATTGTTGCACATTGTTACTGATAATTCTATAGCAGAAGCCGATTAGGAAATACTTTAGAGGTTTTTTAGATTACAATCATTATTTCATAAAACAATTTTATAAAAAATGTTTAATTTCTTGAAATTGAGTATGAATAATGTTGTGTTCCAACAAAATTTAGTCTAATTTGTAAAATTTTTGCTTGAGTTAAATTTATATTTAACCACACACAAAAGTCAATTTATAATATATGTATTTCCTCACATTAGTGTGTTTGTTTGGAATTTTGTGTATGTATCTACATTGGCAAGTACTCAAATTAAAGCTTTTGGTCTCTTAGTGTTAGTTATTGATGAATATAACTAGTGTCTGCTTTACTGAACCTGGGAGATGATATTCTGAAAATGCATCAAGAACTCGGGTGCTTTTTCCATTTAAGGTCAAAGACAGTTTTTTTGCTTACTGTGCTTTTGTGTCTGGTATTTTTAATTTCACTCTTGCAACATTCATAGGTTCCCTAGATGCAAGGGATCTGAATAGAAGGGAGTTTGCTAGATCTGACCCAAAGAACTTAGAATATAGAAAACATGAACCAAAAATGTCCATCTGTGAATAAATCTTGGTATATTAAACTGTATTCTTGTTATTAGATTTATTGTTTACTTAAGGGCTATAATATTTCTCTTTGATTTTTTTTCTGGTGTCTTTTTCATCTAGAAGCTCGATTCAGCTCTCATTTCATAGATCTGGAGCTTCATACATATATGAGTTAGCAGAGAGAGCAATTGCTCAACCATCACTCTATATTTGGCTTGAGTAGGATATTTTACCTTCCTGTAATTAAAATTTGTGGATTTAGGCTTTGTGACTTGTTCTGTTAATACAGGTTGAACAAAGAAAGAAGGAGGCTTTAACTAGATCAGTTGAGGAAGGTTCCACAGTATTGGAGAATACTTTATATGATGTCATCTCACGTTATAGCTTCATGGATCTTTGGCCATGTTCGCCAAAAGATCTGGATCATTTGGCAAGACAGGAGGTAATCGTTTTGTTGGTTTTACTTGTATAACAATTATGCATTATGTAGTCAGCAAGCATTGTGTTCTGCTTTAAGATTCTTAAAAATCACATCTATATACCAAAATATATCGTCATTTTTTATTGAAATTGGAATCTTTTGATTATTATCTTTTTATATTTTCAGTCACTTTATTTCCTTTTTTGCTAAATTTAGGTAGCATAATGTATAACAACAAAGCTGTAAATATTCCAATTATTTGGTGTCGGCTACATCAATATTTTACCCATGAGCTATGTAAAAAGCCACATTCTTGGTTAAACGAAGGGCATTTAAATATTTATTTATAGTCTCCAATGAAATCTTTTTATACCCTCTCCCTCTCCTTGTACCACTTTTAGTAATTGTTTCAATTCTTCTAACTACGTCATCTATTTATCTCGTTAACACTTGTGTATACCATGTTAAACCATTAGCCCACATTTTATCTTGTATCTAAGTTACACCTCTTTGTTTACAAATGAAAATACTCTATACATCCATCTCAACATTTTCATTTCATTAATGCAAACCTTTTTATGTATTTAGGTAGTAGAGTGTAACTATTCAAAATATGAAATGCATCATTATAGAGACTTGGAGCTTATTTGTATATCAAAAGGATACAGATAATAAAATCCTTTGATTAATGAACTTATCCACATGATTTACCATTGTTTATTTCCTCCAAGATCCTTGGATGCAAAACCGGTTGAGAATTAGAGAGGAAATTGTTAAAGATTTCTCAAACACCCAATTATTTAACTTCAAGTGCATTGACTAATGGGATTCAGTTCAAATTAGAGGTGTCATGATAGGGAGATGACCAAAAAGAACTTGGTGAAATACCAAGAGAAAGCTTATGTATCCATGATGATCCTAGGATTTGCCGCTAATTGAGCTAAATATCAGAAGTATCTTAGTAGATGACCTTGGTTACATAGGGCTGGAGTCTTGGTTTTGCTCGATTCCTTGAATGTAGTTTGTACAAGCAGTACAACAAGAAAGAAAAAACGATAATGTACCAAATATCTGAGATTGCCTACAGACAACCTTTCCACTGTTGACGTTAAGCAATATGCCAATGAAATCAAGGGCATTCAATTATCCTTCTGTTGTTCTTATTAAGCCTTCTTAAATCTCACGCTCTCTCCTCATGCCACTAATTATAGTCAACTTGTCTTACCACAATGTCTATTTATCTTCTTTCATTATGTTCATGATATTTTATATTATTTTTTCTCACTTTATTAGTTATAGGGTCTAAGCCTAATTCTTCACAAATGAAATTATCTTTTACTTATCTTTTTTAGTAACTGCAAACATCCATCATAGCATTCTCATTTTGGCTACAGTACTTTTGGAACATGTTATTTCTTATCTATCCAATGTTTTTGATCAATAAAGCATGATTGGTTTTACAACATGTACAATGCTATATTTTCTATTATGTAGAAGAAGTATGAAATTAAATTATTTCTTGATGTGATAATATTGTGAACTTATGACTTTCTGTTGACAGATTATTACAGAATGTAGTGAATGTTTCTACTGACAAATAATACATCCATATTCTCAATTTAGTCGATTTGATGTGAGATACATGACAGTCAAATATTTATGCATTAGTTGAGAAGCAAATTTCTTGTTTTTCCTTGCTAGGAAGAATGTGTAAGAGGTTTATTTGAGCATAGTTTTAACTTTTAAGTGCTTTTTACATAATGATTCTTTTCAAATTAATCTTAGTAGGTTTTTCTTCTATTTATTTTTGTGTGCCCTTTATCGTGCCAACAGTGTGATGTTTCTTTAACAATTTCATGTTACTTTCAGTGGCTTGTAAAAAACATCAACAGAAGGGTTGACAAGTCAAATCTACTACATGGAGCTAATATCACCGGTATCAATTATTTGTCATTCTGCAAAAAAGTTCCCATTCATAATAATTTGATAATTATAAAATTATCATTATGTTATGGTGCAGAGAAAGGTTCTGTTGGATTAACAACAAATTCCAAGGTTTTGCCGCCTTCTGCAAAGGTTGTTTATCCGGATACTGCCAGAATGGTTATATATGATCCAAGGCAAACTTTAGGTAAAAGTCTTTGATATTGACAGTTTTTTTAACAGAAAGGGTGCAAATCTATGTAGTTGAATTGGGCATCCAATGATTCCCATATAAATATGGATTTCTTTTTTCACACCTTTCTGTTACCAACTTCTTCATCTTTAAGTCCTTTGTCAATATGTTCTAACCCTCACAAAAGGCATAGCAAACTAGGGCTTATCTTTGCAAGAAGATTGGTGAGATAAATGAGTCTATGGAGTCATTGCTTGTTGGGGTTTGCCTTGAGCTTCTCTGACCACTGTTAAGCTGGATCAACCAATCTGAGTCAGTGCCCGCAGCAGCTGTCCTGATTTCTGCCTGTATCTTGGCTAAACCATGAAATCACCATTAAAATTGTCAAAAATGACCAAAAGAGCAGGAAGAGGATATGCACTGGAAGAGTTTGGAACTATTAAGTAGGCAAGGCTCAAAATGTCACTGAGTTTCTTTTATAAAAGAAATGTATAATAAGATAACATTATGTCCAAAATCTACCCGACTTTTTTGCCCAGCTCAGTCAATCATGATTCTTGTTGCTCATCCAGTCCCACACAAGCTGATGTTTGGATAAATGCTGAAGGATAAATTGGTATATAAAAAATTCACTTATGCAATATGTATAGCAATTAATTGAAGATAGTGGACCATAATATAAATTAAGAAAACAATATAACAGAAATAGTTTTATATTACTTATGTATGTCTGATTTATTGGTATCCATTATCCTAGTAAATTGTTATACAGAACTCATCTTTAGTAAATTATCAAGCATTAAATACTTATAAAAACAAGTATACGTGTTATATGTTTATTTGTATACATAAAATTATTCTTAATAAGAGATTAACTTGTTGTTGAAGGAAATATTTCCATAAATTTTATAAAACATGTAAGAATAAACCTTTTGTATAGAAACTTCCATCCCTTCTTATATTTATATTTTTTATGTATTTCTTTATGTTATAAAATAATTTTATAAAAGGGCAACTTTCATATCTTTCTTAAATTTTATTTATCTTTTGAGTCATATGGTTTTTGTTCTTAATTACTTTTCAGCCAATCCCATCTATATTCTAACTCCGCAAGCTTTGCATTAAGCACCTTCGTTTGTTTGCTTTTTGATCGTATGTATTAGTGGATACCACTCTTGAAGAGAATAACCTTTACAGGGCTTTGGCTCCCACAACTACAAGAGGCATGGAAAATATTCCTACTAAATCAACAGCCAACTATCACCTTGATTTTGTTAACTAAAGTTTAAATTTTGAATTCTTTCTGGCAATATACTTGGAATGAAAAAATTAACATTCTAGTTATACTTCACCAAGTTGTAATGAACATGCTATGTGCTAATTATACAGAAATAACAAAGTCATAAAGTCTCAATTATTTGGGGTCAACTACATAGATTTCTTGTCACCATTGAGATTTATAAAAAGACATATCTTAGTTAAATTAAGAATATTTAAATCATTATTTAAATTAAGAGTTTTTTAGGTCTTTCTCCATCTGTCCTTGTACAACTAACAATAATCATTTTACCTCTTTTAACATATATGAATTTTTTGAGTACATGTCTATGTCATCTTAAACGTTTTTTCCTCATTTTATCTTTCATCAAAGTGATACCTAATTGTTCATGGGTAAAAATAATTTTTTCCTATCTTTCCTAATAACTTTACACTCCACCTCAACATTCTCATCTCAACGATGTAGACACTTTGTATATGATTTTTTAACTGAGCGACATTTGGATTCATAAAGCATTGCTGATTTAACAATTGTCTTTGATTAATTGTTCAGCTTTCTTATCTCTTCATCTCGTTGAACAATTGATCCAACGTACTAAAGCTTTTTATTTAATGAAACTTCTTGACTATTTAACTTTAACTATATCCTGGTGACTCTTCTTAGCATTACTAAATTGCATGTCATATATGACTTAATCTATAGCCTTTAATTTATAAGAATTACCTTGATAACTCAAAGTTTAAAATTAATTCTCTTTAGACTCTCATCCACTATGACAATAGCACATGTTATGTGCTAATTATAGAACATTGCAAAAGATTATGTTTGTGTGACATCAAGGTTTAAAATCTTGGTCCGGTGCTGATATTGGTTAGCTATTGGACCAATGGTACCTTTGCAATACTGACATACAAACACTCGCTTTGGGTCAGTACAACCCAGACTAAGAGAAAAGAGAGAAGGGAGGAGGAAACAAGAGAGGAGCAGAGGATGAAGGCAGCGGGAGGAGAAGAGAGAGTTGCAGAGGGAAGTGATGTATGTCGAAGGAGGTGGTGGCAACAGCAACATGAGGAACGGGTAGTGACAGGAGCAGGCACATGATGAGGTGGATGAGGCGGATGCTGAGATAGCAGTGATGGTTGTGGATGGTGGTGGGGGGCTTCGGTGGTGGTTGTTTCTGCAGCGGAGATAAAGAGGCAAAGGTTATCTACAGTTTTCAGCAAACAGTTCTTTGCAACCAGTTCTGCTTTAAAAATTAATACATCTAGCACATATTTGAGTATCAGTCATGTTTCGATGGATACATGAATAGTGTAATGTCTAGTATGCCCTGTTTCCAACCATATTGGGGTAATCACCCAGTCCATGTGCCTTCCCCTTGTCATATCAAAATGTACCAGATACTATGCCCAGTATTTAGAACATTGTGGTATATTATAAATTTTTTTCTTAATATTGGTCCATTTTGTGTATGAATAAAGGTATTAAATGCTGGTTTTGAGAACCATGAGATTGATGAGAATTAATCTCCAATTTTGATGTTCTAAATTATGTACGATGGTGATCTAGGATGTAAAAGTATTATGAAACACCACGAGGAATCTATATATTGTTGTTGAAGTGGGGTAGGAGTGAAGGACCAAGTAACTATTCCACTACAAGTAACACTTCAGTTTTCTTTTTCTATTTGTATATCAAGTACCTTGCAGATGTAGTATGATAGTTGGATTTCCAATTCAGACAGAAGCATGTGATTTCTGTAAAGGCATGTCACGCTCCATTTTCAAATGCCACAGGATCTGAAGCTGCTTCCACATCTGCATCTGGTTCAAGTCTCGTTGGTAGTGGTCTAAAATCATTTGATGACATCCTGAAAGTAATTTCACCGACCTTAATGGCTTTCATCACAAACATGCCTGCTGTTGAAGGTACCATTACTTTATCAATTAACCAGCTTATCTAGATTATTTGTTTGTGACACATCAAGTCATTTTTTTCTTCAAGTTAGCTGTATTCTGCTTTGTTACAAACAATGAAGATCACTGTGTCATTGGTAGAGACACCACCATGGTTGAATAATCGATGACCTTCCAGCTATGGATGATTAATCTTTGGAATGGGTATTTGTCCTGTCTTCCTTGAATTATTGGATCTCCACACCAATAAATCATATATTTGATAATTACTATATGTTAAGATGTCCTGAAGCATTATGATCCTGCATATCCAGAGGAAGCAATTTCTTGTTCTAAATTGTGGGGAAATTTTTGATGTTAATGTTTTAAACTTTTTTTTTTATGTGTGCTGCATTCACTCTGTTATCCACAATATTAGTCAAATATATTATATATATTTTAGCCCTTTTCTCATGGTTGTTGATACTTGAGATGCTCAAAACATTGTTTTTGTTCTGGTCTTCTCATGCGTATGTTGACACACATGCCTACACATTCACACCCTTATCATGCCAGGCTTAAAATATATACTGTCAAAGATATGTTTGGGAATTCATATTCACAAATTATCCATCTGAAATATGATTTGATTGAATTGAAATGGATTGAATCCCTCCTACTAAAGGGTCACAATAACTTTAGGTTATCTTTTGCATTTTGGAATGTTCACGAGCACTAAGATCCCTACTATTAAGTGTCAGCTACATGGAACTTGTCAAGTCATTAAGGAATACTGAGGGTAATATTACTAGTCAAACAAAAAGTTATCAAATGTCTCTGATGCCTTGAATAAAATTTTCTTAGACCGTTTCTCCTTTTCAGCAACATTCTAAGTTACCTCAACAATAATAACCAATGCATAAATATTCTTTATATATGTTTGACCATCTTAAATGGTTTTTCCTTGTTTTGTATTCAACTGAAACTACCCTATTTTTCCTAGATGTATTTATCTCTTCTATCTGTTCTTGCTGCCCACACAACCTTTGGGGTTTTTGTATGAACACTAGCTGGCCATCTACATGGTGCTACATGCAGTATTCCTCTCCTTGATGGCCGTTGCCGCCTCCTCCCATCTTCCTCCCCATCTCTCCCACCTTTTCTTTTGGACCTAGTACATACGATCGTACCATGTTGTCACAAACGGTCGTCGTGCACTCGCAACAACTTCGTTCAACGAACCGTTTGTCGCTTTTGCGTGCTTGAACAGAGATATGGCAGTCTGTTTTGCCTTGGTTTTGTGTGTTTTTGCTTGTAAAAATACATGTTCGAATAGGTTGCAGTGCACAGTGCGATCGCTCACCGCGCCGAGCCAAAAAGCATCAAAATGGCTCTGTTTTCACATGTCACGGGTTGTTTTCTTCAGCACACTGCAGCGTACGAAATGTCAGCCATCCTAGCACCCTGGAACCCCCCGGGTGGCATAGGGTTGGATGGGGTTTCGGTATATTGTCGGGCATTGAAAAATCTTCACAAGTTCGCACGTTGACTTGACGGGAACTTGCCTTCGCGCCCGGCACCCGGTGAGCAGTTGTTTGTGGACTTGTAACTGTTCGTTCTACCTTCTAAAGTCCTTGTTTTCCTTCTCTCTCTCTTTTCTCCTGTGCACACAAGGTGCTTGCTGAATTGCTTTTAAAGCTTCCCTCTTTACGAGACGTCGGGACTTGTTCGTCACTCGTTTTCAATCTAATCAACTTTCTGTTTTACAGGTCCTTCGAGACCTGTATGAGGTTGTAACTAGGTTGAACCTTTGCCGACGCATATGTCGCAAGGACGCCTCAAGACTTAAGCAATCCCAATTAAGTCCGTGAAGTTGGCGTAAGGGTGTGTCGCGACTTAGACAACTCAAGCTAAGTTCACGTCTTGACCGCAAGGGTGCCTCACGACTTAGGCAATTTCAGCTAAGTTCGTGACAATGTGTTGGTATATCAGCAAAGGCATGCACGTGTTTGGTATCTAAAATGGCAAACCTTGATGTGAAAAGCAATGTGAATTAATTTTGTAGATCAACTTATCCAGGAGATAAAGAGTCCCAAAAATTGCTCTTCCTGAAGTAATCATGAAGATGCTGAAGTTCATGAATCCACAATCTTGCTTTTGCAACAATCAGATTCCTCTTTTGTAGAAACTATTTGAACTTGGTAGCAAATAAACTCAGTGTTTATTTTTAACAGCCTTCACGATGTATCATATGCCATTAAATTTTTTGATTGTATGACACAATTTTGTACGAATGTTATCTTTAGTATATCCGTTTCTGAAGTCTGCTAGTATCTGAACCCTTACAGTCTTACTCATGATTGCAGTTGAAAGTTACATATTTTATTTGTGGTTGCACTATGTTCCTGTATCACATTTTGCTTAATAACTTGCATATTTGTTGGTTAAAGCAATGTTTTTGAGACATTTTTTATGATTTGACAGGACCATCTCCAGATATAGATGTGGTTTTATCTATTTTGCTACAGAGCTCTATACCAACAGGACAGTCTGGAAAACCAGCCACTTCTCTTCAGCAAATGCCTGGTGGTCCAGGACCTACCACAAGTGACCATTCGGGCTCTATCAAGACACGAATGAACAATGGACCACCTCACAGGCTTCCTAGAGATGGACATTCAGGCAAAAGAAAAGATCTTGACAGTATGTACCTTCAGCACCGCTGCCTTTTCTTATATCTAGCCACCAAGAAAAATCGACATTTATGTGCATGTGTCTCTTTTGTTCCATAAGCTCCCTAACATAGGTTAATTTAATGGTTTTGAAATCTGACCAGTTGATCAATCAAATGCATCAGTTTTCCTTGTTGAAATTAAATCCACTTGTCTAATTTGTCACATTAGTGATATATTATTTAGGGGAGAGGCTTTATGTGCCACGATAAATCCACTTGTCAAATTTGTCACATTAGTGATATATTTAGAGGAGAGGCTTTATGTACAAAGGAAAATCCACTTGTCAAATATGTCACATTAGTGATATATTTAGGGGAGAGGCTTTATGTACAAAGGTGTTAAGAATTCTTCCTCTGGTTTTGAGTTATTGAGCACTTCCTAATTATAGATACAGCAGTAGCAGTCTTCTTTATCCAACTAAGAGTGTGTCCAGCTGGTGCATTTCTCTGTATTTGAACTTTTCTGCTTAGGCTGCTGCACCTGCATCTTAATCGCATGTTGAGTTCTTTGTCTGTGACTTTTGTGAGAGCTTCATATCCAGTAGCGTCCTCTACTCTGGTCAGTGCAATTATGCTCCAGTCAGTTCCAGAAGAGTGGCCTTGAGCATCCAGTGTTTCAACATCATTTGTGATCGGGACTGAAAATAACACCCAGTTACTCTTTGAACAAATTCTCGGTTAGGGTTGGAGAAATTCTCATGTTGCATTTCACTATTTCTTGACTTGGCCATATGCACACAAAGGATACATTCTTGACATTTGTCAATGTCCATGCATGAATGCATGTTTTCATTAGAATATTTGAGTTCTTGATTTCTATAACTTGAACATTTCTAAAATAAGCTAATTTGCCAGACTATCCCTCGAGCTTTGTTTTGAATTTAAGTAGCTTCTCTATCAATATGCCTGATCAAATTACAGGTTTTGTTGCATATAGAATCATGTTCAAGTGCCCTTGTGCATCTATATTCCTAACATGAATGACATACTATGCCTCCAGGGCAAGAAGATGATGAATCGACGACCGTGCAGAGTCGGCCACTTCCGAGAGATGTGTTTAGACTCAGGCAAATGCACAGAAGCAGAGGTCGGAGCACTTCGCAGACGGGTTCAGCTGCATCCGGTGGAAGTGCATTCTCGGGCGACCAATCGGTTAGCACTGACTAACAAAATTTATTGAACATGCAGACGTTATCTTGACACCCTTCAATTGAGGAATCGTAATGGTTATTCTCTTTCTATATAACCCGAATTATGTTTCTTTTCTGGACAACATTTCCTTTTGGCCTGTAAGCATCAATTCATGTATATATCGTTGTAAGGTTTGGAAATGGCTTATTTGCCATTACAATTTTTAAACCTCTACATGTAGCGCATTAAATACTTTTGCATTTTTTCTTTGGTTACATACAAAAATTAATCTTGTATTCTATTAGTTAACAGAGATATACATCACCTCTAAAAACACATGATAAAAATAAATTTTATCATACAAAAAAGTAATTGTCAATTTCTCCAGAAAAATTCACTTTATGCCCTAGGTTTTAGAAATTATTAAGTATCTGGGGCACTTTGCCTATTATATGGGTGATACTATATCTTTACCCACCTGGGGTTCATTATGGGTTTAGAAGATTTCATCCTAAATCAGATGGGTCTTTGCCTATTGCTTCTTTTCCGTTGTCATGTCATCTTTTTCACACCTTCATGATAAAGATGGGGCCAAGAATTTTATAATAAACTGGTTAAATTGTTATCACACCTTCATGTTCTCTTTGCCCTGTCTGTGTATCTTCTTCCATTGTCCGTTGTCATCCTTTCTGTGCTAAGACTAACCAATATTAATATGTGCATAATACAAAAGTTTAGATGGAAATATATTTTAAGTTCATATTTGGAGAAATAAACACTAAAAGTTTATTTATGAAAAAAAAAAAAAATCACCAGGACAGCTACTCGCTGGCTAGCCATGCCATATGTCGGTTAGGTATCATCAGTTTAGCGTTCCACTAAATCTTCCTATTAACAGAATATTAACAGGTCGACAACCATCGACAGTAGCAATATGAGTTAAATCATCTTTGGGACAGTCTTACCAATGCCCGTCTCACCTTACCTGCCTGGTAATTGGATTCCTCCATTGTGATGCCACGAACGGGCTGTGAGCTCACGGGAAAAGCTATTGTCTATCCCTCGACGCTTGGAATGATGACGATGACATTCTCAGTTGCATACTGCACAATAACAAGAATCCCCCAAAAGAATACTGATGAGAGAACAAAATACGAATGTTCCACATTGGAACATTCGTACATGCAATAAAATAGATGGCACCGTCTCAGTGTAACAGCTGCTGCTACCCGCAAGAACAGAAAGGGGTCAAAATGATCAGAAGATCCCAAGTCCATCTGTTCTCAGACAAAAGGAGCAGAGAGAAGATGTGAAGAGGATGCCCTAGAATCAGAAAATAAGGGTGGGTACAACATAAAAGATGCTCCCTCAGGGCTGCAAACCCATGGTTGCAGATGTACTGGGCTCGTGACCGTGCACCCTGAAGCGATAGATGCAGGTCAGAGCAGCGCTCCCATGGTTGGAGGTGAAGTCGAGCCGAACCATGTTGACGACGTCGCCGGAGTCCCTCGCCTCTACATCGAACGTTTGTGTGTTGCTCTTCTCGAGGTCGTAGGAGAACTCAGTTAAGGCAAAAACCTTCTTCACACCACCAGATGGGTCTTCCTCGGAGGATTCAAACCAAGCAGAGACCTGGCAATCTTTGGGGGCACTCGATCTGTCGTAAGCCACACTCTGCATACCATACACGTTCCAAGAAGGGACATCAGGAGTCAGACTCATGATGCACGTTAGTGATCCATATGTGGAGATGAGCTCCAAGGAGAAGTAGCAAAGCAAAGAACAAGATAAGGTTTCACTAGAAATAATCATACCACACAAACATGAGAGGCCAACTAAGAATTGCAACTTCTAGAAACACAAGATTTGTTGCTGCGTATAAGATAAAAAGCATGAAGCCCTCCTAAAAATCATCCTTCTTCGGATATTAGAGGAACGTATTGTAGATTTTAGAAAAAACAAACGAATGATGATATGCAGGGTTCAACAAAAAAAAAAAGGTGATTTCTTTTAAGTTTGAGAACCTGAATGATCATATGAATCCATGTTCCTTCCAGCTTCTTCATGAGTGCTTTGTTTATTGGGATCCTTGATCCGCTCAGTTTCCAAGATCCAACCATTCAGTCTCATACTTCTATTTTAGCCAAGTTTCAGAGGAACTGCTTAAAAGGCTATGCAGTCATATTATTAGAAACTGCTTAAAAAGCAACACCAACTTTCAGATTCCTCCTCGCTACTTTATTCATGTTATGTCTATGTTATCGTTCTTCCTGATTGTTACAGACAAATTCACAGCAGCTACTGTACCACTCGATGGCACAGCGATTAATGCAATTTACTGTGAGAAACTCAATTGACATAAAGATGGCATCTTTCATAGTCCTAAATCATGTGTAACAAGAAAAAGTTGTAGCTTTGATCCTCAAACAGTATTAATTTAGTTAAGGTTCCTATATAAAACAAGTAGTATCTGAAAAGATCTTAAAGATTTCCAAACAACAATATTCATCATGGAACAATGTTTAATCCACCGCTTATCATTGGACGCCTGAGACACTTCCAGAAAAGGAAAATCAAACGGTCTTCTTAATTTTACCATAAGATCACAATTTTGTAAAAGTTAGATGACTGTTATAATCAAACCTACGATTAAGCACAGCTGTCTCACATCCTAGTAAGTTTTGATTTCCATATAAAACACGGTAGCTCTTAGCTTGTGCATTTCAACAAAATAGAAGTACATGATTTGTAATTATAAGCAAAAGGAATCTGATGTAGGAACCATGTGTTGCATTTTTTCAAATCTATGTTTAATTTATATAAGCTATCTCTCTTACCTTGAAATTATTTCAAATATTTTACCTTTAAGAAAGCTGATAAGAAATTTGAATTTCAAAATAGTCCTTATGCAAAAGGTTGACAAGCAACATATAGGAAGCGACCTACTCATTAAAAGATTTCAAGGTGTCCAGGGCTCCAAGCAAGCAAATGGGTAACAAGCTGCATATAAATGGCAGTTGTAATAAGAGAAGCACAGTATAACCTCAGTCAAAGCAACATAACTGAAAATGAAAACAGTTTAAGCGTTTCATTTTCTTGCATTGCCTCATAATTGACAAAAGGAATTACAAAATCAAGGCACTAGATCCCCATTCAGGACGTATAATTATTAGTCCCAAGTAAATCGACATTAGGTGGTTCCACCTGTACCACTCATGCTGATCATTCTAGGAAAGTGTAGGTTAAACGCAACACACCGACAAATAAAAAAATAGATAGAGACGCATAATAGAGGCTCAAACATTTTATGGCTGTATGAGAATCATCATTAATGTAAATGGAAAACTAGAATGCAGCAGGAGCAGAAAAAAAATTACCTTAGAGACATGCTCCAGCGTGACAGCCTCAGGTATGATCCCTGTTCTTAGCTTAATTTCAATAAATCCACTGCTTCCTTGAAGAGGAAAACACTGGCCAGGTTCTCCAAAGCTAGGCTCCAGCATCTTGTTTGCACTAGCATGAACTCTGTTACGACCTTTAGCAGTTGTGAACCAACCGTTACCTTTGCCAAAACCATAGGGTTCTGAATGCCTAACCACCTTGGCCCCACCAGAAGCTAAAGCATAATCAACCCTTCCAAGACCATCAGCTGCATGCTTTTCTATCTCTTTCCAAACAATATCCCTGGCAAACATCCTAATGTGATCCAAATCCAAATTCATATTACTATCGTCTACACCTTTACTGTTTTTTAACTCAGTCAGAAGAGTTTCAAATTCTTCCCTTGATAGCAGATCCTTGTCCTTGAATTCGCCCAAAGACTTGTCCAAAGAATCAGTTTTAGCTGCCAACTTCTTCAACTCCTCCTCAAACAATGTTCCTTTCTTTTCGACTTTCTCCAACAATTCTTTGGTCAAAATCCCTATCTCACTTCCAATTTTCTTATCTACTACATCTAGTTGTACCTGCAACATCTTAGCAGTCTTCTTTAAAGATATCTCAACTTCAGAAATCCTGCTTTCATAATCAAAAGCAGCAAGTGAAGAGTTCGCATTGTCTCCTATGCTGAAACTCCATCTCCAAATAGTCTGCCCCAACCATACGAGGACTGCAAGAAGCAAGCAGTTCTTGGTAAGGACACTAATGACAGTTTGCCACTTGGATTTCCCAGGTTTTGGTGCTGCTTTCTTGTGCCGTGGGGATCCTGTGGATGAAGCAATCAACCGCTTCTTCAACTGTGAATAATCTTTTCTTCTCTCAATCACAGATTCTCCCCTTATCGTATGGCTTAGATCCTTTCCATTAACAATCCCATTTATCGCCCCTTCAGCAAGCCCATCGGCACTCACCCTCTTCTCCACGACCACCATCGTTCTCCTCTTTGCATTCGATTTTGTGTCTGCATCTAAACTCAGAGATGCACCATTATTGGTGGCCGGCGATGCCGCGATTGCTGCAGCAGTGGAAGCAGACATCGCCGCGCTTTGGTACTCGCACGATGATTCGAAAGGAAAACCCGCCTATAGCTTAGAAACAACCTAAAACATTCAAAAGAAGTGACCCAGTCAACCCCCGATCGTACGAAAGCCAAGCAAACAAAATCAGAAAAAAAATCAAGCAGATGATCAAATCGCAAAATCTAAAGAATCTCACGTAAGCAAAAGATACTATGAAAAAAAGAAGAATTTTTTACTAAAATCACAAGAAAACAAAACGGAAAAATATTGTTTTCCAAAAAATCAATCAAATAAAGGGTAGCACGAAGCACTAACAAGAAACCCTAATCTCCATAAAACACAGAAAGAACGAATAGGTCAAAGAACCAAACAGATTGTGCTGAAACCCAAATGACTACTGAATTCCACGAAAAGCAGACGAATCCAGAGCAAGAATATGCAACGAAGCGAGAGAGGGAGACCGCTTGAGGTTAAGGCGGATCTCCAACAGCGGAGGCCAGAAATAGAGGAGGAAGAACACGACCGGAGTCGTACAACGGATCGGAGATGGGAATGGAGAGGGATGTGGGCGGAAAATTACCTAGAAGGTTCGATCCGCGTGCGTCGTCTCGTGCACTGCGAGAGGAAGTCTCGTCGATCGGGCGGGAAAACGACACAGGAATTGGGGGCGAGAGGAGGAAGGAGATTGGAATTATCTCGGCCCTCCTTTTGGGTTTGGCAGTACCGTTATTTGGTGATCGGTCGAAAGAGGGCCGAATAGAATCCAAAGAGAGAGAGAGAGAGAGTACCGCTACTCGTGTACTTACCCGCTCCATGATTGGTGAATACGGCCGCCTTAATTGGGTTCCACGTAAAGGTCTCGTCACGTCTGACGGCAGGTAGCTTCAGTTATTAACCACGTACGAGTACGAAAATGACTCGCGTTCTTCGGTCATTAACCACGTAAACGCCAACCCGCCATGTGGTTGGACAGAAGTGGTGGCCACGCCTGTGGAGCCCACCATGTGCAACGCATGAGTCGGTCCCACATAACGACGTCATCAATGGGACGCACTTTAAATGGGCTAACCACTTTCTAAAGGAAAGTAGATACGCGAATGACTCATAAACGGGTAAAGAATGTCTTGCTCTTCTTTTGATCCGAAAGCTTGCTGTTCGTAATCGGTTTACGGGTACCTCAGAATCTACCGCTCTTGCTGTCGTTGGCCACTGGTGGCTGCATGAGTGGGTCCCAAATTCATATTGCCATCGAATTGTTAGTACTGAGTTCATATTGCCATCGAATTTACATGATTCTTAACAGGCTTCATCTCTAACCTACAAGAGAGAGAGAGAGAGAGTCATCATTATCTTTCTCTTTGTTGTCTATTTGCCTTGAATAAGCTGTGTGATGAAATTATTTCTTAGCTTACAAGATGAGGATGCAAGTGCTGCTGTCTTCTCTTCAAAGATGCGTTGCACCTTTTCACTACAAATGGCTCATGGCACAATTTTGCCAAGATATCTTAAACTAGTTGATGCATCCATTAGTTTGAGAATAAATTGTTCCACCTCTCCTTAAATTTTAATTTTATTTCTTTCATTTTGTTTTTGTTCTTCGTTTTTTTTTTATTGTTCTACATAAATGTCACAGGTAATTGTTCAAAGATTAATTTACAAATTAATTTCATAAATCTTCAATAGAGGAAGGATGAATCTTAAAAATAATTTTAAAAATTAAATTTATAAGAAAATTACATTAGCCTTTTTTTTTTCAACCTTGGATGATAATCCCTTTTTCCACTATGCTTATACTTTTTTTATTGAGGCTTATATCTCGATCTAAGTATCGATAATTATGTCGTCGATCAAGATTTCTCATGAAAAACTCCATATTTTGATCTGAATGGAGTCCCATGTTTTTATAATTTATGCAAAGGACTCTCCATATTTTCATAATAGCCATCATATTTAGGTTGAATAATAAAAATATTATAATTCTATTTAAAAATACTATAATTTATCAATGGTCTTTTTCAGTCCCATTCTTCTACAACAAGAAAGAAAACACACATCACAATTAATGGGCATAACGTCTTAAAGTTAAGTGAAGAATGATGATTTATCATATTATTATTTTGACATATGCCAAATACCAAGTTAGCTATCATCCGAAATCATCGAAAAACTTTCAAATGTATTTTACGAAACCCGAAAACCTATAATTACATTGATAATTAAGGTTGATTTGATTTAAATTGGTTAAGACTCGGCGTAATATTTTTGAATATGGTTATAATAATTTTTGTCCAATAATATAATAACTAGTTTTATCGGTTCGATCGAGTTAGTTTTGGATAGAAATATGACAAATTAAAGGTGTATGTTGTCAATTAGGGCATTTGGGTGTTGGGAAAAGCAATGAGCTCGGTGAATTTTGGGATTGGAGGCACGATCTCAAAATTAAAGGTGTATATTTTTTATTATTATTTAATGATATTGATTGATATAAATCAAAATCCTATTTTTAGGTCTTAAATATCATAATAAATGTTATTTTCCTGATAAATACATCTCAACTAAGTCTTTTTTGTTTCTCCACTTGTGGGAACAGAAAAGAGATTGGACACGTAGTTAAGCCATCTTGTTCGACAAAATAACCACAGCAGTGATCACAACCTTACATACTTGTCTTCCCTACCCGTCTGTGTTTACCCACTGTGAGCAGGGTTGGTCCACAGGTGGCTCCCGCTGTCCTTGCCTTCACCGGGTAGGTAGCATCGCTGCTGCGTCATAATCACAATAATTTCGAGTGAAGATTACGATTCCGCTCGTTTTAGTTACACCACTCTCTACCTGATCCCATGGTAAGTCTTTTGTGGACCCCGTCGTGTATCTCCCAGTCCAAAGATAGGTGGGTCGAAGTAACGTAAACCGATAGCGTTAAGAAGAATCTCACGATCTCAACGGCCGATTCTTGGAGCACTCATCTCACGACTCATTCAGTCGGACATACAGGAGAGAGGTAAAAAATAAGTCGCACTCGGAGGAGACGCCCACCACGCCAACCACGACTCCCGTCGTCCTCTTCTTGGTTTCCGGTTTGGGGATTCCTCGCTACAATCCCTCGATCCAGCACACGCCCATCTGTTGTTCCTCCTCCTCCTCCTCCTCTCCGCTGCCGCCGAAGACTTCTCTCGAGCCAGCTCCGCTGCGAGGTACTTCCCATCCCGCTTGATGACACCATTTGTTGAAATATTGCTCTCTTTCGTTATCGCAATCGGTGGGTTAGATGTGTGGGGATTGGGCCGGGGATGCAGTCGCCGTGAGGAGCCCTCATGTCGGCTGGTTGAATGCCCCTCCGTTGTCTTGGTCTTTTGCTGTTTTGCCTGTGAACTTATTTGATTTGGTTTTGAGTGTTTTGACGGAGCTGAAGTTTCAAATTGCTAGAGCAGTATCAGTTCGTTCAAGGAATCTTACTTAGGGTTCGATACCTGAGAGTGATTACATAGAAGAATTGATTATGAATGCTTCTGGACAATTCTTTAGGTTCTTTGAGCTTCTGGAATCGAATGTAAACAGACTTGCATCATAATAATGCGTCCAATTCAGGTATCCTAGGTGCTTAGGATCATATGTGACCTTAATCGAGTGCGTTGATCTTCTTAGTTCTAGCTTCTTTGATTCTGCCTGTCCTTTTCTATTAAGTTGATGGTGTCAACACTTTTTTTGGTCCTTGTTTATCCTTTTTGGTGGTGTCCGTCGCAGTGACTGGACAGATAAGTCCCAGTGGCCATGGCCTGTATAACCGGTGGCCTCACTCTCATTTTGTGGACAGCTCGAAAGTGAATTGACTTCACTTCGAGACTGTGTGACACAGATTGATTCACTTGCATCGGGTCCCTTCTCCAACTTAATACTTTGGATGGGAGCTTTGTGTGGGTGGGATGCACTTGGTATGTGTGTTTGTTGTGCATGGTATTGCTTGCCTTTTGCTCTCTCTCTTATGCATGTGAATGTGGATTGCTTAACCTTGTGATTCTGCTGTATTTTTAGGGGACGGATGGAACGTGTGTTATAAAAGGTCCCAAGGAATCTCATTATACCAATTTTGCTTGCTTGGTGCACTGGAGATCTTTGGTTGCGGCCGTTCTCTTTCTTTCCCAAAGTTAGTTTGCTTTCAAATTTAGATTGGATGTCAAATAAAAGAACAGCGAGTCCAGCTGTTGTTTGACAACAGTTATTCTTGTTTCTATTGCTACACATTTCTTGGGCCCAGCTCAAAAGGAAGAACTAAAACCATTTTTTGTTGCGAAAATTTGATGACCCTCATGTCTAAAGACACTTCTTGAGGAGTTATGCTTCTGTTCACCATGGAGAGAGGCCTTATGCTTCTGAATCACTTTCTGGTAGGAAAGATAATATTGCTAATCCTATCTGTTGAGTATGATGACCACTGACCGATGCCAGATTTGGCTGGAACTATTCAGCTATAGTTGTACTCCCCTAGTGTTGCAGATGTCTTGTTCGATAGACTGTAGTAGTTGCAATAAGTCTGCAACTAGGTTATCCTGATCAGGATTTTGGTTTGTGGAGATCTGGCTGTTCTGTTCTTCTTTAGTTCCTATGGTTTCTAAGATCATGTTCTATAACTCTTTGTCTCGCTTCCACATTTCCCTCTTGTAGGAATTCACTAACGGGGTACTTGTTTGGCTGCAGATTTTCCAGAATCTGGTTATGGCACTAAAGTTCTACAGGTATCAGGCAGAGCTACTAGTCAAGAATTACTTGCTGGCAGATCCATACATTTCATATACTTCGGTGCTAGGTGGCATTTTTCTCTGCAAGATGGTAAGTACTGCTGCATGTTCATGATAGAAGTACCTTTTGTTTTTGGTTTGATAATGATTCTTATCATGAAGATAATGTTGCAAAATTCATTGATGATTCATAATTATCCACTTGGAATCTGGAAAAGTGGAAACATGTATACTATCTAATATCTATACATGTTCCACTTGCATACCTTTAAATCTAGCTTCTTTTGCTGTATGAGCACAGTTTATAGTACAACATGTAAAAGTGTTCCAAAATGTCTGAAAAGAGTTGTCAAAATTCAAGCAAAACTTGAAATAGTTAAATTCAATTAGTACATGTTTACTACCTTGAAACATAAGCAAATCCACGAGTAAAACTTGTGGAAAATGATAGCTTTTAAAACAGGTCGTGTCATGTCAAAATACTCAAATGTGCATGATAAGGATTGGAAAAGAGAGAGAGAAAAGTCATGCTTGCTGAGCCCACTCAAATACAAAATTTGGTGGACAGCTTCTTTCTTTATTTCTACTAAGACATTAATGCTTATCGCCAGCTAGGGGGCTTTTATGTTCTTTTTCACAAACATTATAACAGAGATTAAATATGTGATTTGCTGAAACTGTCTTCATCCATTCAAGTTAGTGTCGAGTACTTTTGTTATTCACTTCTGACTTTGTTGCAAATCCATGTCTTTGTTGGCTACATGGATCTTTTCCCACTATTGAGTTCTGTGTAGGGATCTTTATATGTGCTGATAAAAATCTGGTGCTTTTTCTTCTTTTTTATTGGAATCTAGTGAAGCATACACAATTCATAATGATGTCCATTTGTTCATTTTACAGGCATATGATTTTACCCAGTTCATCAGTTCTTTTTACTTCAAGGGTTACAGTTCCCTAACAAAGATCCAACGGATTGATTGGAATAATCGGTATTTTGTAGTTGACTTCTATGCAGATCTTTTTTGTTTGTCTCACTGTGATTATGAGTATCATATCAAAATTTACATGCAGGGGTATGTCTAGCATCCATGCTATCTTTGTAACAATAATGTCAATTTACTTGGTGTTCTGCTCCGATCTTTTCTCTGATAATACAATCAACCTACCCATTACATTCCGAAGTTCATCTCTCTCTACATTTGGGTTGGGGGTAATAACTTCAAATTTCATTATTTTATAAGAATCTGTATCTATCTTTTATTTCAGTCTGAGTAATCTGCTTGTTGTGAATTTACTGTCACATGCACAGGTCTCTGTTGGGTATTTTCTTGCAGACCTTGCTATGATAGCTTGGTCATACCCTTCACTCGGTGGAATGGAGTATGTAAGTCATGTTTTAAATTTTAAAGTGACATTTTCTCATTTCACTGAACATGATCCTGTCACATTTAGTTTGATCATGATCTTTTATTTTTCAGAAATATACGCTGCTCATGTTAGAAACTTACTGCTAAATTCTTATAATTGCCCCAATTTTAACCAAATTTGTAGTGATATCTTTGACTTTTCTAGTTCTCCATAAATGATGAAAGCTTTTTCAGGTTCTCCACCATACACTTTCAGTGATTGCTGTTGCTTACACCATGCTGTCTGGGGAAGGTCAGTTTTACACATATTTGGTCCTTATCTCTGAGATAACCACCCCGGGAATTAATTTGCGATGGTAAATGTTCCAAAATCAATAAAAAATTGCCTGTAACATATTTGGAAGTCCTAATTTCTAATTCTTAAGCTTCCTGCTTTGTCAAGGTTTCTTGACACTGCAGGAATGAAGAGGTCTCAAGCCTATCTTGTGAATGGCGCCATGGTGTTCTTGGCATGGCTGGTAAGTGAGAAGTCTGACTTGATTTGCTACACTAAATCATTAACAATTTTTTTTTAAGTTTTAAACCCAAAAGCAATCCTTTCTTGATTTATAGCTAGTTTTTGTTACATGACCTAATGGCAGTACCTGTTGCTTTTTCTTAAAGCCATCTCGTCACTGATTCCAGATTATGCAGCCACTATCGGATGTGTTTTCCCATTTAATATGAAGTACCATTTAGATTAGATATTGTTACTATTAACATGCAGTGCTTATGTACTCATTCTGTAACCATGGGACCATAACTGTTATATGAATTATGAACATGCTTTAACAATTATGTGCTTCTTCTTATCACTTTCATGAAGCATCACAAATTTAGATGAAATAACAAAATTTAAACTTAAAAACACATTACAGATAGAGAGCTATCTAAGTAAAACAAGGGAAAAGATTATAGCAGAACCAAGAGGTGCAATTATGTCCCAAGGTGCATTAGATTCTGGGAACAGGTGTGAGGCAAAGCATGCACCTTAAGGAGACAAGGAGCACTTAGTGTTGCTCATTTATGAAAAAAAGATTTTGGGCTTAAATTGCTATCAGACACTGTAAATGATGTTGAACATAAACAAGGATCTAATGCCGTTGCAGTGTTGGTACTACACCATCAGGGAAACTGTTAAAATATAAATAACCATAATGACACTGACGAATTGTTTTTGTTCACCAAATGCTGCATCACCTTGTACGTACTACCTCATTCCAAAACCCAGACATCAGGAGTCTGCCAAAACAAATATTTACGCAGTTTTATTTTAGCTGCATAACACATTTCTTTTAATTTTCATGTGAATCTTTTTCTTTTCTTCATGATGTGATCTTGCATTCTCAGTCCATTAAGTCGTTATGTCATGTCTATGTAACCTTGATGACAGTTCATCTTTTCTTTGTCATAGGTTGCAAGGATTTTATTGTTCATCTACTTGTTTTACCACATTTTTCTGCATTATGATCAGGTATGTGTTCTTTTGCTTTTATTGACTTAAATTTGGTGTAGCTTGATTTTTTTTGTTTTAAACCTCTGGCAGGTCAGGCAAATGCGTAGCTTTGGCTACCTCCTAATTTTTGTGGTACCATCAGCACTGGCCATCATGAACATAATATGGTTTGGGAAAATTTTAAAAGGGCTGTGGAAAGCCTTGAGCAAGGGAAAATAGATGATGTATCAGGTGTTTTCTTTTTTCCTGTATAAATTCTTGTTTTTCTTAGTTAGTTCCTTTTTATTGAAACTAAGAGAACGTGAAACTTAAAAGAACAAATCGCCGAAGCTAATGATCAGAAAGATATGATGTCAAAAAGTCCAGTTATCCTTTTTTAAAAAAATATTTATTTTTATGTATCTATTGTATTTTCTTTTGATATGGACATAGACCTGGCTTCACGTCTCTGTTAGTAACAATCTAGTGAACATATGGATTGCTGACTCCAAAATTTATATAAGAAACGACTGATGCAATTTAATTCATTCGACTGTGACACATTAATACTATTTGAGTTTGTTGTAGTATTATGTAAAAGAGATTGATGTATTTTGCATTATGTACCCCTGCTGCGGTATGATATTTTGATGTTTTTATCCACCCCTAGCATATGGATTTGATATTTCTTCCCTTGTCATATTGAACGCATAAGCATGCCAACGCTTCTCTTGGTAAAGATTAATGGCATAAATTAGAGACTGGTGTATGTTTAGCTTCCTGAATTTTTCACAGCTGCTCATGTTGATCAGCGTTGAAATTGTCTGATTTACTCTTATCGTAAGTGTTACTTCTTGTTCTTACACTTGCCTGATGCTTTAGTCTACCACTTTATTTATCATGATGCCTTCTATCTGAGAATGTTTAATTTTAAACCCTAATGATATGAGATATATATATATATTTTCTTAAATTTTCAGATTAAAGGTTTTTCGAACTCCCAATTGTTTGTAGTTAGTGGTTACTTTTACCCCTTATTATCGTGTCTGCACATCATTTGTTAAGCGGCTTGATCAACGAGATATATATATATATATATATATATATATGAGAGAGAGAGAGAGAGAGAGAGAGAGAGAGAGAGAGAGATGATGTGGTCGACATATCGACCACTTACGTTGATGTGGCGACACCTCAGTTGAAGGACACATCAACTAGCTACCCATCGTGATTGCCACTTGGACTTGAAACGGTCGATGAGTTAATGAGGCCTGCTTAAGTACACTAGATGAGTGCCACGCGGATGAAACCCAACAATCTCGGGTTCGACACAAGATGGAGATGGTGATAATTATGGTTATACTCCACGCCGTCCATTATTGTACGATCTATGTAATTGAGCGGATGTAATGATTGCAAATGACCAAGGAGCCCCCAAGTATATTTTGACACATTGATCCTTATTATCCAACCTGTCCGATTAGAATTTTAGAGGGCCATTTGTTGGGCATCCTTTGATGCAGTTTTGTAGGGTTTGGACATTATGACTCGATAAGGTTTCCACTTGAGGTTAGCCAGGAGAAGGATCAGGTTAGATCCAATTCGACCTCTAAGTTTGATAACCAAAATCTACTCTAACAAATTAGCGCTAGGAGGGCAAATCATATCTCTGGAAACATTCACAAGACCAAGTTGGCCAAACCTCGAGGAGTTAGAATCCTCCCATACATATGATATGATGTATATGAATTTTATATATGATGTTAATGTATATGAATAAGATGATTATCATGAGATAGTTCTAAGCATATTATGTTAATGTATGCATCGTATAAGAATAGATTTATATAAATTGAATTGAAATTGATTGAAATACATAAATCTATATCATAATGTGTGGTATGAGAGTACACATATATGTTATCACATGCATATGAGAGTGCATATATATATTATAACATGGATATGATTATGTGCGGTGTGAGAATGCATGGATATGATATGATGCGTGATACACGTATATATTATGACATACGGTACGATTGTGTATGTATATATTATAATATGTGATATAAGAGTGTACGTATATATCATGACGTGCGATACGAGAATATTTATATATGTTATAAAATGTGATGCTAAAGTTCATAAACTAATTATGATTCCTCATTACTTGCACTATGAATTTACTTATATGGGAACGTTATGATTTATTTGAAAGCAAAATTTTACCTCATTCTTATGTATCTATCATATTATGATACATATGTCAAAAAGTTTTATGCATTTGTATACATGACGTATAGGAGTGCATGTATCTATGATTAAATATAGTATAAAAGTCATGTATCTATGATTAAATATAGTATAAAAGTTCATTGATGTATTATGATTTTCTATATCATATTTTATAAACTATTCTTATATATGTGTATTCTAATTTACTTTAAATCAAAAGTTCACTTTTTATTATACATCGATCATGTTATGAAATACCTTATGCATTTGTATATTAGGCATGCGGTGTGAGAATACACGTATCGATATATGATATAGAAGGTCATGGACATATAATAATTTCATATTACATGTGCTATGACCTACGCATTATGACTTATTTTAAAATAAAGTTTTACCTTTTGTTTATTCATCTTTCATGTTGCAAGGTTACTTATTGCTAAAGAGGCTATAAAGAAAGTGCGTTCATAATGAACTATTTAATGCATGTAACTTTAAAATGTTATAAATATGATACGATATATATTCATCTTAATATATTAAATTAAAAATTTATATTTATTGAGTTATCGCTGATTTTGGACCCTATTTTATAGGTAAATACACTAGTAGTTCATTATTATGGTGTCTTTGGGAGGTGGAAAGATGCATACTGGGTAGATATAAATGATGACCTATGGATATATTTGGTGTATATAAATTTTAGACTTGATATGCATATGTAATGGTTTAGGTTTATGTGTTTACAACAATATACTGCATGGAAATATAGGGGTGACATCATATGCGTAGCGAAAGAACATAAAATAAAAATATCAAATTTCTCAAAAGGTGTTCATCGTCGTGCAAAAATTGGTATTCAAAAACTCACGAAACTGAAAACCAACTGTGAGATAGTTATGTTACCTAGGGAGATCATATATCCCTGAATTCTTATAGATATGTGGGAGAAGATGAATGAGGTCAAGCGTCATCCTCTCTAGCGGTGATCTACACGACAAGGGCTGTATAGATGCTCCTCAAATCACTACCCAAATCTCCACACCTATTGGCTGAGGAGGAGAAGGGGAGAGGAGAATGAGAGGTGGTAACCAAGAAGCCTAACCTATGACCTTTTGGCTCTCTCTTATTTATAGAGGCTCATTGTCAACTTAACCTTAATGGATCCTGCCCTATTGAGTATTGGATCTCTATCCAATTATCCAAGCCTATTAGGTTAGTGAGTTTCTATCCAATAATCTCTTATTAGCTCTTATTGGATCTCATCTATATGATCCAATAATTCAGGGGCTTAATAGATATTCAATAAGATAAGGGCTCCAACAGATACCTCATATCCGAATCTCTACTCATCGCAACACCTACCATATGTGTGTGACCCTCTAGGCCCAATATCGAACTAGCCATGAGTCATATATGTTAGAACTCCTTCTAGCTTATTGAATTCTTATCTTCATAATAATTCACTCGATTCATCAACTACGGACGTGCTAGGCGATACATGTGAATCCAACCCTTTGGACATATCCGTCCTCAGTTATCATGTACCTATAGTTCCTCATCCATCTAATATCCTAGAGATTGTACACCGGGCATGGTACTGTCAGGCCCATACGGTTTTTCCTCGAGTCTCGCTTTAATCGGATTCTCTCGGAGAACTCTTTCTCTCTCAATCCGAATGATCCTGATCAGTGATTTGTTTGAGCAAGAACACATGAGATATTTCTTTCATGATACCGAGAATGAATGATCCTCTATCGACACTCAATAGCCCTCATAAGGTTAGCTACCACTCTCAATGACCGGTTGTGCTAGATCTGGAACCTCCATACCTATAAGTCTGGTATCAAAGAGTGGAGTACTCATACAGGACATCCTTGGTGTCTCAGGTCTAAGGATCAGATACACCATTGAGATTACAGAAATCGTTATTTAATAATATAACATCATCAACCATCCATCATTCCGTGGGTGGATCAATTAGTGAACTCATTCTCCAATGAGCATATGCACTGTATCCCTAGTATCCCCACACGAGCAGCTATGAGACAAGTCGTTTCCATCATATGTATGGGTATACAGTACACTAGTATGTCCGGTTATCTCGATGTCCCTCTCGAGCAACCTATGACCGGGATTATTTAGGATATTTGTTTAAAGGCAAATCGGTCTTATTATCGTGATCTTATCACGATCCAATTCTCATTGCACAGATCCATGGACATCATAATATATTCATGCAATAAGCAATATAAAGTGATAAAATATTAAATAATATAATAAGAAAAAAGAATGCATATCATGTCACATGTATCATCACTCATGTGATTGGCTTGTAGGACACCTATGACTAGCACAAGGCTCATCTTCATTTTTAACGAAGTTGTAAGATTTGATCACCTCATAAAATCTTATGTTCCAACTTCGGTAAGCTTGCTTTAGTCCATAGATGGACATAAGCAACCTATATACCTTATTTAGACTATCCTTGGACACGAATCCCTTAGGCCGTATCATATAAACCTCATCGAGGTTGCCATTGTGAAACACGATTTTCACTTCATTTGTCAAATCTCATAATCATAGTGTGCTATAATAACCAACAGAATTCAGATGGATTTTAACATGACTACAGGTGGGAATGTTTCGTTATTGTCAACACCTTGCCTTTGACGATACCCCTTAGCCACTAGCTTTACTTTATAGGTCTCTATATTTTCATTTGCTCTGATATTCTTCTTGAAGATCCATTTATAACCAATGGGTACAATACTCTCAGGTGTATGAACTAGGTTCCAAACCCTATTGGAGTACATGAAATCCATCTTAGAATTCATGGCTTTTTACCACTTTCTGGAGTCTATACTTGTAATAGTCTCCTCATAGGTCTGAGTATCAATATCTTTAACATCATCTCCTCTGATATTTATCACATATCTTTCAAGAGAGGATAGGATACTCTACCAGACCTATGTAAGTTGAAACTTATGTGCTAGGTAACTGAACAAAATCTAGCTGTGGAATGGTGCTTGAGCTAGGTTCTCCAACCTCGCTTAACTCTATCACGCTCTCATTGTCTCCACCAAGAATGTATTCCTTCTCAAGAAACACTGTTCTCTTGGCTACAAAGACATTTTGATCCTTAGGATGATATATATAATACCCACAAGTTTTCTTGAGGTATCTTACGAACTTGCACCGCTCCATCCTAGATTCCAACTTATCGGAGTTATGTCTCTTAATGTGGGTAGGGCAGCCCCAAATCTTAACAACATTAAGATCAAGCTTCTTTCCTTTTCACATCTCATATGTAGATACTACCGACTTAGTTGGAACTCTGTTCAGAAGGTAAGCTACGGACTCTAGGGCGTATTTCTAAAATGAGACGGATAGGTCAGTGAAACTCATCATGGACTGCACTATGTCTAACAATATGTGATTCCTCATTTCAGATAGACCGTTGAATTGAGGTGTATAAGGAGGTGTCCATTGGATAGAATCTCATGGTCCTTGAGAAACTGGGTGAACTATGTAATCAAGTACTCACATCTTCGATATGATCAAAGAGTCTTGATACTCTTTCCAGTTTGATTCTCAACTTCATTCTTATACTTCATAAATTTCTCGAAGGCCTTAGACTTGTACTTCATTGAGTACACATGTCCATACTTTGAGAAATCGTTAGTAAAAGTAATGAAGTAGGAGTAACCACCTATGACATGAGTTGACATGAGACCACATACATCACTATGTATGAGTTCCAACATCTTAGTGGCTCTCTTTCTAGTTTCATTAAATGGAGGGTTGGTTAGTTTTTCACGAAGGCAAGACTCACAAATTGCATATGACTCATAGTTGAATGGATTTAGATATACATCCTTTAGCAACTTTTGAATCATTCCCTCATAGTTGAATGGATCTAAGTATCCATCGATTGCGAACGTATTAGTTAACTACGTCGTAGTCCCTAGACGATACAGAGGAATCTAATCCTTTGGACCTATATGTCCTCAGTTACCATGTACCTATAGTTCCTAATTCATCTTATATCCGAGAGACCGTATACCGCGCATGGTGCTGTCAGACCCATACGATTTCTCCTCGAGTCTCGCTCTATTTAGATTCTCCCAGAGAATTCTTTCTCTCTCAATCCGAATGACCTTGGCCAAAGATTTGTCTGAACAAGAACACATTAAATATTCCTCTCATGATATTGAGAGTGGATGATTCTCTATCAACACTCAATAGCTCTTGTAAGGTTGGCTACCACTCTCGATGACCGGTTATACTAGATTTGGAACTTCCAAATCTGTAAGTCTGGTATCAAAGAGTGAAGTACTCATATAAGACATCCTTAGTGTCTCAAGTCTAAGGACCAAGTATACCATTGAGATGACGTAATTCATGTCTAACAATGAGGTATCATCAACCATCGAACATTATATGAGCGGATCAATCAATAAACTCGTTCTCTAATAAGCACATGCAATGTAACCCTAGTGTCCTCACACGAGTAACTATGAGACCAATTGCCTCCATCATATGGACGAGTATACAACATACTAGTATGTCCGATTTTCTCGATATCCCTCTCGAATAACCTATAACCAGGATTATTTAGGGTCTATGTTTAAAGTTGAATCGGTCTCAATATCGTGATCTCATCACGATCCAATTTCCATTGTATTGATATATAAATATCATAATATATTTATGAATCAAGCAATATAAAGTGAAAAAATATCATAATAATAATAAGCAAAAAGACTACGTATTATATCACATGTGCCATTACTCATATGATTGGCTTGTAGGGCACCTATGACTAGTAGATCCTCTATCGATACTTAATAGCTTTCGTAAGATTGACTGACACTCCCGATGACCGGTTGCACTAGATCTGAAACTTTCAAACTTATAAGTTCGATATCAAAGAGTGGAGTACTCATACATCATTTGTGTCTCAAGTCTAAGGACCAAATACACCATTGAGATGATGAAATCGTTATTTGACAATAAGGTATCATTAACTATCTAGCTTTCCGTAAGAGAATCAATCAATAAACTTATTCTTTAACGAGCATCTGTGCGATATTTTTAATGTCATTATATGAGTAGTTATGAGATCAACCGTCTTCATTATAGTCAAACTTTGTTTCCCATTATTACATGAACTATGTAATGTGTAATGAGACTATCGTAAAAAAAAAAAAAAGAAAAAAAAAAAGAAAAAAAAAGCACATATGTATGTTTTAGGACATTGAATTTTATTATCCTACCTGTCTAACTAGTTTTTTGGCTTGAGTTTCCAAAGGATATTTCTTAGGAGTTCCTAACACAGTTTTATAGTATATGGATGTCGAACCTGATAAAATTTTCACCCGAAGTCAGTTCGAAAAAAGTATCAGGATCCGATTCAATTTCCAAGTCAAATAATAAAAAACTACTCTAACATATACACACACACACACACACACACACATATATATATATATATATATATATATATATATATATATATATATATATATATCTATATATATATATAATTTTATCTCTATATATATATAATTTTCTCAAAATAATTGTTATAAAATAGTAAAATAGGATAATAGATCGAATGTGGGAGAGATGAGTGAAAAATGAACATAATAGTGTTTTAATCTAAAAATACTTTGATATTCTTGGAAAAAAAATTGTAAACAAAGTCCACCAAAACCCTCTGATCGGTGACGACCTGATTTCATCGACACTGACACATTGGATGTCCATTTGATGTGATGACTTCCACAAACTATACCCCGGACGCACGCCACCACCACGGATCCGGCGACTAATTCGCATCATTACGAGTATCTGTATGCCAATGGCGTCGTCGTATCATTATAGAGTGTTTGAAATGTATTAATGTTATTTGCTTTTTGAGCTGTGCGGTGGTGCATACATTGCTGGCATAAAACATGGACCAGCTAAACCAACTCGGCATTAGGGTCAAATCTATTACTATTTTTCCGTGGGTGTGCATGACAATTCATCGCACGTCTGCTACAGTCAAAGAAATGTGTTCGCAAGCAACGTTTCCTACACCCGCCGCCTACGAAACCTGGCCGTCACAGCAGTGGTGGCACGAGATAAACTCCATCCTCTCTTTTGACCTCTCGATGTCTAGAGCTCGTGGCCGGGGCCCGGGCGCATCACATGATTTGACTTACAGGGCGCAGTCAGTCAGCGAGAGACTGACCGTTGATCTTGTGTTCGACGGTTCTGATCATTGCAGATGATTGGTGTTCCTTTATATATATATATATATATATATATCTCATTAAATCACACCATCACGAAACCCGTACATAAATTATTAGATTTCGAACAATAAAAATGATAATACTAGTGATAACTATAGATATAATAATAATAATGATAATAATAATAATAATGATAATAATAATAATAAAACCGATGAAATCTGCTGGTACAAGAAAACAGCCACAAGCCCTCGTGGAATTTACGCCATTTAAAATTCCTCCCCATCCTCCGACAAGGCTGTAAGATCTCCAAGGGATCAAATCATCGCCCGACCGACCCTGAGGAGTAGTGGACGGGCGAAGGCAGAGCCGGAGCTGCGAGGCGAAAAAGACGGCGAGTATTCCATCTCCTCGAAGCCCCATCTCTCCTTGTTTCTTTGTTGGTCATCGGTCTTCCCGATTCTTGATTCCAAGATCGGCTTTACCGCTGGATCTTGGATCCATGCGTCACCTCGTCTCCTCCGTCTTTCTTGGATCCGGTATCCGCGCCATGGTTCTGAAGGATGAATCGGGTCTTGGAACATGGCATGCTTTTGGGGTGGGTTCTTGCGGTGGTAATCGCGCTGGAAATAGCTGGTGATAGGGGGTTCTTGGCTTTGAAATGGCATGCTTTTGCGGTGCGTCTTGGATTTGGGGGGGGGGGGGGTGTGGGGGTTGGATTCCGAGTTTTTCTTGCCGGGAGTTTAAAGTGTGCGCGACTTTTGGTGTTCTTTGTAATGATTACTGTGAACAAGTTAGATTCATTGTCTAGGCTGGTTACGTCCTGATCTTGTGGGGCTGGAGAATCGATTCGTGATGGGAAATATAAACAAAGGGGAAAGGGAAGAGAAAATAAATAGTTAGGTTGATTCCTGCTATTATAGGCATAGTTCATCTGTGTTGACTGTGACACGAATCGGTTATTGCCGGTAAAGATTCCTTGTGCTCAATGCCATCTTCATATTAAGAAGATTAGGAAGATATGATACTTGTCTATGAAATCAAATTCAGAGGATGAGTTATATGATGTTTCAGAAGTACTGTTGTTGCTTGCTTGATGTTGCAAACTTTATTTGAGCAACAACATGATGGTTCACTAGGTTGGCAGGGGATTCAAGCTGTAATTTAAAAAATAAAAAACATGCCAACGAAGTATTTGTATTTTTTAGGATTTTGCCAAGTCATTCCAGTTTTCCTTGTAAAATCATAAAAGGAAACAGAAACTTGTAGTATGACAATGAATACAGAAATAGTTGCAGGTAATTTAAGTTGCTTAAGAGGTATCTTGTCAAATCCAACAACTTCCTCTGAACTTAGTTTTGAAATGTATAAGGAACCACCTCCAAGATTGTTATGTATTTTGGAGACATCAGGACCTAAGCACTGTTGTATGCTAATCGTGGCACGTCTTTCCTAAAGTTGCCATAATGGTTGAAAATTTGAACACTAAAATATGTTTGCATGGAGAATTCAATCCATAAGTTTAACCAGGGCTTTGGAATACTAAGGTGGAATATGTATGTTAATGTCTTAGTGATATGCTGATGATAGTGGAATGCATCAACTGTAAATGTTTATGATGCAAGCACTGGATTTTTTTTTATCTTTGTTTCTATATTAGTAATTCTGATAATTCTAGATTTTTAAAATTATTAGAAAAAAAAAATTGCATCCAACGACACTGTTAGATGGTAACATTAGTAGGAAGCCTGTCAAACATAACCTATTGACAGTTGACTGAACCTGCTTATATTATTTTTCTTTGTTATATTTTGGGTTTTCATAGGTGACCTATTGCTATGAAATGTCTGACAAAATAATTTGCCTGATTTTCCTAGAAGTTGCTTTTTCCTAGAATCACCAGTTTTGTAGTAGTTTCAGTTTAGAAGAACAAATTCTGTTTTCCAATTTGACATCTCCACCTTTAAGCCATTGTCTTAGTCAGAGTGGTAAACACACACATATATTCATGGTAAATGCAGTTCTTTCAGCTTGATCGAGTTTCTACTTTTGAAATTATCTAGAAAATTGAGAATGAAAATGCATGTCCTACAAGTCATTTAATATCAGCCATGTTGCATCAGCATGGCTGCTGAATCTGAGACACCCTTTACTTTGGTTGTTGTTTGGGTTCTTTGAAGTTTGATCTTTTTTTTGTATCTAATATATATTTATAATCTTTTTCAGGATCCATGTTTTCCTTTGGGCTGCAAATTTGGCAACTCTGCAGATGATCTACTTCGTTGGCCTTCTCTTGTGTGTCCCCTTTAGAATTTGATTTTTCTTTTGACCATTGTGTATCGAGACATTTTTATCTGAAACATATTCCTTGTTGTACATTTGTATATATTGTGACAATCTAGTGGTATATTATATATCCATTTCTCAACTTTGTTGGTGCTATAATCTCTTGCATGTGAGTATATATATATTATCTTTGACTTGCATAATTTCTGACTGGAACTGTTACAGCATTTGATGGAACTCGTAGATGTGATTTCATTTTACGTGGAAAGGAGAACCAACTTACACCATTAACCTTGGACTCTTGATCATCTGAAAACTTGGAAATTTTGCTTGTTTTCCATCCATGGAGAGCTTGGCGCAGCTGGAAACCTTATGTGAAACGCTGTACACTTCCCAGAATTCAGCTGAACGAGCACATGCAGAGATCACCCTTAAATGCTTTTCTCTGAATCCAGACTACATTCCACAGTGCCAGTACATTTTAGACAATGCATCGACTCCTTACGCTTTGGTGTTGGCTAGTTCCAGCTTGTTGAAGCAAATAACGGAACATAAACTGTCTTTGCAGATGCGGCTTGATATCCGTAATGTTCCTTTCTAGTTATATACATTAATTGTTATACACATCTTGTTCTTTATGAGCAGAGGGGATATATTTTTTTTCCTTATAATTTTTTTGCCATTATATTCCATGCCCAATTTATTTATTTCGTTTTTGTTCTTCTAATTAGGAGCATATATGTGACATTTTTTGACATTATAAATATAAACGGCTGCTAAAGCAGGTTGTGAAGCTTTGGAAATTAACCTTATTGTTGCTTTAACTTCTGCATAGTACTGTACCATCGAATTGGAATACTTTTTCATTTTTTGTTTGCAATTTACTGTACAGATAGAATGCCTAAAATTTATCCTTTTGCTTAGTCATGCCATTATGTTCTTGGCTTATTTTTCTGTAGTCTGAGCATAATGTGGTCTGAAGCTTTAGTCTTAAAAAGCTTTCTTTGGCTTTTTGTTATATATTGATAGTCTTGTCTTGCAATTAACGTATTTGTTTGACTTATCTTGCAATGTTCTAAATTGGCATGCAATATCTTTGAAGGAAATTATGTGATAAATTACCTTGCTACCAGAGGACCTGAATTGGAGAACTTTGTAATTGGATCTTTAATTCAACTTTTATGTCGAGTGACGAAATTTGGATGGTTTGATGATGATAAATTCAGGGAAGTTGTAAAGGAAGCGACAAACTTCTTGAATCAGGTAACTAATGCTTTCTTAGATCTTAAGTTTATTCTCATATATTCTCAGAACTTTGTTAAAGCTGGGGACCATGCCTGCGGTAAGGATAGATGTCACTAGCATTTGAAGTATTTACTCTTGGATGTGCTATTGAGACCAAAATAATGTTTCTCTCTTCTCTCTCTCTCTCTCTCTCTCTATATATATATATATATATATATATATATGTATATATTCTATCTCCTTCCCTTTTCTCTGTTTCTGCATAGTGAATTTGTTATGCTCTTCACATCTTAATGATCTTTGAGATCTTTGACTTAGACTGCATGCTTCCACTAGCTACATGCCATGCTTAAATTGGATGCAGTTGGGATGAATTGGTGCCTACAGAACAAATTAATCTAACTCGAACACCAGTTTTTAAACTAAAGAATAACAAAGATGTGTAGGTTCTTCTTTTACTACGTAAAGTTCATTTTATCCTTGAGTTCCATGCATAAATCTTATATTGATTATCCACTGTAGAATTTTGTCACCTTATTATGGCTATTGTCACTGGTTAACCTTGCTATATACGTAAGTGAGCACACAACCTGAAGTGACACAGATGATAAACACAGCCTAAAGTTTTGTAAAAACTAACTTTTACTTTTCATGGAATATCCTTTTCCTTGGAGGTAGAACTCAATCTAGTATTATTTTTCTGAGGCAAGGCCAGGGCTTATTCTGTTGTGCTGAAGGTACAAGTAATTGTTAGACATGATTCTGCATCTGCCTAGCTAGGTTCTACTTATACCTTTAAGTATAAATCTCAAACTCATTAATGACCAAGCAGCTGAATCCATCGTCATTTCATATGGAAGTCTTGTGATTTTGCTAACTACCAACTACCAAGTGATAGATAGTTCCTTTACTTGTTGAGTTTATGTATTTATTCAAAATTCATGAAAAACATTGGGTTTACGTGTTTCAGATAATTGTCAGACAGATATGTTGAGTTCAAGGTAAGGACCAAACTCTCATGTCCTGGCATGTCATATGCGTATGAGTTAGTTGTTAGCTTGGTTGACATACTTATGTTGCTCTGTGGTAGATAAAATATTGTGCCTCATTTGCAAAATAGAAGAATGGTGCAAAAGATGTCTAAGTTCTGTTTTATCTTTATAGGAGTAGAGACTAACTATCTTGTGTTTTTGATTTATAATCTTGAAAAGGATGATAAAGACTCCATTTTGGCAGATATGTGACATACAACTGAACTACGTGTTTACAACCTACTGGCAAGAGATATATTTTGTGCTGTATGAATTACCTTAAACTGAGATTCAAATTATAATCGATCCATTTTTTGTCTGTCAGTATTTCTTGGGCCTTGATAAAAGCCTTCTATGGAACTTTTGGATTTGTTATATTTGAGCTGAATGTCTCATTCAAATTTACCTCTTTGATGCTTACCTCTAACCTGAATATTTCAATGGCATGTCTATGCAGTTTGGCTGCACTGTATCAAATACTTGAGTTTTTAGAGAAGCCCTAATCATTGACATATTTTCATTCTCTATTTTGTTTAAGCTAGCTGTTTTTGTTCACTCTATGGTTTAGACATTGAAATCTGTTATATTTGTCAGATTTTGTTGTTGAGATCAAGGTTCCTGATTGTGGGGCACCTGAATTAGTTATAAATGGCTAGGAAATGATGGGGAAATTTTACAGTAACCTGAATGGGGTTTAAATTTCACTGTAGATGATGGAAATACTTGAAATGCTATGTTCAGCCAATTACCGAGCCATATTTGATATAATTAAATTTGTTGTTTGCTCATGTTTGAGCATACATTTTCTGTTGTGGATGCATCTGGTTCATTGAATTTTTGTTTTAATTGTCAGCCAGTTGTTCAAAAAACACCCTATAAGAAGAAAAGATCAATAAATAATACATATGTAGTAAAATTTTCAGATTCCTTGTCTCAAATGATTTCTGCCAATCTAAGGAATCACATAATTACTATCTAGAATGAACAATGGATGCTAAAATTGTGAAATAATGTGAATAAGAGATCAGTCCATCAAGATGGGTTTGTGACAATGATGGCGCTTCCTGTTTATTGTCCTCATTATCACAAAATTATGTGGTTTGTTGCCATATGAAGGACTAGATTGTTAGAATCTGAAATTTCGTATGCAAGATGTTTGGATCAGGGAACTCTATTTTATCCAATGTACCAGGCGATATTTATTGGTGAACCAGGACACTGATTGCTCATTTTTAGACAGTCCAATTGCAGTACAGAGCTTACTGTCTAGTACTCCTCTCCTCCTCTTCTTCTTGACTGCTGCACCTCTTGTTATCCTTCTCTTCTCTTCTCCTCCTTTTCCTGCTCCTCCTCTTCATCTTCTTCTTCTCCTTCTCCTCTCCCATTCATGTGTTGGTTTTGCTGGCACAGCATGGACTGGATCTGTGCTGGTTTGGCCATGGACTAGAATGGAGTTGGTAACCAAAATGTCAAACCATGGTTCAAATTATGTTGCTTCTTTCTGTATGCAAAGTTGCAATGATGAAATTTCATAGAAGACATCCAAATACATCTTCTTTCAGGCATCATTTGTTTGCTAAATTTAGCATCTGATTCACGTGGAGTTTGTACACTAGTTTTGAAGGTTTCATTTATTGCTTATTGTAAGATCCTTGATTTCTGTGTTTCAGGCATCATCAGGTCATTATTCTATAGGCTTGAAGATGCTCAATCAGCTTGTATCTGAGATGAACCAGGTTAGTCTTACCTTTGCAATTTAAAATCTTTATTTATATCTTTCTGCAAGTAAAGCAATATTAATTAACATTAGAAAGTGAAATATGTTAATCATACTACTAGATGTTCGGAAGTCTTACCATTTAATCCTTATTGTATGTAATTTCTATCCTGCAAATTCTGTTATCTTATATTTTTTAGTGGAAATTGTATGGCCTGATAAAATCAGAAGGGTTCCTTTTATGATCATGCCTGAATTTTTTGACTACTTCAGTGGTTAGGGTTGCTAATCAGGCAATGACCTTCCTAGATCACGTTATATTAAATTTCTTTCTTTCTGTTTTGTTTTTGCTTTACTATTCTTTCTGTCATAGCTTCAAGCCATGATACCTTTTAGTGCACACATCTTTTATACTGCTCATTTACCTCACTTTTCATGGTGATCAAACTATAAAATATAGTACAGAAGCAATGTTTAAAACTGGGTGTGCCAGAGAACGCTTTGGCTCATGATAAGTTTAAAATGCGTGAATAATGGAAAATGTAAATGCATGTTTGCTATATAGTAGACAATTGCATTGGTTATGGCAACTAGAAAATTGTCTTCATTTGCCCATGATATAATGAGCACAAATTATGTTGACTACTTTAGATTTGTCAAATAGAAAATTAGAAGATAAAACCTCAAAGAAATGTTCTCATGAACATTTGCCTTTTGATCTAGCTCAAACATTAATGAACTAGATTAAAATAGTTGTAGTCCAAATGATCTTGAGGTTCACTCAATCAAAACACTAAATCTCACTCTGTACTAGTGATTTAAATGGGCACTCGGGATCTTGAGGTTCACTCAATCAAAACACTAAATCTCACTCTGTACCAGTGATTTAAATGGGCGCTCGGGATCTCGGGTGTTCGCCTAAGCGTTCGGGCAAGGCGAGGCAAGGTGAGGTGAGGTTCGAGCGTCCCAACAGTGAACCAGGTGGCGCGCTTCAATGAGGCATCGCCTAGGCGCTCACTCGAACTCAGGCATCGGGTGCCTTAAGTGAGTGCTCGGTTCAAACAGTTGAACCGAACTAGACTTTTAAATTTGGTTTGATTGAACCAACTAGCCACTTCTTACCTGCAAAAGCCACTCCCGCATGCTCACACGACCTCGAGCGATCAACCCTAGCGAGCGCTCCTGCCTCTGCCGTTGACGTTTTCTGCCGCTACCTCTACCCCAGACGCAGTGGACCGAAGCATCCTCTGTTGCTGATGGACGGGTCCGACGGCTTAGCCTTTGTTCGTAGCTTTCTTCCGTCATTGCTAGCAGTTCCTTTTACCGTTGAGCGAGAGGACCGCAGCTTCCTCCATGACTGACGTACACTTCAAAAGCTTCCTCTGTCCATGATGTCGTCATCCGGAGCTTCCGTTGCTGTCGCTGTCACTGTCCACAACTTCAGCCATTGTCACAGTTGTCGTCCGCAACTTTCTCCGCTACCGCGACTATCATCCGCAGCTTCCTCCATCGCTGTTGCTATCGTCTACAGCTTCCTCCGTCATTGTTGCCTTCTCCTTCCTCATTGTCAACCATCGGTGACACTTTTCTCTAGCTTGTTTTTTTCTCCCCCTCTGCTAGTGTTAACGATTTTTTTTTCCCCTCTAACTACTGTTAACAATAAGTAATATATTGTTAACAGTAGATTTTTAGAACTAACGACAAGTGTACAAAGTAGTTTAATTCTAATATAGGTCTTCATAAACATGTTTAGCATATTTCTATTTAGTTGTATATTATTTTAATTATAATATTCATGAGTGCCTCATTTCGCTCGGGCGGGCGTCTAGTGCCTCGGGCGTTGTGGGACTTTGGCGGCTTTTGGTGCCTAGAACTTTTTAAATTACTGCTCTGTACCAATATTATTTGCTAATTGTCTTGCTAAACTTAGTTTATAATATTTTTTATGTCAAAAATGAATTGAAATGTTTTTATGAACCATTGTAAACCATATGCAAAGAATACATTTTAAGAACTTTTAAAAATGTATCAAGTAAATACATGGTACGTATATTACAATTGAAAAACTTGTAAATATGTGAATTTATTATTAGTGTCTACTACTATCGAAAGGATCACTATGTTGTTGCTGGAGGTAGTTGGAGATCAATACTAGAATTTTGAAGAACCCATGAATGATACTACTTCCATGAAATTTGATACCGATGTATCAAACTAGACTCATTGTTGAATCAAACTAGAAAGTCTTGGCATCTTGTTCATTAAATCTAACTTGGGTAGTAGCTGTTGTGTTGGTATAGTTGGATGAGTATGATTGCTAACGACTATTCATGAATAGTACAGAGTCATGCAATGATGGCGATTGAGATTCAAGAGTAGAATTGCCATCACAATAGTGGTGTTGTGAGCCATATGAAACCTCATATTGGCAATTTGGAATCAAGTATTGACATTGTAGTGGCCTACAAGATCCATATTGGTAAGAAGGTTGTGACCGTGAAGGACTCTTGTTTGATTCAATTGTAGTGGCCTTCCTTCTTCCTCCTCCCTCCTTTTCCTCCACCACCTCTGCTTCTTCTTTCCTCTTCATTTCTCTTCGTCCATTGCTGCCTCTTCTTCCTTTCTCCTCACTATCATCTGTTCCTTTCTCTTATCCTTCTTCTTCCTCTTCGAGTCTTCGTTACACACGTATACCATATGCCAATATTGTCAGTCCAGCTAGGGACTGATACGGTAGTCGTTATGAAATGACAGTCTTTGGAATTAACGACAGATGATCTTAATTGTCAGGTCTTACTTGTAATAGAACTAGGCCCAGTTTCTGCTTGTTCAATTTTACAACAATTTCAATATATTTCTTTTGTGATTTTATTGACTATTTGGTTTTGTTGGGAGTCTTATAAAGGCCAAGCTTTTTCTTTTTTGTTTGTTTTCTTTGATGTGACAAAAGGCATGTTAAGCCATTATGCAAACATACTAAGTTTCTTTATGTCCCATACGCATGTAATCAGATTGATTTTTGAAATAAATTTTCACTGTTGTTATTTCTTTGGATAATCAAGGAAGAAAATTTTATTAAGTGTTCCTAGAAAGACATACATTGTTTCTTAATGTAGAATACCATAAATTCGTAAAGTGTATAATTACACCTGCTAATGTATCACTAGAGGCTGCTGGAAAAAGAAATTGAAGGATGTGAGGGTAGCTGACCAAGAAAATCTTGTTATCTTTATGCAAAAGAAAAAAAAATCAAAGTCTTTCTTCACAAAACAGATTGATTTTTGAAATAAAATTTCACAATTGTTATTTCTTTTGATGGTCAAGGAAGAAGATTTTATTGAGTGGACCTAGAAAGACATACGTTGTTTCTTGATCTAGAACACCACAAATTAATATAGTGTAAAATTACAGGCAGCTACTTATTGAATCACTAGAGGCAGTTGGAAAAAGAAACAACCAAGAAAATCTTGTTATCTTTTTACAAAAGAAGAAAAAATCACTGTTCTCTTCATTTATAATCAAGATTTGCAATACCGTCTGTTTCAGTATGATATGATACATGCAGTATTTACTAGTCAGGCAGGTTACCAGTGGTTCAAATAAACCAGGGTAACTAGGATGGAAGCTTGGTACCAGACCTTTACCAGTCTTACTAATAGTTGGTACATATCAAGAAAGGTTTTTTTAAAGTTTTTTAGGATTTTTTTGTACATACCAATGCTTGGTATATGCTACCGTGGTCTGAACTTTGATTGGTACAGTACCCTTACACGAAATTGCGGACCTTGTTGATAATCATCATTAGAACCCTAATCCTAGCTAAACTAGGACTATAAATAAGCAGCATCTGGGGTACAAGGCTTCATTTATAGGAAATCTTGTAATCCCATAAAATCCCAAACAAAAGTACATTAGTATCTATCAAAATTCAATTTCTAATGACACACTGACTTTTCCAATTCAATCTTTATCTAAAATAATATTATAGACAAATGTAAACTTAAAATAGAAGAGGATTTTCTAAAGATACTGTTAAAATAACCAAATCAATAAGTGAAGCCTAGTTTAACATTGAGTTTGAATCTATCCACTTATAGGGTTCAAATTCATGCCCTGTGATCCCATGGAGCCATTTGTAGACTCATCTTCATCTTGAATACGATCAGTTCTTCGATGAATTTGACTAGGATTCTTAGATCTATTTGTTCTATCAAATATCTTTTTTTATCATCAAAGACATTTACATCAACATACCTAGTCATGCTCCTAACATGTTCATGATATCTAGTTCTTGCTGCCATGTTTTATACATAGATGGATCTTAAAACATTGTCTTTTATTGCTATGCTTTCATGAGAGTATGTCTAGGTGCATTATCTTTATTGGATCTTCTATAGTTATATACATTATGATTGTAAATGTTTCCATTAGGAACCATTCTAATAAACTATTTGATTGTACATATTTGAGCTGTTAAGCTTAGCTATTGTGTTCTGAAGAGACTGTTGATTCTGCGACTCCACTTACATTTTCACTGTTATTCTTCACCCTGTCCAGCCCAATGTTGGATTGCCTCTAATACAACAACGCAAGGTTGCCTGCTCTTTCAGAGATCAATCACTTTTCCAGATATTCCAAGTATCTATAACTTCATTGCATCAACTAAAAAGTGATGGAAATTTCCAAGGTTTTTTCTTTCTTTTTTTGTCATTGTCATGCCCTGTTTAACTTTTTTGCTTGATATAATTTAATGGTATGTTTCTTAATTGTATGCTTCATCATCATACAGTCTCTGGTGTGCTGAAGGAACTTACTCTTTCACTTGCACTAAAGTGCTTATCTTTTGACTTTATTGGTACTTCAGTTGATGAAAGCTCTGAAGAGTTTGGTACTTTGCAGGTAATATCTTACATCATGAGTACACACACATATATATTTTATCTTCTTGTGAGATTCTATCGCAACTGGCAGCTGATGCCTTTGATACCTGGCAAGTAGTGATTAATATTCTTCTATTGCTGCAGATTCCATCTTCCTGGAAACCAGTAGTGCAAGATCCTTCTACCCTTCAGGTTTTCTTTGATTACTACAGAATCATGGGGCCTCCTCTCTCGAAAGAGGTATTGCTAACAGTTCCCATCCAAACTACATGAAATCTTTTAATTTGGTTTGCAGGTAACCATGCTTTATTCAACTATAACCTATATGGCCAGGCAACTTTTATTTGACATTCATCTATATCATGCCCTGCTATATATCTTTGTTTTTCTTAATTTTCTTTAAATTTTATCAATGCTAACCATGCCTTGAATTCTTGGACATAATTGTTCATTTGTGGTGTGGTACAAATCAAACATTTGCAATTGGCAATTTCATTGTTTCCTTCAACAAGTTCTTAATGGTTTTCTTTTGCTTTTTATTCCCTTCAGTTTTGCTCGAAATCCAATAATGTTTCAGTCAATGTTCAAAATTTCTTCCCTTCCCTGATGTTCCTGTTAGTTCGAGGGATGTCTACCGTTTAATAATGATGTTGTGTTTGTTTATCTTTTATTATATTGCACCATTCCTATGTTTCTATGAGGATGGAGCCTTCCACATCTACTATGTCAGGAACCTTGTGCACTAGGCTTCACTTTTCCTTCCAAAACTTCTGTATTATCTCTTGTTTTCATTTATTTTTGCTTGAAAATTTGTTTTTTAAAACTTGATCTAATTTGGTATCTATCCTTTCCAGGCTTTGGAGTGTTTAGTTAGACTTGCATCTGTAAGGCGGTCCTTGTTCACGGATGATCCTGCCCGGTTCCAGTTTCTTGGTCATTTAATGAACGAGACAAAAGAGATTATACAGACCGGCAAAGGTTCACTATCATTTTGTTTATTGAAAGTGCAGTATACAGATTATTTTGTTTTATCCTTTCAAGATGTTATGCAAATTGTAGTTTTCCTTGGCTATGTTTTAAAATCCTAACCAAGTTGTTTAGTTGCACACTAGACTTAAATCATTGACTTGTGGAATAAATCACTGACTTGTGGAATAAATCATTGACTTGCGGAAGTCCAAAAGATTATGACATCCACACGAATCCTAGTGTCAGTTATGCATCTTGACAGAGGATTGCATTTTGGATATATTGAAAAGCATGTGTGCTGTAAAGGATTATGATAGTTCTAATAGTTTTAATTATAGGAGTTAATAGGTGAAAACTGCACAGTATATATAGAAATTTGGTCAAACATGACTATTTATTGTCAAGGATTTTAACTTTGACTGGATTAGTTGGCATGGATCTATATTTACCAGTTTGATGGCCAATCAGTATGTGAAGCATGCAATTTTGCTTGGTCTGATTCTATCAAGTGCTTACCATATTGGGTGTCTAGCTAGGCAAATATACCAACACCCCTGGTAAATATACAGGTAATGTTCTCCTGTATGCACCTCTCTCACCCTCCCTCTACGCATAGACGTGCCTAGCTTTTGAAGTCCTGGTAGTAGGGTTCTACATTTCGGATATCGAGCCCATGGCCTGATCGGTCCAGTACGTGCAGGAGTATTGAGACATGGTACACCAGCACACATTGTGACGCAGGTTTTTACTGCTTTTGATTGACCACAACTCTAAAGATCCTTGATTAAGGTTTTTTCCCCCACCTTTTGTTGATAAATACAATCAAGATCCATAAAGTTGAAGTAATTTCAGTCTAGAAAACAACAAGTATTGTATAAGACATATTTAATAAAAGGATCACAGGTTATTTTCAAAGAATACATTGTATATACAAACAAGTTATGTCTTCTAAGCAATTAAGCATAATAAGATTGTATACATGCTTCTTTTTTTATTGTTAAAACAATCCTCATGGTTTCATGGGATTGGGTTGGGCATCACAGGTTGTTTCTGAAGAATACATTGTATGCACAAACAAGTTATATCTTGTAAGCAATTAAGCATAACAAATTTGAAGGATAATAAAGTCCTATACATGCTCCTATCGTCAAAATAATCGTCATGATTCCGTGAGATTAAATCGGGATCCTCGATGTGACTCCATTGTAGATTGATACAGTATGTCTGCAGGACCTATGAACTTAAAGCATCTTATACTGATAAACAGTGTGCCACTAATGCAATAATATGATACCAGTTGTTGACTCATTGTAATGAATCACTTGTGTGTCAAGAAGGACCATGACAACTACGACCAAGTATGTAGTTTACTAAAGCTGTGGCTCTTGTCAATATACCATGGTTGTATGCTACAAGCGGTATCTGAGTTTAAAAAAATGACCAACTACCTTGTATCTATCGGTCATAAAATCCAGGATAGTAAGAAGGTTAAGAATGCAAGAAACTACTATCTGGCTCTGTATCGTGTTGGTTGTCTCATGTCCTCATATGGATTAACAGTGGTAGCTTGAATTAGGTGGGACTTGGGTGGCGAGAAGGAATGAGTGAGAAGGAAAGTAGGGAAAGACGTTGAACAACCCTCTTTATGAAGTCGAGGTCCCAATTGGTCTTGACTGAAGTCCTCCAGGGTTGGCATATTGCTCGGTACAAGCCCGATGATAGGCCTGAATCAGGCGGCAAACTGAGTTTATTAGGAGGTAAGCCATACACAATGTGTAGACCGTTAGAAATTAGACAGTCCATGTTCTAATCCATGGGGAACCAGTATATACTGGGTGATACATGCTAGTCCGTGCTGTCACGAATGGTCGTCGCGTGCCCGCAACAACTCTGTTCAACGAACCGTTCGTCGTTTGTGTTTACATGTACAGTTGCTTGGCAGCATGTTTTGGCTTGGTTTTATGCCCTTTTGCTTGTAAAAATGTAAGTTCGAACAAGTTGCAGCGCTACAGTGCGATCGCTCACCGAACCGAGCAAAACAGCCCAAAACAGCTCCGTTTTCGCGTGCCACGGGCTGTTTTCTGTAGCCCGCTGCCGCACGCGAAACGTCAGCCATTTCAGCACCCTGGAACCACCTGGGTGACACCATGGGGGATGGGGCTTCAGTATAGTGTCGGGCGTTGAATAATCTTTCCTTCACACGTTACCTTGACGGGAACTTGTTGTCGTGCCCGGCACCCGGTGAGCAGCTGCTTGTGGACTTGCAGCTGTTCGTTCAACCTTCTAAAGTCATTGTTTTCCTCCTCTCCCACTTTTCTCTTGTGCGCATAAGGTGCTCGCTGAATTGCTTGTAAAGCTTCCCCTTTTTGCGAGACGTCAGGACTTGTCTGTTGCTCGTTCTTCGAACTAATCAACTTTCTCTTTTACAGGTCCTTTGGGACCTGCGAGAGGTTGCAAGTGGGCTGATCTTTGCGGACGCATATCGCAAGGGCGAGGCGCGACTTAGGCAATGCAAGCTAAGTTCGCGTCTTTGCCGCAAGGGTGTGAAGTCCATGACATTGTGGTATCAGAGCGGGCAAGCAATTCGAGCAAGCAGCGAAGGAACTTCGCATTTTCGCTATGGCAAAGCATCGTGGCGAATCAAGCAAGACGGGGCAAGCAGGACCTTTGCCCCAAGCAGCCGCAGGTGGGCTGCAAGTGCATACTTGCTCTCATGTCATTGGAGCCACTCAAGTGGAGCACGACAACGAACATGACGAGCAAGAAGTTGGCTACTCTCCGCGAGCGGAGGAGGCATTATCGGGAGCGCCAACCGGGAAGAAGAGCCATAAGGAGAGACTCATAGTGGTGGAAACCCGCTTGGATGTTCTTGAAGTGAGCTTGGAGGAACTCTACCATGGCTAACGAAGGCTTGTTGGGGTAGAGAGCTTGCAAGAAGAAGCTTAGTCCCGGATTGACAAGGTTGAGGCCCTAGTCGACCGATTGTCAGATGATACCAAAGACTCTGTGCAACACCTGCAGGATGTCGTGGCGGAACTCACTTCCAGGGTGGCTATGCTCACGAAGGCATTGAATGCGTGAGGAAGCAACACCCGCGTTGCATCGGCACAAAACTTGAGAGCACCCGAGCCGCATTGTTATGGAGGTACCCGCGATGCCAAAGAGCTCGAGAATTTCCTGTTCGACATGGAACAATACTTTCGAGCTACGAGGCCTGATTATGAAGAAACCAAAGTTTCTATAGTGACCATGTATCTGAACGGAGATGCAAAACTTTGGTGCCGAACCCGTTGGGAGAGATCCAATAAGGTCGGTGTCGAGTTGACACATGGGAGGACTTGAAGCGGGAGTTGAGAACTCAGTTCCTACTGGCGAACATAGGGTTCATCGCAAGAAGGAAGTTGAGACAACTCCGCCAAAATACTTCCATTCGAGACTACGTGAAGTAATTTTTTGCGCTAATGCTCGACATACAGGACATGTCCGAGAAGGATAAGCTGTTCAGCTTACTCGATGGTTTGAAGCTATGGGCTCAACAAGAACTACATTGAAGGAATGTCGCCGATGTGATCGGGGCAATTGCTACTGCAGAAAGGCTCACCGACTTCGTTTCCTCTAAAGACCCGGGAAAAAGGAACAATCTTCAGGCAATCGCCCTCCAAAATATTCTCGATGGAAGGAGCTCAGGGGCGAACAAAGGAAGAAGAGTTCCCACAAAGGGCCAAGCCCAAAAGGCAAGGCCCCGAAACCTGGCGGATGCTTCTTGTGCGGAGGGCCGCACATGGTGAGAGAGTGCCCACAAAAACAGGCACTCAATGCTTTAACAGCTTCCATCCACCCCCCCGGATCGGACAAGGGCAAGGCTGTCGCTCTTAGTTCGAGTAGTTCTGAATTCAGCAACGACAGTGAGGAGTCGCAAGGACCCCAGATGGGAGCAATGCGTTTGTTGAACGCCATACGAGGTCAAGTGGGGGAGAACACGAAGACAAGGCTACAAAAAGCAGGAAGTGGCGAGCTGATGTACCTAGACATAAAGCTCAATGGCCAAATGACCCATGCAATGGTGGACACGGGCGCTACCCACAACTTTATTGTTGATCGAGAAGCAAAGCGACTTGGGCTGATCTTGGAGAAGAGCCCAAGTCAAATGAAGGCGGTGAACTCGGAGGCCAAGCGAATCTCCAGGTTGGCAAAGGGAGTTCCCATCAAGATCGGAACATGGAGCAGGAGCGCAAACATGATGGCGGTGCCACTGGACGACTTCCAAGTGATTCTTGGAATGAAATTCATGCACGCGGCGAAGTTGGTGCCAATGCTGTTCCTAAACTCCCTATGTATGATGGGAGGTGACGACCCCTGTGTGGTTCCCGTCCCTCGGAGAGGAACCAGGGAACCCCAACATATATCGACATTACAATTGAAGAAAGGGGTACGAAAAGGCGAACTAACATTCGTTGCTGCTATGAAGCTAGAGCCACTCGACGAGAAGGCCATTCATGAACCTGTTGTGGTGGCGAACGTCTTGAAGGACTTCACGGATGTTATGCCACCCGAGTTGCCGAAGACTCTGTCGCCACGCAGAGGCGTGGATCACCACATCGAGCTAGAGCCAGGAGTGAAGCCTCCAGCGAGACCACCCTACCGCATGCCCCCTCCAGAGTTGGCAGAACTCAGAAAGCAGTTAGGTGAACTGCTAAGCGGTGGTCTCATCCGCAGTTCTAAAGCACCATTCGGAGCTCCAGTGCTCTTCCAAAAGAAACAAGATGGGAGCCTCCGACTGTGTGTCGATTACCGAGCCCTCAACAAAGTGACGGTGAAGAACAAGTATCCCATCTAGCTCATCGCGGACTTGTTTGACCAATTGGGCAAGGCCAAGTATTTCTCAAAACTCGACCTTCAGTCGGGGTATTGGCAGGTGCGCATTGCTGAAGGCGACGAAGCGAAGACTACTTGTGTGACCAGGTATGGAGCGTTTGAGTTCTTGGTGATGCCTTTCGGCTTAACCAACGCTCCGGCTATGTTCTACACTCTCATGAACCAGCTATTCAAAGAGTATTTGGATAAGTTCGTGGTCGTCTACTTGGATGATATCGTCGTCTACAGTCAAACACTCGAGGAGCATGTCAAGCACATTCGGACAATTTTCAAGGTTCTCAAGGAGAACACTTTGTTCGTGAAAAGGGAGAAATGCTACTTTGTTCAAACGAAGATCTTATTCTTAGGGCATCGAATCGGTGATGGCTCCATTCGGATGGACAAATCGAAGGTGCAAGCGGTTGCGGAATGGCAAACCCCAAAGAAGGTGCCAGAGTTGAGATCCTTCTTTGGTTTCGTCAACTACTATCGATGCTTCATAGCGGGGTATTCGAAGCGTGCAACTCCACTGACGGAGTTGCTGAACGAGCAGCCTTGGAGGTGGTATGATAAATGTGAAATTGCATTCCAAGATCTGAAGGCTGCTGTGTTGGAAGAACCAGTGCTCAAATTGTCGGACTATGGGGAGCCCTTCGAAGTCCATACAGATGCTTTAAACTTCGCTATTGGGGGAGAACTCATGCAGGAGGGTCATCCGGTGGCCTATGAGAGTCGCAAACTCAACGAGACCGAGCGGCGATATCTGGTGCACGAGAAGGAGATGACAGTGGTGATCCACTGTCTACGAGTTTGGCAACACTACCTTCTTGGATCGCGATTTATGTTAAGGATAGACAACATCGCTTTGAGCTATTTCCAAACTCAAAAGAAACTCTCCCCAAAGCAAGCACGATGGCAGGACTTCCTGGCTGAGTTTGATATGGCAATGGAGTACAAGCTAAGAGAGTATCACGATTCCCTTTGGGTGGGACACCCAGGCATTCACAGAACGTTGCTGGCCGAAGATGGGGATTGATGTGGAGGAATATGTTCGAACGTGCCTCACTTGGCAACAAGACAAGGTGGAGCAGTGGAAGTCAGTGGGACTTTTGGAGCCGTTGCTCGTACCAGAAAGGCCGTGGGAGATCATTTCCTTGGACTTCATATCAAGCTTGCTAGTAGTAGGGAGATTCGGATCGATACTCGTGGTGGTCGATCGATTTTCTAAGTATGCAACTTTTATTGCTGCTCCCCTACACTATTCAGTAGAGGAGGCAGCTAAGCTGATGATTAAGGATGTGGTGAAGTATTGGCGAGTCCCACACAATATCATCAGTGATCGAGACGCTCGATTTCTGGGACGATTCTGGACCGAGCTATTCAAATTGTTGGAGTCGAAGTTATACTTCTCCACAAGCCTCCACCCCCAGATGGATTGCCAGACCGAAAGGATAAACTCACTCCTAGAGCAATATCTTCGGCACTACGTGAGTGCCAACCAACGAGATTAGGTGAAGTTGTTGGATATTGCCCAATTCTCCTACAACTTGCAGCGGAGCTCTACGTCCAACAAGAGCCCCTTCGAGATCATTACAGGGCAACAACCGTCAACTCCTCACACCATGGTAATCGGGTATACTGGGAGTAGTCCGTCAGCCTACCACTTTGCAAAGGAGTGGCACCGAAATGCAGATATTGTGCGGGTTTACTTGGAGACGGCGGCAAAAAGAATGAAGAAGTGAGCAGACTTGGGAAGGCGACTGCAAGAGTTCAAGATCGGCGATTTGGTGTTGGTCAAGCTCCAACCAGCATCACTCCAATTCTTTAGGAACAAAGTACATAAAGGATTGGTGTGCAAGTATGAAGGGCCCTTCCCAATTATCAGTAGGGTGGGCAACGTCTCCTATAAGTTGCAGCTGCCGGCGTGGTTCAAAATTCACAATGTTCTTCACGCCATCAACTTGAAAGCCTACCGCTCGGATCCGCAAGATGCTTTTCGAAGTGTTTCAACTCGGCTACCCCCCACCAGAGCCTCCTATGAGAAGCGAGTTGAAACCATTTTAGCGGACCGCAAGATAAAGCTACCCACTGGAGCTGAGCAGACTGAGTACTTGGTGAAGTGGCAAAAGCTTCCTCGAACTAAAGCTAGTTGGGAGCCCGAAGATGCCCTACGACATTAAGAAACAATCATCGACAACTACCAACAAGGGTCGACGAGGGCGTCGATAGTTTGAGTGGGGGAGAATGTCACGAACGGTCGTCGTGCGCCCGCAACAACTATGTTCAACGAATCGTTCATCGTTTGTGTTTACATGTACAGCTGCTTGACAGCATGTTTTGGTTTGGTTTTATGCCCTTTTGCTTGTAAAAATGTAAGTTCGAACAAGTTGCAGCGCTACAGTGCGACCGCTCACCGAACCGAGCAAAACAGCTCAAAACAGCTCCGTTTTCGCGTGCCACGGACTGTTTTTTGCAGCCTGCTGCCGCACGCGAAACATTAGCCATCTCAGCACCCTGGAACCACCCGGGTGGCACCATGGGGGATGGGGCTTCGGTATAGTGTCGGGCGTTGAACAATCTTTCGCAAGTTCACACGTTACCTTGACGGGAACTTGTTGTCGCGCCCGGCACCCGGTGAGCAGCTGTTTGTGGACTTGCAGCTGTTCGTTCAACCTTCTAAAGTCTTTGTTTTCCTCCTCTTCCTCTTTTCTCTTGTGTACACAAGGTGCTCGCTGAATTGCTTGTAAAGCTTTCCCTTTTCGCGAGACGTCGGGACTTGTCCATCGCTCGTTCTTCGAACTAATCAACTTTCTCTTTTACAAGTCCTTCGGGACCTGCGAGAGGTTGCAAGTGGGCTGATCTTTGCGTACGCATATCGCAAGGGTGAGGCGCGACTTAGGCAACGCAAGCTAAGTTCGCGTCTTTGCCGCAAGGGTGCCTCACAACTTAGGCAATTCCAGCTAAGTCCTTGACAATATGGCTTGTAGAACCATGCTTGGAAGTGTTGTACACTGATCAACTAGGCATGGGCGTCTCAATATCTGCACACTTTATCTTTGCAGCCAAAAGAAAGGTAGCAATAGAGAAAGGTACTATTGCAGTAGTGCTCTATCCTCTCTCTCTCTTTCTCTATCTCTCTCTTCCCATATTAGGTGTCTTTGGCTTAGTTTTGAATCTTAGCTTTGTCATAGATTGATCAGTTGGACAACAAAAGAGAAGGCTGCAGTAGTAGCACACTGGTACATGCTCTCTCCATTTCAGATGTCTCTATGCCTAGGTTTTAAATCGTGGAAGTTTCAGTCTGATGGTCAGTTGGACAGTAACAGAGCAAGCTGTTGCAGTAGTAGTTCTCTCTCTCTCTCTCTGTCTTTATTCATGTCAGATGTCTCTAGGCCTAGCTTTCAAATCTTTGCATTGTCATAGAGTGATCAGTTGGACAACAAAATAGAAAGTTGCTACAGTGGCAGTACTCTATCTTCTATTTCTTCCTATCAGATGTATGCAGGCCTGGCTTTTAAACTTAACTTTATCCTTGATTATTGTTGTGTATACCTTAATCATAAGTTTCCAGTTTTAAGATGGAATGTTGGTATTGATGTTCTTTGGAAATCTTTTATACAGAGAGAAGTACAGTAAGGTAAGGTTTAGGTACCTTTGCAATGGCCATATGCAAGAGAATAAATATCTTTGTCATAAGCTCTCATATCAGCTGTTACATATCGGTCCAACCAAGTACTAATATTGAAATTTGGAGCTGGATACTAATACATATATTGTCAATTTTTATTTTTTATTATTTTTTCAGGAGTAGGTTTGTACAGGTTGGTGTATCACTTGGTATATTGATATTATACTGCTCAGTTAGGCCGAAAAAACCAGCATTTGATTGGAATATAACTTTGGTCACAACCATGAGCATTTAATCCAAAAGGTTTCTTTGTTTATTTGATTGGAACGTGATGTAGAATGCATGGCCTTATTTATGATGCTTTTGCATTTTAGAGCCAGGTGGATTTTGGCAACCCAAGGAAAGAGAGATGAGGGCTATGATGATGCATAGTGCCTGGCTTTATGTAAATATAGTGAAAGTTAGATTGGTTGTGTGGCACTGATAATAAAATGTGTTGGCATGGATCTCCAAAGGGCAACATACAATGAATGCAATTTTCAATAATAACAGTCAAGTTCACCTTTTATACTACACATGATGAGACAAGTTAGAAGATAGGTTAGTCTAAGTTGCTTCATATTTGAGACATATATGTTTTAACTTTTGTATTTGGATGAATTTTCATTCTTATTTTAGCTGCTGGCCCTGAAAAAAATTTCAATATGAATTCAACTCATGCTACTACAAATAAGCATGAATAACTTATATAAAAAAGAAAAAAAAAATATCTTTAATTTTTTTGATGAATTTGGACTAATATGTTGAATGTTCAAAGCATTTGCTAGAAATTTTGGCATCTACCTCCTTAATGTGCCTTCAATTCTTAAATTTTGACAATGTTGTCATGGAACATGCTTAAAGCTATGTGAAGGTTTGCATTTTACATGGCTATTTAGTCATTTGAAATATATGATGACTTTTTTCTTCTTTTTGACAAATTTATTGAATGTTCAAACTTCAAACCCAAGGTGTCAAATAGTGTGGATTGATATTTACTGGTTTGGAAAAGGATCTATGTCAGACCATATGATCCGATTACTGATGGTGATTAATTTATTATTACTTTTTAGGGTTTGTTCTAGACTCTATGGGTACACTGGTGCCATACCAATATGGTAGATTACTGAAATTGGTACTGGGCTGAGATTTATTACCTTGATCAAATACAATTCTGCATGAAAAAAGTGAAGCCATTTAAATCAATGTTTTTATCATTGCTTTGGCCCCTTATTAATTTTTTGTGACAGTACAGTTAATATTGTTTGCTGTATTTGAATTCTTTTCCAGGCCTTGCTGATCATGATAATTACCATGAGTTTTGTCGTCTTCTCGGACGTTTTAAAGTAAACTATCAGGTAATCTATCAATGCCTTTCTCCAGCTAACATGTCTTACAAACTTTTGGATTCTCAGTAGGGTTTGCCATTTCGAGTACCGTACCCATCTTGGAGATTTGTCAGGTTGGTATGTACCGATTTGCATCGGTGCATCGACACATGATATGCTGAGGCATGTTGATGGGAACTCTGGTAATCTATGTTTTGGTCGCCAGTCGGATCAGTTTGTACCACCCGTACCATATCAACTTGGGTGGTTTAGCAAACATTGCAATAGCTCGATGTTGTCTGACTTATGTGTAGCTGAAGATTTAGCATAGAAATCTATTTTTGGCCAAATTCTATAATTTCCTCTACTATTTCTTTGTGGTAAATGTGAATCAGTTAGGGTGATGAAGAAGTACATAGAGAAAAAGAAAAGAGGAAGAAAGGTAAAGAAATGGTAAATTATAAAAAAGATTCAAACAAATAACTTAGAAGGCTCCAAACATCATTAGATGAGCCATAGGGAATGCTTACTTTACTACTTTTATTAAATGAACTATGATTGCCATAATTGAATGCTTCCTTGTTTCTGGATTTTAAGTGCCAAGTATTACTTATTTCTTTGACAAATCTCATATGCCTTCAAACTTCATTTGGAACACTCATGTATCCTCTCTCAGTTTGTCTTTGTGAAAGTCACTTTAATAATGTTTTAGTGGAGAATTGCACAACATTTTAATCCAAAAGAAATTTTTAGTAGCTTGATGCTATTTCTATCACATGCATGGAGGGGTTTCTGCCTGGATGTACCTTCATTCCTGAAGCAAAGCCGAGTCAAAGTCTATGGATAATCAATTAACCACTATATGTTGCTTGACATTGTATAACATCTCTGTGCTTGTTCTTGGATGGCTGCTGCCATGTTAGGTGATTAGAAAATACTTATCTCTTAACTTCAGCATACTTTTGTTAACAAAGTCAAATCACTTTGTTCACAGCTAAAAATTACATTGGACAAGAGGCGGTCTTGTAATGCTAAGGATCAAACACCAGCGAGAATCACATGGTTGGGGACATCAATTATAACGCTAACATAATTGGAGAACTTACAATTTCCAGTTATTGTTTGAGTTCGGTCCTCCTAACAACAGGCGTCATAAAGATCATGTTATGGTGTTTTCTCATATAGATTCTTTCATATATTAATTTAATTTTCATGATTAACATTAAATTGGTGTGATTTTTAAACACTTCAGTTTGTTGCTGTGGGCAACTCATGTATAAATTATTAATCAAAACAAAGATGGGTGAGAACTGAGAAGTATATTCTGTTCTTTGCATCAGTTGTCAGAGCTTTTGAGTGTGGAAAGTTTTGGTGAATGGATACATTTGGTGGCTGAATTCACAACAAAATCATTGCAGTCATGGCAGGTTTACTTCTTATAACCTGCAAATATACTTCCATACTAAGGGTTGAAACTTCTCTGCAACTCTTTTTTACTGCAATGTGCTCTCATATTATAGCACTGATGTCAACTTTTGTCTTTATTTCTAGTGGGCCAGCAGTAGTGTGTACTACCTTTTAGGACTTTGGTCGAGGCTGGTAACATCTGTGCCATACTTGAAGGATGAGACACCGAGTTTGCTGGATGAAACTGTGCCTAAAATCACGGAGGGTTTTATCACCTCCAGATTCAATTCTAATCAGGTAGCATGTTGTCTACTTCAGTTTTTCAACTTTTAGATGATGGGTATCTTTGCTGAAATTTTATCCATTTCAGGCTGATTTTCCTGATGACCTCTCAGAGGATCCTTTGGATAATGTCGAACTTCTTCAGGATCACCTTGAGTTTTTTCCATACCTGTGTAGATACCAGGTAGTATTTTGTTTTTCTACCTTCATCTCTACCTTCAGATTCCCTTTGCTTTAAAAATGAATGCTTCTTCAAACTGTAGATTTGTAAAAAATTTACTTTTTTAGTCTACCCTTTAATTGTTAAGTCTAATGCATTTAGGGCACTCCACTATGGTCAAAATATAGTTTCTAATATCTTTTGTACCCATGGGTTGCAGTACGAAACCAGTAGTCTGTGTATAATGAAGATTATGGATCCTATTCTTCAGGTTTATACAGTATGTATATATCCATTTATCTTCTAAAATTGAATGAATATGATGGTTATCCCTGGAATGAGATGAAGGCTTGGACTTCGAATCTTGTAGGAAAGAGCAAGCTCACCAATGCCTGTAGATGCCAATGAACTTGCTGTAATTGAAGGACAAATATCATGGATAGTTCATATTATTGCTGCTATTCTCAAAGTCAGACAGATTACTAGCTGCAGGTCTGTAAATGTTTTCTGGTTGGTGTCTTGGTTGATTTGAGGCAAATCAGATAACATGTTTCATCTTCTCTTGTAGAACGGAATCACAAGAGTTAATAGATGCAGAACTTGCGGCACGTGTCTTGCAACTATCAAATGTCACAGACATTGGAGTTCACTCTCAGGTAAGGAATCGGATGCAAATTTTGACAGTCTGATGTTGTGCACTTTTAAATCATTAATCATCATTGGGTACTATTGTTCATCAGATTAAATTTTGGAATAAGGGGAAAGATGATGTGATAAAGTATTAATCGTTTCCAAGATTGCTAATTTTGCCTGATATTGAAATAAAAAAGGTAGAATTGTTAGGTTTAATCTGTTTCTCTGGCACACAGTCATCTGTTCTTCACTGGATGATATCCATAGGAAAAAAGGAGTGCCATTTCTTGGTTAAGATATGACTTTGATGTCAATATTTTTTTGGTTTGTAAATAGCTTGTCGTTTTGTGTATTAGGGTCATAAATACGTAGAATCTTTTTTTTTTGCATGTAGGTTCTCTCTCCATCTTGGTGTTCTTAATAAATCTGATATTACCGTGGCATACTGTATAGGTCCACTACCCCCAATATCATCTCATATGCTTCCAAGGATTGAATCTGATGATGATCTATGATCATGAAGAGTTGATTTTGATCATATTTAAACAATTCTCTGCACCATTCTGTATTGTTTTTTTAAATCTGATTGTAGTGCACTGTGTTGTTTACCTATCACCATAGTTCTCTATTTAGGACAACCATAGAAAATTAGAAACAAAGCCTAACGTTATGCATTAATCTTTGATACTTGATTGTAGTATACTGTGCATTGGCTACAATTGTTCTCTATGTAGGACAACCACAGAAACAACTAACATACCATTAGATGATGCAGGAGCAATTTAATTTATATCTTATTTAAATAAATTTGTTTAATTTAGGGATATTTTGCATATGAAAACCTCTACTCAACGAGGAGAAAAAGAAAACAAATGTAGAAAAAAATGAAAGAAATTAGATTTGTTCTTGATTGAAGATTGCAAATTTTGACCAAAGATTCATCTCTATAAAAATGAAAGTTTATCAATATCATTAAGAGAGGAAGTTATTTTTTAAATCAATTCAAAATTATTGCCTCCTTCAAAGGGGACATATTATATATTTAATTTGATATGATTGTAAACTTTTGTATTTCTGTAATTTTCTTTTTATTCTTATATTTGGGTCTATAAAAATAGGGCTAGACATTGTAATGAGGGTAATTAGAAGATGAATCATTGAATTGTGTTCTTTTCCCACCTTATGTATGAGTGGTGTGAGTTTCAATTGTTTGATGCAAACAAAATGAGGTTCACTTTGGGCCTTCATGTTTCAATTGTTTGATGCAAACAAATTGGTCCACTTTGGGCCTGCAAACTGCCTGCCAGGTTTGGTTTTTGTAACACTATGGATCTATCATGTTGCTGAAGAACTGATAGAAATAAGACATTAAATAATTGAATTTCATCTAAAGTCTCTCCACAAAATGAGGTTCTTTATTTAATTATAATGAGTTGTTTCAATTCCAAAACAATAACAATTAGACGTAACGTCCCAACTATTTGGGGTTGGTTGTATTGATCTTTTGCCTCCATTGCACTTTGAATAAGACAATATTCTTAGTTGAATTAAGAGAATTTAAATATTTATATTTTCTAGTAAAGTCCTTATGTCTCCCTCTATCTCTCATCACACCACTAATAATAATTGTCGAACCTCCTCGAACTATATCATCTATTTGTCTCCTTGCACATGTCCATCTGATTTTAATGATTCTTTCTCATTTTATCTTTTATTTTAATACATGGATGAAAATATTTCTCTATATTTTCTACTAACTTTATACATTCATCTTAACATTCCTATTTTAGCGACATTAATTCTTGTATATATTGCTAATTAACTGCCCAACATTCTGATTCGTAAACATTGTTGCCTAAATAATCATATTATGAAATTTTCTTTTTATTCTACTTGGTACTTGGTGAGCAAACAAAACTCTCGACTCTCCTTTTCAAACCACCTAGTTTATTTTTTGGAACAATATCTTCAATAATATCTTTATCGTGTTGAATAATCGAACTAACAAACCTAAAACTTTTACTTATTATATTTTATTTTCCATCCAACTTAAATATATCTTCAAATTTTCTCTTAATATATCTGAAATTATATCTCATATATTTAGTCTCAATCATACTTAATTTATAATCTTTAGTTTCTAAATTTTTTCTCCATAAATGAAGTTTAAATTTAAATTAAACTCTTATCAACAATATCATCGGTATATAAGATACACCATGGAAATCTATCACCAGTAAGTTGTTCATTACCAGTGTAAAAAGGTATCCTAGTAGGACTTACGGTTGATCCTTGTTGTAATCCTATATTGATACTCTGATAGGACCTAAAGTTAGTTCTTGACTTAAATTTGTCTCAATTCCATCAGTTGAATTCAGTTCTATGTCACTTGGTGTTCCATAACCTTTCTTCAACTCTATGGGTTCCAAAGAATCCAAACTATCTCATGTTTGTTCCAAACTGTCCATGAAACCCAAACATATCAAACTTGGAACTTGATGGGAGTTGAGAGCTTGATTTTCATTGTTCATTTTAATATCCTTCAGATGTCGTTTAGAAAATCATAATGCATCTCATTAGCTACTTTTCTTTTCTGTCTCATTTGTAGGTAGTAAATTTATTTTGTGACAAAAAATTTATGGTGATTTCTATCCTTTGATCCAAAGTCATACAAGAATTTATGTACTTCATTATTTGGTAGGTGTCAATTGGCAGATTTGGCCTTTCATCTCCCAAGGGAAATAAAAGAAAATGTGACACTCACATGATTATGAAAATGATATAACAGTAAGAATTATGATATCATGCTCGTGCATTGTAATACTTGAGTTTTGTTCTTTGACAGCGATATGGTGAAATAAGCAAGCAAAGACTTGATCGTGCCATTCTCACCTTTCTCCAGAACTTCAGAAAATCATATGTTGGTGATCATGCCATGCATTCATCTAAGGTAAAAGATGTGGGTCTAGTCCTGCATCATTATTTCCTTTGCATGTTTGATGCTTTCCTTTTTCCTGCAGCAGTTATACTCGAGGTTATCAGAGCTTCTTGGGCTCCATGATCATTTAGTACTGCTTAATTTCATCGTGGGAAAAATTGCTATGAACCTTAAGCACTACCCACAGGTGACTTTTGAATTTCAGAATTCATGTAACTATTTTCCTTGGAACTTCTACATAACTTATTTTTATTCATTTATGCAGTGTGAGGACGTTATTGAGCATACATTATCCCTTTTTTTGGAGTTAGCATCTGGGTATATTATCTTGCTTAACTTCTATTTTCCTTGCTGTTTATTTTAAGTTTGTTTGTCTGCATTCTTATAAACTGATGTTTTTAACAGTTACATGACCGGGAAGCTCCTGCTTAAGTTGGATTCGATAAAGTTCATAATTGTAAATCACACAGTAACTCCTTACTCTTAGTTTGCTCCTGTTTTTGTCCTATATTTGGGCTTGTGTAGAGGTGTTAATACTGATGTTATTACCATGCCTTACATTTCAGAAGGAAAACTTTCGATTTCTCGAAGAATATAGGTGTTTGCACAGTAGAACAACATTTTACTATACTCTTGGTTACTTAATCTTTATGGAAGACAGTCCAGTGAAATTTAAGGCTTCTATGGAGCCACTTTTGCAGGTAAGTGTTTGATGGTTTTGACATAGTACTTTGGTGCTTTCTTCTATTTATCCTTAGAACTTTTTTTTTTCAATATTTCATTTTACCTGAATATAATTTCTGTTATTGCAGGTTATGATTGGTTTGGAGTCGACTTCTGATGCTGCATTTCGTTCCAATGCTGTAAAACATGCATTTATTGGTTTGATGAGGGATCTAAGAGGAATTGCTATGGCAACAAATAGGTACATTTTGTTGCCATGTTCACAAATTTCATGCTCAGAGAATGAGATTGTGTATGTTCTTACAGTTCTTCTTTTCAGTCGTAGGACATATGGGCTCCTTTTTGATTGGTTGTATCCCTCCCATATGCCACTTCTCTTAAAAGCCATCTCACATTGGTCTGATGTGCCAGAGGTATGCATTCATGCTTCCCTAGGTGTTTACTGCTGCCTGTTCAATGAAGAACCTTTTGCGTTTCTCTTTATATATATATATATATATATATATACACACACACACACACATACATATATATATATATATATATATATATATATATATATATATATATATATATATATATTTGTATTTGATGTTATCTAAGAGATGAGCTTGATTTCCTTTTCCTACCTTTAGAGGGTTGTTCTTCCAAATCATTTTTTGATGTTATCCTGCACGTTTATGCTGTTACTTAGGTCCATTCCTGTCAACCTGGGGAACGAGTGATTCTGGTTTTGCCTAATCTAGCTGGTTGGTTGTGACCTTGCACAAGAGCCCCCTGAATCATCATTACTTTGTAGGTTCTCGAATATTGTAATAGAACATCTATTCTCTTTTATAGACATCCATGAGCATTCCTAAGTCTCCTCTCTATAATTTATTTGTTCCCTAGTCTGGGCCAGGACCAGCACCATTGGTCGGCATGAGATGTCAAACCTTGGTTCATGCAACACCTTGGTCTCCACCTTCCGCCATTTTATTGGATTATGGGCTCAAAAAGAGGGCAAGCCTTAGTGCAACTGTAAGGTTATTCCTTTTGCTACTAAAATGACCAAAATGAAACCTGTAGGAACAGCTCTTCGTTTGTAAGGGTAATGGGATGGTGAGTCTGCAAGGGCAACAACCTTTCTGTCCTAAGTAACCACAATAAGATGCATATATTTACCAGATTTTGCATTAGTGGGAATCTCATGTACTAGGCTGTCTATTTTTAATATAGTCAACATGCCTTTGCGTTGCTTACATACTGTAGGATTCATGGCATGATGTCTCAGCTGAAATAGAAATGAAACAGCCGCAGGCTTGAAACCAGATGCCAATTTTGGTTTGTTTAGACCAGAAGTGTATTCTTTTGAGTTTCAACTTTGATTGCTCGAAACTTGATTTTTGGAATCCGTTTTATTGAAAACAGTCCAAATGAAGGACTAACATGCTAATTTCCATGTGCCGGGGAAAACATAACATACTAAAATGGTCATGATGTGCTTCATGTTGGTTTATGCCAGAGGTGCCCACCTATGAATAGGTCTATATTTGGCTTGTGCTGACTGACAAAGGGCCATGTTGATTGACATGACCTAGTATTGTGCCGTGTCAACCGAGTCTAGCCACAGATCCACCAGCCTAAGGTGAGTCCTGGCCTGAATTGTTCAAGTTAACCAACCCTGGCAGTCCTGACCACTAATGTCATTTATTTAGGACATAGGTTACTGCATTGCTATCAGGCTGTCTCTTCTTCTATGTTGCTTGTCATCTTGATTTGCTCTGCTGGCAACGTCAGATGCTGCTGCTGATGTTGGAATAGTTGTGGGCTTTGAGCATGGTAATATAGTGTGCTTGGGATTTAGGGCCCATTCCAAAATGAGTAGCAACTATTTTGTGCAGCTTGGATATGATGCATATGACCTCTCTTCTATTTTCTTTTCGTTGATATCCTTATCATTTGGATGTACAGATCTGCAGAATGTGCAATCTTCTTAGTAATATTTTATAATAATAGTGTTTGGTAGCAAGGTAGGTATTAACTATTCTTTTTGGACAAATGTGTCTATATGATGCATTCCTCTCAGTACCCTCACCATAAGATGATGATATTGACAATGTCATTTGATTTATAAGAACAGTTTTTGGTAGTGAGCAAGGTACTAACTATTTTTTTGGACTAATGCTTGTATAGTTATTTATTGTTTTCTGATGCATTACTTACATATTATGGTATCTTAGAATGATTATTTATTCATTTATCATAGTTTGATTAATCGTGAAAAGCTTACAAATTGAATTAGTCTTTTGTTGGAGAAAATTAGGTAACATATATATATATATATATATATATATATATATATATATATATATATATATATATATATATATATACACACACACATATTTATAAATCATTTATTTTTTAAATTATTTTTTGACTATCTATTCCTGGAAAGAAAAGGAAATTACCAAGTACAAGAAACATATTCAGTCCACTTATTGAAACTTAATTTATGAGAATCTGTCCTTGGGACGAAATGCCTTAAAGGCTTGAGATGATCTTTTTAGTAATTTAATTTTTATGTTTAAATTTTTTTGCTTTGAAAGATGTAGGTACATGGAAGGCTTGACACTTTTATCTTTTTTGTTTCTTTTGTTGATCAATATATAAGAGCATCTTGTTTTGTTAAAAGGACAAGTCAGTCTATGTAATTGTATTTCCATGTTCATTTCATGATTACTATGCTGGGACACAGATTTGCTATGTGATGATTGATGCTGTATGTAACATGCTAGATGCCAGCCAAAACTTCTGCTGGTAGCACTTCAATTATTAGATTGATTATTGATACATGCCTGAAGAAAAAATTTCAAGTACCAACATAGTAATGCAATATTTTCTTGATGTAAGAAGCAAGGATTAAAATTTTGCTATTGGACGTTTTGTACTGGTCCATTGCTTGACTAGTATGTTGGCATATGGTAATACTGATCAGTGCTAATCAGCACGAAAAGGCAAAGGATTGACTGAAAACCTGAAAGTCTGGAGCTTCTTGATCCTCCCAACTATTTTTCTTCCTCTTCTTATCTTCCTCGTCATTATCTTTTTGTGCGTCTTCTTTTTTTATTTTTTTCTCTATTGCATTTCAGGAGTGCACCACTACTGTTTTCATAGAATGAAGCCATTTAAAACTTAAATCATGAGATAACTCGAACAGGATGTGAGCTATTTAACAAACTGGTTTGAATTAATCTATGTTTTAGTGTTTGAGCGGTTCCAAGTACGAAACAAGAGGCACAGGTTTAATTTTTTGGTTAACAGCACCGCAACTCACTATGAGGTAGCTGGTCATCCAGTTCTCACTTGGATCCTGGTATATCATGAATTGGCAACCCTTGGTAAGGGATATCAAATTTATTTCAACATTTTCATCTTCATCATCCTTGATTTTACTATCAGTTTGTCTGGTAGGAGCACAAATCTAAATAAACAAGTCTTTATGGAAGACGAGCATTATATGTATGACTCACTGTGAACATGTTGTCATTAATTAATTTGCTTCGACTACTTAGGGAAGTTGTACATCTGGTTTAATTGACATTCCCTAAGTAGAGATGATGATTGCAAGGGAACTCAGTTGGACTCGAAACTTGTAAGGGAACTCAGTTCAACCTTTTTGACTACATAGCTTATTTTCCTAGGAAATAACTTATCATCATAGCTTTTAGTTGACATTACCTAAGCAGTGGAAGCTAAATTAGTTAATAGTTGAAATTTGGGAAAGTTGACATTCTTTGGATAGGGATATGATGATTGCAATGTCAGACAAGAGAATCATGGATGCTAGCTTAGGCTATGGAGAGGAAATTGTTTCTACTTCATGGAAATGCTGGGAAATCTTGTCTTGATTGAGTACCTAGTGGGATGAACACATATGTCAAACATGTCTTTAAAACACACATGCCGGTTTAAAATATCAGGATGGAGATCAGATCAGATCAACAACCAAATTGTTGATTATTGTTTCTATAATTGATCCATTATACCAAAGAAAAATACCAGAAAATATAATTAAATAAACTCTACGGCAGGTGTAATCCTTCTTATCTGTGTTAAATAGTGTCAAAGATAGTCTGACCTGGGTATGGATTGAACCCTAGAGGTTTCCACTCCTTTTTCGGTTGATTACTTTTAACCTTCGATAAAAGTGACAAAATAGTCTAGCTCAGTCCAAAGGCATCCTCTCCTTTGGTGCAGGGTCCTTGATGTGACTTGGTTATAGATCAAGATTGTAATTCCTAATGACCCATGCGTGAAACTGTTTGCTTGATATCTGATAACAGTGTGCTATTGATGGAACAACATGATAACAGTCTTCAGTCTTATTATCATTAACAACCATGTAGTAATAGGCATCTGTGGTAAGAGTGGTTGTGGCCATTACATTGTGGCTGCTATAATGTTTCACTAATTTACATTTTGGTTGGTGAATTTTGCTTTTCCTGGTCATCTCTAAATGTTATTGCAATCAAGGTATACAGTTTCGAATGATACCGTCCGGTATGGATGGTACGTATCGGTCCGATAGGAAATTGGTACGTGGACCGCTCGCTATCGGACGGTATATATGTATATATATATATATATATACTGCTCGCTACTCGGCGACGTCGCCACGCTTGGGGAGAAGAAAGGCGACGTCGCACATTGTTTTATATATATATATATATATATATATATATATACACCGAACGGTATACCGCTCGGTATACAGTACCGTACCGTACCGACGGAAGGTCAAAACTCTGGTACGGTATGATATTTCAATCTTTGGTTGTAATGTAGTTGATGCCTGCTAGTTATATTAAACAGCATAACTGTTTAATGATTGTTCTTCTTTATTTACATAGAGTGAAAAATTTGTGATTCAACTTATCAGCAAAAACATGTTGGCCTATGGCCATATTCATAGACATAGACTATACTAAATAGGATTATGTACAAGGATATGCCATTATATTCTTTTTGTGATTTTTTGTGTGCTTGATTTTACTGGTGATGTACTTGAATCTTGGATGACTTTTCATTACTTGAGTAGCAAAACTTGTTTCCTTGTGTATCAAGTTATTTATGCTCCTTACTTTTCCTACTGTTATGCAAAATAATAGATTTTCCTTGTTCTGTTCTTTCTCAGAGTCTGAGTGGGATATTCATATTAAATATTTCAGGTCACTACACCTCTGCTAAAATTCATGGCAGAATTTGTTTTGAACAAAGCTCAACGTTTGAGCTTTGATTCATCATCTCCTAATGGGATTCTTTTATTTCGTGAAGTAAGCAAGTTAGTTGTGGCTTATGGATCAAGCATTCTGTCTCGTCCAATTAATACAGACATCTATAATAACAAATACAAAGGAATTTGGATCTCTCTAATCATTCTTTCAAGGGGTGAGTTCATTTTATGACCTTTTCATTCATATAGTTAAATTTCTGTCGGTTGCATGTTACTCTACACTACTCATTTTATTTTATTATTTGCTTGATTACTAATCAGTGATATGTATTATGTAGTGTGTTGGGAAGGCATTAATGTCCAGGATGGACATAACAAAACTTTTTAAGTGTCCATGCCACATACAAATCAACCTAATAATCCACCTTTTGTGGCTATCTAAAAATTTATGTAAAGTATTAAATAAAAGATTTTATTAACTTTGTAACAATACCAGATGAAACTAGAATATGGTCAATGGACACTATTAATTGACTAATTTTTTCTTTTAGGTTTTTGATAATATTATCATTAGTAAGAAAAATTTCATAAGTTAAATTAGGGAGGATTATACATAATTGCAATTAGACTGATTAGGGCTTCCATAACTTCCAAACCAAGCAATAGGAAATCATATATAGAACTTGTCAGGCACAAAACCTCAGGACAGTAAATAGTGATCAAGTACTATGTAATATACGTAATTATAGCAGTGGGTGGCTGCCCAAAATTATAATGGTTTAGTCGTGGTTTGTTTGATGCACTGTCAAATGCTAAAGACATGGGAGCATGAGTAGTGACAGCGATTCTCCCAAAGTATGATGAGAAATTAACATAAAAAATAGAAAGAAAAATAATACATGAGAGGAAGAGTAGAAGAGAGAAGAGGGAGGTTTGAGAAGAAACAAAGAACTGTCTGTTTGTTCCTATGGAAATTCCACATAGCTTTGCCTCCCTTTTCTAAGTAGTCACATGTTCAATTGTCTCCACATTTAAGGCGGTTTGTCATTCTGGTACAAACTGTAGTGTTATTACCAACCAGATGCTCATGGGCATGGCATTTTGTCACTCTTCACATGGATGGGTTATATCTTAATATGAATGATTTTTTAATCTTGTGAAACTGATCCTAATCCTTGTTCCTTGTTCCAATCATAATAGGTATACAGCTCAATGTGGCAACACTAGACTGTTCCATGAACATATGCTTACTATTGCTCATTTAAACTGTCCATATTTTACTGAACAGTGTGAACTTCCAAAGGTTCTTTTTAAAAAGCTAAGAGATGACCTTAGGCATTTAGGTGACAATGTTGAGATCTTTTGATTATGCTACTGATGAATATGGTTTATAGCATGGTATGCAGTACCGAATGGTACATTCTAGTACTGGCGGTATGTACCGTCCGATAGCGTACCGGTATGTAGACCGTCGGTACTGTTACAGTACTACAGTATTATACTGTAATAATACTATAGTGCTACAGTAATAAAGAAAATATATAAAATTGTTCGGTACACCAGGATGTACCGCTCGGTACGCCCTGGTGTACTGCTCAGTACGTCGGTACCGTACCATACCGAGCCAATCTCGAAACACTTGTATGGTACGGTATTGTATACCTTGGTTTACAGCACCACTTTATTTTAAGAAACAAGATGTTATAAGATTATTTCTTTTCAAAGACTGCATATTTGTGCTTATAGATGTCTAGATCTCTGATATTTACATTTTATATCTATCATGCAAATAGTATCTAAGTAATAATGCATTTCTTCGTTACTACAAGAAGGGAAGGAATAGTTATCTACAATCTAATGCCATTTTTCTTCTAGAAATTTTTGTTGTTTTATTTATTACTATGAAAATTTCATGCCTATGCCCGATTCCCACTATAGCTTGTTTGTCATGTAGATTTTTCCTAAACCTGTGTACATTTTATGTATTGATGACTTCTCTAATGCTATCAATCACAAATCACAGCACTATCTGGGAATTATGTAAATTTTGGTGTTTTTGAGTTATATGGTGATCGGGCACTCAAGGATGCCCTTGATGTGTCTCTGAAGATGATATTGTCAATTCCTCTGGCTGATATATTTGCATATCGAAAGGTAGGACATAAGCCTTTGCATGAAAATATGACTTATTTAACATCATGTTCATATGTTTCTTGTTTTCGAAACCCTGAAATATTTTTTTGTACTTTCTTTTGTTTCCTGAAATTGTCATGACTTAGTCATTTCCTCAGGTTACATTAATAGTTGATGTCTGCTGCTATGGCATCTGTATAAGGAGATGCCAAATGATTTATTTTTCTATTCTGCCATTTTGGAATCTGCTTGTCAAAAATAGTACTCTAATGTTGGAAAGGTTATGAGATCCCACTGATTTGATAATAAGCATAATAATACATGACTGAAATAAGTCAGATGGAAAGACTATGCCAAATTGTTAATGCATTCAAGAAGGTGTTGTTTTCTTTGTCGTTGGGAACGGACAGCATTTCTTTTATGAGAAATGTATGCACATTCCTCTTGGTAGGGACTTTGGGTTAGTACTTGAGGCCTTGAGGGGTGATGTAGTGCTTTAGTTTTTCTTCCTTATTAATTCATTTTCGGGCAGGTTCCTTTTTCTTTCAGTATACATTTTTGTTTCTGTTTTGGGCTCTTTTCCAATTTTGCAAGGAGAGAATAACAGAGGGGGTGTTTCTTTTGTAAGTGTTTCCTTAAAATGGGAGTTCTTGGAGTTCTGGGGATCTAATAGCTTGTACTTATTCACATTATCTTAGAGCCTTATGAGGAAATGGGCCTTCTGAGGAAACTTACATGCCTTGCATTAGTTATCAATCTGAAGCTTATGTAATTAACACATTATTCCCCATGCCAAAACTACATTATCTACTGATAAGGTCAACAAGTTAGAGATCAACAACAATTTCTCTAGAGCTCATAGGACGGATTCTTTACGTTAGTTTCTAGGAATAAAGGGTTGCAATTGCATGTTTTTAGAACTGGTGAATAGTCTTAAGATAAAGCAATATTCATTTTCCTTGTGTCTAAAAGACTGAGTACAGCCTTTCAATATTCTTCCAATTTCTCAAACATCTCTTTCCCAGAGTATATGACCAGACCCCCTAAACTTTCTTCCTATTTCCTTCCACAACTATTTGTTAGGACTCTAGCTAGAAGAGTCATAATTGAGAGGGACATTCATGTAAAACCTACCTAAGCCGACCCCTATTAACAAGGTGAAGAGGCCGGCTAGGGTTAGGAGATTGTTTCTTAGAGATGAATTAGGAGTTGTAAAGAAATAGAAGTCTTGATTAGAAGTCCTATTAGGAGTTGGTTAGAAGAAGGAGTCTTGAGTAGGAGTCCCATTAGGAGTTAGGGTTTAGAAACCCTATAAATAGCCATGTATTCCTCCTCTTTTCATAAGCAATAGATGAATCTTTTCTGCAGCCTTTGAGCAGCAACTTGGAGGGAGGAACCCCTATAGAGTTCCAAGGAGGTCGATCCCCTAAAGAGATCAACCCCAAGTTTAGAATCTGCAAGGGTTCTAACACCTGGTATCAGAGCAGCGTTCTTAGCGTCTCGCTGCCCTTCCACAGCCATCTATCAACCCTCCACAACCATCCAAAGCAATTCCCACAATTGCTTAAAAGATCATCGCCGAATTCCGCCATCATCTCCACCATCGCGGATCATCCTTTGATCTCCGCGTGAATTGCAACAGGTTCTGGTTTCCTACCTTACTGCTGCTGCAATTTAGTTATCCCTATTCGAAAATCTAAATTCATTCCCTTATTGCTGCAAATTTTCATTGTAAGTTGCTGGAATTTTTTGACGAGAATTCTGCTATCGCAACTTACACCCATTTTCTTGCTGTTACTGCCGAAATTTTCTTGATTAAATTGGACATCCTTGCTGTCATATAAATTGAGATATTGCTGTCAATTTCCTCCTCAAATCTCTCAATTTTTTGTGGAGATTTCGTCAAGAAACCGCTGTTTCTACGACGATAATTCTACTCCTACAAGACAACACAATTCTGCAGCAAACTTTCACGGATTTCTATCAAACCTATATATGCCTTTAACCCGTCAACAAAAGAGAGATCTTAATATCATAGATTTGGAGTCATATACTATGGCATCTGAGGAGGCAATCAATGCAAAATTTGAAGCCTTTGAGGCACGAATGGAGGATAAGATTCGGACTCTCCTTACCAAATTCAGTTTGGGCCGACCACCAAGCCCGAAGAAATCACATCAAGGAGAGAGCTCTAACCAATCACAACATGCCCAAAGAGATGACTTTCAAGAAAGGGGAGGCTCTGTGACCGACCCCAACTATTCGCGCATAAGAATGGACTTCCCTAGATGGGAAGAAGGAGACCCAATTGGATGGATCTCGCGCGCGGAGCGATATTTTCGGTATCATAAAACTGCGGATGCATCCATGGTGGAAATTGCAGCTATACATCTTGAAGGGAATGCCATACAATGGTTTGACTGGTTTGAACACACTTATGGAGTCCTTTCATGGCGACAATTCAAAGGACTACTGATCCGCTTCGGACCAACCTATTACGAGAATATTGACGGACAACTAGCAAAGATCCGACAAACCTCCACCATTCAGGAGTACCAGACCAGATTTGAAAGGTTATCTAATCAAACTCGTGATTGGTCTGAAAAACAGTTATTGGGGACCTTTATCGAGGGCTTAAAGCCGGAAATCCGAGGAGAAGTTAAGGCGCGACAACCTTACACGCTTATGGCAGCCATCTCTTTCGCACGACTATAAGAGGAGTGATTGAACCATGAGGCCCGGAGGACTAGGATCACTCCACGACCTACAATACTAAAGCCCTCAGCCCCCCCTACTATCAACCGAGTCCCTGCACCGAAAAGGTTAACAAGAGAAGAACTTCGAGAGCGATCTGCGAAGGGGTTATGTTGGCATTGCGACGAGCCGTGGAGCCGCGAGCATCGCTGTAAAAAAGGTAGACTTCTTATGATTGGACCAGTAGAAGAAGAGGTCATTGAACATCTAGAAGAGAGCCATGAACATGAGGAAGATATGAAAGAAGAGCCACAGCCGACCGACATTACGGTACATGCACTAGCTGGCTACTCAAATCCGCAAACGATGAAAGTTGGAGGCCTTCTCAAACAACAGCCGATCACTATTCTCATCGACATGGGTAGCACTAATAACTTCCTAAATAGTAAGGTTGCTGCTCGGATGACACTACGTATTAAAGGTTGCAGCAAGTTCTATGTAAAGGTTGCCGACGGCCGAATCCTAAAGTGCGACCAAAGATGCCCGCGGGTGAAACTATTACTGCAAGACCAAGAAATTATCACCGATTTCTTCCTCCTACCAATCGATGACTATGAGGCAGTGCTTGGTATAGAATGGCTGACTACACTGGGTGATGTCTCCTGGAACTTTTCTAAATTAATTATGAAATTCTACTGTAAGGGCAAACAAATCATCCTACGCGGGAAGTGCGGAAGCAACGTTACCACTGTTTCGACCCAACGAATGGAGAAAGTTTTACACAAGGTAAATAATGGCTTTTTGATGCATCTCCAGCCACAACAAGAAGAGAAGAAAATAGAAATTGAGAATCAAAATCTTGCCCAATTGCTTACTGAATTTGCCGACATATTTGCTGAACCGCACGGTCTTCCTCCTTCTCGGCAACATGACCACCGAATTCCAATCCTTCCGGGCAAGCCACCAGCAAACACTCGACCGTACCGGTATCCTCACCTCCAGAAAGATGAAATTGAAAAGATCGTAAAGGAGATGCTTGAAACAGGGGTGATTCGGCCAAGTTGTAGCCCCTATTCCTCACCAGTGCTACTTGTACGCAAGAAGGACGGAACTTGGCGGATGTGCATCGACTACCGAGCTTTAAATGGCATCACCGTCAAGGACAAGTACCCAATACCAGTAGTGGATGAACTTCTTGATGAATTAAAAGGAGCTCGAGTCTTCACGAAGTTGGACCTCCGATCCGGTTACCACCAAATTCGGGTATGTGACGATGACATTCCAAAAACTGCATTTCGCACACATAATGGTCATTATGAATTCTTAGTAATGCCTTTTGGACTCACTAATGCTCTTTCAACCTTTCAAAGTCTCATGAACGATATATTTCGGAGCTTTCTTCGCAAATTTGTGCTGGTATTTTTCGATGATATTCTCATTTACAGCCCTTCTCTTGAGACTCACTTTCAGCATTTACGGATTGTTCTGACGATCCTTCGGGAGAATACTCTTTTTGTAAAGCAACCAAAGTGCAGCTTTCTCCAACAAAAAGTAGAGTACCTTGGGCATATAATATCAGAAGAAGGAGTGACGGTAGACCCAGCAAAAATTGAGGCAATGCAAGGCTGGTCGAAACCTACAAACGTGAAATTACTATGGGGGTTCCTTGGACTAACAGGCTATTACCGAAAGTTTGTTAAGGACTATGGGAAGATCAGTACACCACTCACTTCTTTACTGAAAAAAGATGCTTTCCAATGGTCGGACAAAGCCTCTGCTGCCTTCGACAAACTTAAGGCAGCCATGACAACGACGCCGGTGCTTGCGCTACCAGATTTCAATAGACCCTTCATCATTGAGGCCGACGCATCTGGAGTCGGAATTGGAACCGTTCTCATGCAAAATGGTCGACCACTCGCATACACTAGCAAGGCATTATCTTCCTCCCATCAAAACATGTCAGTATATGATAAGGAGATGCTTGCCATTGTACACGCAGTAATGAGGTGGAGACCCTACCCGATCGGCCGGCGATTTCAAATTAAAACTGACCATAAAAGCCTCAAGCACTTTTTGGAGCAAAAGATATCATCCCCTGAGCAGCAAAAATGGGTAACCAAACTTCTTGGATTTGATTATGAAATTATTTACAAAAAGGGGAAAGAAAACGTTGTTGCAGATGCACTTTCACGGCTACCTGAACAAGCTAAGGTTTCAGCAATCTCCCTTCCTAGCACTAGTCTCCTCGAGGATGTTAGGGAAGAATGGAAGAAGGATCCAGAGACCAGCAACATCATAAAAAAATTGGAGGAGGATCCAAGTGCAATAGCCCACTACACCTGGGATTCGAGGGATCTACGCTACAAAGGTCGCATTGTACTTATACCTGACTCCCCTTGCATCACAATCATTTTGCATGAAATGCACTCCATACCTTCAGCAGGGCACTCTGGATTCCTAAGAACCTACAAAAGAGTGAAGCAAAATTTTTACTGGAGAGGGATGAAAAAAATTATTGCTGAATATGTGGCACAATGTGATGTATGTCAACAGCACAAGGGTGAAACTGTGACAAATCCAGGGAAGCTACAACCACTACTCATACCAGAATCAGTGTGGACTGACATCTCCATGGACTTTATTGAAGGGCTGCCATCTTCCAAAGGTAAAAGCACGATCCTCGTGGTGGTTGATCGACTTACGAAATATGCTCATTTTTGTGCTGTGAGAAATCCCTACACTACTGCTAGTATTGCCCAGATTTTCATAGAAAATATTATTAAACTACATGGGATGCCAAGGTCCATCGTAAGTGATCGTGACAGGATCTTCACTAGTAAATTTTGGACCGAGTTATTTCAGTTACAAGGCACCAAACTCAAGATGAGCACAGCGTATCATCCACAAATTGACGGCCAAACAGAGGTGGTAAATAGGTGCTTAGAGACGTACCTCCGGTGTTTCGCTAGCGACCGACCAAAAGAGTGGGCAAAATGGCTATCCTGGGCCGAATGGTGGTATAATACTACATATCATTCATCTGCAAAATGTGCCCCTTATGAAGCATTATATGGTCGACCAGCCCCTGTGATTCCAAAGTATGTAATTGACTCAGCCAAGGTAGATCAGGTTGACCAAGAATTGATTGATAGAGACAAACTCTTACAACTGTTAAAAGATAATCTCTCTACCGCTCAAGCCAGAATGAAGCAGCAAGCCGACACACGACGAAGTGAAAGAGAATTTTCAGTAGGAGATTGGGTTTATCTTCGCCTACAACCATACAAGCAACTCTCTATCAACACTCGAGCCTCCATGAAGCTATCCCCACGTTTTTATGGGCCCTATCAGATCACAGAGTGTATTGGAGCCGTGGTGTACAGACTTAAATTACCTGAGGATGCCAAAATTCACCCTGTCTTCCACGTATCATGCTTAAAGCCCAAGTTGGGTGAACACGAGTCATCCCAGATCCAACTGCCCAACACAACTGAGGATGGAGTTATTCAAGCCCAACCACAAGCCATCCTCGATCGTAGGATCGTGATGCGTCGCCGACATCCCTCTACTGAAGTACTAGTGCATTGGAATAATCTACCACTTGAAGACGCCACATGGGAACCATATGAGGAGCTGAAGACCCGGTTCCCTGAATTCATGGAATCTCAGCCTTGAGGACAAGGCTGATTTAAAGAGGGCGGGTCTGTTAGGACTCTAGCTAGAAGAGTCCTAATTGAGAGGGACATTCATGTAAAACCTACCTAAGCCGACCCCTATTAGCAAGGTGAAGAGGCCGGCTAGGGTTAGGAGATTGTTTCTTAGAGATGAATTAGGAGTTGTAAAGAAATAGGAGTCTTGATTAGAAGTCCTATTAGGAGTTGGTTAGAAGAAGGAGTCTTGAGTAGGAGTCCCATTAGGAGTTAAGGTTTAGAAACCCTATAAATAGTCATGTATTCCTTCTCTTTTCATAAGCAATAGATGAATCTTTTCTGCAGCCTTTGAGCAGCAACTTGGAGGGAGGAACCCCTATAGAGTTCCAAGGAGGCCGATCCCCTAAAGAGATCAACCCCAAGTTTAGAATCTGCAAGGGTTCTAACACTATTCTATTGCTTCTCTCCCATTATACAGCCAGAAACTGCTAATCCAGGCAATTCTTGATCAGTCTGCAATGTTGCCAAGGCTATAATCAATATGTAATGTTCCAGTACCTTGCCAGTTTCTACACCTGCAGATTTGTCACAACACACCTATTATCAATATATTGCAGATGCCTGAATCAACATTGAGACTCTTACCTGTTCAGATTGGTGTTGCTGCTTCCTTTTTCTCATCTGCAGAATTTGACTGTCTTTTCCTTCACCATGTAGCACATGCTGCAGATCCATCCTGAATGACTTATTATCCTTGAATGGCGTATTATTCTAAATGCAATCACTGGCTTTAACACCCCTTAAATTCCAGGAAGAGGAGCATGAGAGCCACATGAACTTTGCCATCCTTGATTATGCCGTCAAGGAATGCAATTTTGCTTAATTTATCAGGTCTGGACTGGGCAGTAGGATCTGCGTTGCCCACTGCACTTGGTGGTTCTCCTCTCTTCATCGTCATCTTCCTCCATCGCCACCTCCTCCCTCTCGTCTTCTGCTGCCATCTCCTCATCCTCCTCTGTTGCTGCCTCTTCATCCTCCTTCACCACTTCCTCCTCCTCGTCCTCCTCATTTGCCACTGCCTTCTCTGCTTCACCTCTTCTCCTTCTCCTCCCCCTCTTCTTTTCCTCCTCCCCCCTTATTATGATGGTATGTACTGACATATCATGTGTTGGTACATCGGTTTGTTTGACTTATACCAGTTCAACCAGAATGCAGTGTCCGAGATTGCAATCCTTGCCATCAAGGTTGACCACAGGAAGGTCAGTAAGGTGCCCTCAAAATGGCCCATCTCATTGGCATTGAGACACATCTTGATGTGCTTGCCCTGTCCACCATCACGGCATCACCTATCTGTTCTGCTTCTATACAGGTGGTGTTTACTGCCAAAAGATCTAAGTTGAGAGGGACACTGGGGAGGGACCAGGAGGAGTGGGAGAGCTAAAAGGGGAGGAAAGGCAGTTTTATGCTGATGGGATGTATTAGGTTTGAGTTCTATATATGTCAGGTTCCTGTTAAGTTGGTTCAAAGCTCAGGTTGGTTCAAGTCGATGCCTAACTGCCTTAAACTTTTCTTAATGACTCGGTTAAACCAGCCTTGATTAGTTGATTCTGGATGGTCAGGGTTTTTCTGCCACTGTTATCCTCGTGTGCTTTCTCCAGCTTTATCTTCTTGTTCTAGCATACATAAATCCAAATTCCTTTGCTATTAAGATTTCATTACAATTCATGTACTCTACATTGGTTTCAGTCTGTTCAAGCTTGCTCGACTCATTTGGGATTTCTTAGTTATACTCTTATAAGGTCTAAATCATGTTAGTTGATTCAAAACCTATGCAACCTTCTCATATCTGAGGAATAGCAAGTCCTATCAAGTTCCTGTTCTCTCAGCAAGGCCTATCCTTTGTAATTGAAGTACTGGTTAGTTTCCCTATCCAGTCATCTAGAGCTTCATGGGAACTCTAGTATGCAGGCTGCTTGATTTCTTGGTCTGGATAACGAGAAGTTGGTTTTTTTCAAGGGATATATCTACAATTTTGGCCCACATACTGGTTGACTCTTAGTTGCTGCCCAATGTTGACAAGCAGAATTGTCTTAAAGTTTGATATCCTTAGCCATTACTTTGGTACAAATAAATGCCTCCCTTAAGCAAGGGCATGTTCAAGTTTCATACTTGCTTCAGACGATACCGGATATATAAATTTGTTCCTTATATAATTTGTATTTCAATAAGATGTCAATATTGAACTAGACATTAGCTGGATTGGTCTGCTCGACTTTAGAACTGGGATGTGTTGGATGCTAGTTTAGGGGCCCAATCCAACTGAAAATTGTATTTCTTTTGATCATGCCTGAGAAAATAGTCTTACTATGAAACTGATCTGTGGATTTGATTTAAGCTAGAAAAATGAGCAAGCTCAGTGCATAAAACTCCCACCAATGCAGGATCTTGGTCTATTTATATAGTCTTACCCTTGTAAATGGAGTTGTTTCTGTACTTGAACCCTAATCTATCAGATTGCAAAGGAACAATCTTAGTCTGGCACAACGCTCACCATTTAGTCTTTCATGTTATGACATTCTAAGACATTTATTTTATTTCTTTTGCTTTTTTGTTTTCTGGAAGACAATAAAAGACTTTTTCCTTTAAACTAGCCACAAAGTACCGTTTAATTCAACTATGAAACTTGGTTTTTGATTATGTGATAAGATAAGCTGGAACTGAGATCATCTAATGCTGGCTTTGGATTTTGACACTGGTATCTGCAGTGGCCCAGAGGCAGTATGGCATGACCCATGCTTCTCATGAACATCCTTCAGCTTTTAATGGTTTTTTTTACTCTTATACGAAATCAATTTTTTTCTTTGGTGCTTGGCGCTTTATGAAAGAAGTCATGCTGAAATTCTCAAACGAGCATTTGTCTCATAATTCTTAAATCTATTGATCTCCTTATAACTTTTTGACTATGTACCTGCTTTTTGCTGTACGTGGCATGTTCTCTTTTATAATCAATGGCCACTCATCTTGAAAGTTCTGATATAATTTTGTTTCTGTTTCAGCTTTTTTTTTTTTTTTTTTGCACTTTGCATGTTATCTTTTATGATTAACGGGTACTCATCTTAAAGTTATGATATATTTTTGTTTCTGTTTCAGCTTACAAAGGCTTATTTTGCATTCATGGAGGTTTTGTTCAGCAACCATATTTCTTTCATTTTGAATCTTGGTACTAATACCTTTCTGAATATTATTGGCTCACTTGAGGCTGGTTTAAAAGGACTGGATACTGGTATTTCTTCACAGGTATATGTTGCACTAACCATGTGATATTTATGTAGTTCTGTGTCATCTGTGTCTTGTGATAAATTTTAATATTTTTTTATGATATTCTCTTTTTTCAGATACGTTTGGTTCAACATAGTAAATTTCATAATTTAGTTTATTATTCATTTTAGTGTGCTTTTGAATTACATGAAGCATAACCTCCAATTGTGTTTAACTTTTTGTCCTTGATGATGAGTTGTCTTTGTAATGATGGACTTATTTACCTTAGCAGTGTGCATCTGCTGTGGATAACTTGGCAACATTTTACTTCAACCACATTACCATTGGTGAAGTATCTGCATCACCTGCTTCAATGAATTTTACTCGGCACATAGCTGAATTCCCCAATTTGTTCACTGAGGTACATTGTGATGTTCTTTTGCATATATATATATATATATATATATACACACACACACACACACACACACACACACACACATATATATATATGTGTGTGTGTGTGTGTGTGTATGTATATAAATCCACATGATAACTTTATTTTTTATCTCCTTGTCCATTTCATAGTCGCAATTTAGATGTCATTCCATGGTTAGAGATATTATTTTCCATTATAATGGATTCATGTGCCAGTTGCTGTTGAACATTGTTCGCCTTATTCATTTGTTCTGGGACCTGCAATTGGAAAAAGATGGATTGATTCTCTTTCATAGCCATTTTGGCTTGATGAATCCGAGCCTTTACCATCAGTATGACTGATTGAATAAGCTGATGTAAATCCGAGCCTTGGTCAGACCAGTATGTACCGGTCAGTCCGTGGTCAGACCAATATGGAGCAATAGACCCAAAAAGGGCTGAAAATTCAGCCAGAATTAAATAAAACCCTATTTCAGGGGTTTTTATCCTAATTTTTTGAAATATAAATTGAATTAGGTACCTAAACATGCATTAATAAGCCTCTAATTGTTGATTAAACATGTTAGAAACTTAGAATAAGTTCGTAAATCATGCAAGAAGTCAATACATGGTTAATCTAAGTTAATTCTTCTTAAATATAATTAGGCCTTAGCTAATCATTAGTCACTAATCAATCAAAACTTACCAATACTCTTTATGCTAATTACATGACATGATAAGGAAAATATATTCCACCCAATCTCAAGTTATCCAAAACAAGAGGTTGATTTTCACTAATCGCCAATTAGAGACATGAAACAAGTTTAATAAAAGAATATGAGAGAGAAACAGTGAGAAAGAGAGTGAGGATGAGAGTGAGTGAAATAGGGGGATGGGAGGGCCTTTTATATACCCAAAACAGACCCCAATGGTCAATTTGACCATGCGGGCCTGGTGTCAATTGAAATGACATCAGTACTGGTGAAGTCCAACTTACAGACTTGTAGTAATCATTAAAATTCAAATTTTGATCGTATCGGGCCATATGTGAGACGTACCAACCAGTTTGCCTCAAGTTTCCAGCATATTGGTCGAAACGGGCTGGTCTGCATCTCAATCAGTTCTCACTGGTATCGTGCATTTTGTATAGTATCAGTCAGTATGACAGTCAATGCTATTCAATTTTCTCTTACATGGTGGATTACATTCATTATTGACATAATTAGGGCAAAACTTTAATTAGAACAGTGCAACGAAGCCATATACAATAAGCAAGTGCATAATCTTGTTAGATAAGGAGCCATGGAGCAGTTAAGCACATAAGTCTGATCTTTCCTCCAACTTTTATGCCATCAATTACTACAAAACCAATATCTAAGACCACACATGACATGTCCTATTTCTGATAATAAAATATTGATGATTAATAAGGGAGACAATGGTGGTCAACTAGACTTCTATATTGCAATGACATATGCATAGAGTTGATAAATATCAATAATGTCATGTGAATGGCTGGGAATCTTGTGAGCAGTAAAATAGTTGTGTTCATCCAGTAGGATTTTCACTCTTAGTTTAGTTTCATGTGTTCGACTTTTGATTGTTAGCTGGTAAAATAGCTAATTCACCCTTAAAACATTGAAATAGCCTTTGATTTGGATGTAAAAATTATGTTCACTGAGCTTGAGTCATGATTTACCTGCCTAAACTTTTGTCAGTTGGTCTTTCTAAGTGCTGAGCACATCTAAATTTGACTTCTGTTATCTGTTAATATACAATTTGGACAATCCTGGAGCAAGGTTTAAATTCTCAGCATAAACAGGTTCCAGCTTACTGGCATTTGTGTGGTATGCCACTATGGACTGAGATATCTACAGATTGATGTAGGGTTTATAGGATTATACAAAAAAGAAAGAATAATAAGAAAGGTACTGAATTGGAGGGGAAAATGATGATACATACTTGTTAGCTATTTCTGCAGTTCCCTTTGCCAATGGAAACCTAAGACACTAAATCATCGTTGCCCCTCTTGCTCGAAAGTCATTAATACTTTCTAGAATTATAGTAGTGGGAGTGACCAGAGCATGAGGAGAGAACATGAGAGGATAGGGAGGAGGGGAGGAGAAAAGGTAGGTGGAAAGCACAAGAGATGAGAAAGGGAGAATTGTGTGTGAGAGAGAACATTTGAGTTTTTTTTATTCAAACAATCATATTAATCACTCCAGTCAGGTCTGATTGGATGATACCTAAATGATTGCAATTTCAGGTGCTTCAAATTGCATATTTGATAGTGGTCCAACTCTCCAACAGTCCAACTTCAACCAATCTACTATAGCTGTGCTGCTTCATAAATATCTCAAGCATGTTATAATTCAACTTCATCATTGTGTTGACTTCTTGAATCACTAAACTAAAATATAAATTTTCTTTAGTTTATTACTTACCTTTATGGATTCTCTTTAATCTCATTTCTTGTAACAAAGGTTTGGGTGACTGGAGGATTTTCTTGTTCTTGAAACATAATGCAATGCTCGAAAAAGATATATTTTGATAGTTGCAATTGCATTAAGTAAATGATCTTTGGTCCTGGTGTAATTGTTCCAGTAAATTATAGGATAATACTAAAAGATATTACAAGTGTTTTCAAAATAAACAATCTAAGAGGTCTGATTTCGGCAATAGCAAAGGATGGAAGTATTTGAGAGATAACAAAGTTTGATAGTAGGGAAGGGAGGATATATGATGAATAAAGGGGAGGACTGCAATGTACCAGCACATGAGAAGATTTTTATTTTTTATCTTTTAATATGTTCCAAATAACTATTGTTTTTTATTTCTGATGGACCCATGTTTATGTAGACTAAACTACTCAAAACATTGTATTGTGATCACAGAAGCCGGTATTTATTCTTGGCTTACTGATTTTTTTTATTTACCATATCCTAGGAGCCAGAATTTCAGTACTTTAAATCTCTTGCTTTGGCTAAAAGAAGCATTCAAACATTTTGGAACATTTCAAAGTCGATAAAAGTTTTAGCATGAAGATAGTGGAAGCTAAAACAATATCAAGATTTTTGAGGATCAGTTTCAGATGGCTTAATCTAGTGCATCATGTGGCTAATGCATATGTTCTCCACAAAATTTATATTTGATACATCTAGAAAATCCTACTCATGGTGCTCCTAACCTTGCTGATCTGGGTTCCCTCAATTTTCTGTATACAGAACTTGCATGAAACCTAAAAAAAATTTACATAATTAGATTTAGATCCAATACCATCATTTGTATCTCTCTTTTCTGTTATCATAGGCCAGATAATGTGACTTTTGCTTTGGCTCGTGTTATGAATTCTCTCTCTGTGTGATAATTTAGAAACTTGTCAATGTTTGATAAGTCATAATGAGGAGAAAATAATGATTTTTATCTGACAGTTAACATGATATATGTTGCAACTTGCTCATGTGTAAGCAGGATTAGGCTTGACACATGAATTGAACCCAAGTACATAGTGCAAGTTAAATTACATAAATATTAATTAAATATTACACAAAATGAAGAGGAGTTGATACATGATTTAAACTTACGTACCATGACGAAAATTTATAATGGTAACCACTTATCCAAAAACTTAAGCTATAAGGAAAGGTCCAATGTCTTTTAGTTATAACACCTTGTCTAGCGATTAGCATCTGTAGGAACGTCAAGCTAGTAGACAATTGAGCAATACTTTTCTGTTTCTTTTCCTCTAGTATTCTTGTCTTGTTTAGTCCAATTTATATGAGCATTTTCACATAACAGTTTAGTTGACTTTCAGATACTCAGGACCTTGTTTGAGATAGTCCTATTTGAAGACTGTGGCAACCAATGGAGTCTTAGCAGACCAATGCTGAGCTTGATTTTGATAAATGAGCAGGTGACATGCTTAATTTCATGCCAAGTAACTATATCATTCCACTGTATAACTGGTCGTGGAAATATTTTTTCCATGGAAAATGAGTTATGGATTTGTTGTTGAAATGCATTTATCTCATAAAATGGAATAAAGTTTATGGTAATTGTTTTTGTTACAATTTCCCTTGATATCTAATCTAAAGGTAGACATGTAAATTATGTTATCTAGCTAAAGATACTACATAGAATTCTCAATTTCTTGCTTATTTTTGTGAGTCAGAATGCACCATCTTTGACTAAAACTGTCAAGTAGCATATCTGTTTCGTTTCGGTATTCTTTTCCTTGTTGTAATAGTATATTAATATTTACTGAGATTGAGGCATCGAATAGTTGGAGCAAAAGTGACACAAATGACTGTGCTCCTTTAAAATGAGCAGTACGTTTTGTATGGATGGTTCAAACGATCATGAAACACCAGGTTCTACTGAATTTATAGGTTTTGCCACTTCCTATGATACACTAGATCAATATGCATGAGATACAGTTTCCTGACATTCTAATACATAAAGGTTCTTATGGTAACGGTGTGCAAGTGGACTGGTAAGTGGTAAGTGGTGAGTAATCTTTGTCAAGACAGGAGTGTCCCAAGTTTTGCATTGTGTATCTTACGAGTAGGATAGATAGTTCAAGGCTTCAAGCATCATGTGGATGCTTGTGTGCATGTTCTCCAGTATTAGTTTCACATCTGGTTTATAAATAATCCGTGAAACAAATTTGTCATGATATCATCTCAAATAAAGTTTCATGTAACCTTGTATTGGATGAGATAATGGTGAACTTGAATATGAACTTTTTGTACTGGCTGAGTCGTGAGACTATAAATCTGCTGTTTGGTTGACTGGGAGCTGAGTGCAATGTACATAAGTTTTGCCAAGCACTTATGCCCTTTTGGGTTTGTCATGATCTGATTGCAAAACCCAAAGTTTAGATCTAACTCTTATTACATAGTTAGAAGCAAGGATTACGATACTTTTACCTGTACCTGTACCAGAATTCTCAGGCCATTACATATGATATAATACAATATGCCTTATTACACAGCAGAAAAAATAATTAAAATGTCCACATTTATCACTATAATTGGTAAACAAGCATACCTCTACAACATGGGACCAGTATGGTCAGTGTGTCACGATATTTGATTCCATCATTATAACTATGGACATATATTTAGATCGTGGGTGCATACTGCAATTTAGCCAGAACAGTATGTGGTGATTGGCATGGTATAGCAAAAGAGCTATGCTGGCTCATAGACCTAGAAATTGCTCTAGGTCCATTATATTAGTGAGTACGTATTTAAATATTTTTTACCCATCAAAGTATGTGTACTTTCCAGCATAGGTTGCCAGAACTAGTGTAGGTAATGCTTTGTCGGATCACTGCTAGTGAGGGGATAAGGTAATCAAACAAGAGAGTGAAAAATAGAGTAGAGGAGGCTACATTATGAGCCCTTGCAAACCATCATATATTATGTTATACCCACATATTTCAGAGCAGGTATTTTACAGTGTGCTATGATCTAAATTAACCATTGTCCATGGTAGATCATCTGTCTCATCATTCTCCAAATGTTGGTTAGGTAAAAACACATTCCAAGTTAGGATACCTAAGCAATAATAGTTGACTCCTTATTCATCAAGTTCCTAGTGTAATGTTTTGTGAGTATTTAGAATCTTAGATGGCTTCTACCATCTCTACCATATTTTGTAACAAGGATCGCTATTTCGGGTATTGGATCCATTTTGGTTTTGGTGATCTGATTGGATCGGTATGCATCGTACATTGGTAGGTACCGGTGTTTCAGAGAGGAAGAAAAAGAGGGAGAAGAGGAAGGGGCAGTGGAGGAAGGAGGGAGAAGAAGGAAGAAGGGGAAGCAGTGGAAGAGGAAGGAAGAAGATGGAGTAGTGGAGGAGAAAGAAGGAAGAAAATGGAGCGGTGGAGAAGGAAAAGGAGAAGAAGAGGAGGGCGTGCACCAGAGAGATAAACACTGGCGAACCGGCGAGCGACATCCAACAGCAATGGCAGCGGCATCATGGTTTGGGCTGGTCTGCCCAAAATGGTAGCGGTTCGTGTATCAGTCCATGCCCAACCCAGTGGATACAGCCTGTTTCATACTATTTTAGGCGGTACGGCAGTCCTTGTTTTGTAATCCTTCAGGAAGTGGATTTAGATCTTCCATAAGTGGGCCACTTCAAGGTCAATTTCTAGGATCTTTGTTCATTATTTCCTTGGCCATCAATCTTGCCAATTTATTGAAGGCATGATGTTTCATCCAGGGGAGCGCTGTTTTTGTTCCAAGGGATTTGCCAGGTCTCTGCAATTCTTGATGGTTTTATCACTGTTTCCTATTTCATCTTCCATACTATTGCTATCACAGTAACCTATTAATGAGATCCATTTTGTTTGCTGTTTCATTCTTGTTCTTTTTCTTCAACCAGCAATAGTGAAATCTTAAAAAATCAGGCATGACCTTATTTTATTTTCGCATCATACAGTCCATCGCATTTCTCATGCAGAAACTATTTTGCATCGGTTCTCTATGATATTTCATGGAAAAATAGATGTACTTATTTTTGGACAAATTAAACTCTGCACAACTCTCTGTGCTTTGTAGTAAATTTGATTCTGAAATAAACAATTCTAAGATATCTTATTATTCTGCATCTCAAAGTGCTTAGATTTGTTGTTGCATTGAGATGTTTCTCAGATTTTACATTGCTTCTATCTGCAGATGTTTACAAATTTGAGAATACAGATGTTGGCATCACAGGTTAGTGCTAACATTGAGCTTTCTTCTAATGTATGTCTTTACTCCTGTTGTCATTACTACCCCATCCTAAATAAGTGCTTAAAACATTGTCATTGACTGTTGATTTTGCCCTTGGGCTTTCTAACATGGTTGATTGTCTCTTTTCTTTCTCTGCTGTTGTCTTTTAATATGTCTAGTTTGGCATTTCAGCATTGTTCCTATAGAGATAGTGGACTTGGGACTTACCTATTCTGATAAGACATTTTGAACTATTTAGTGTGTATCTATATTCTTATTTTTCCAGCAACTATATGATCCAATACCTGTGATCCTATGATTGGATTTCCTTGCATATGCAGTCTATGGATCAACAGCAACGTCTTTCACTGTGTTTTGAGAAGTTGATGGCTGATGTGACAAGGAGTTTGGATTCGAAGAACAGGGACAAGTTCACCCAAAATCTGACGATTTTTAGACGTGAATTCCGTGTCTAGTAGCTGATAATTTTTCATAGACTTCTACTCTGAAGTAACCTTTCAACCATTGTTGTGTATATGCCCCATCATTGATTCTTTTGCAGTGATGCTCTCCAGCAAGGGAATGCAGCCATGAGAAAATAACAGTGGTGCCTACAGTTTCCAAATTCTCTTTCTTTTTATTTAGTTGGACTGCCCATGAATTTCTGATATCAAGGACAATCATTCCTGGAGATATTTGCTTTTATATCAGAGCTTTGTCCATGTAAATTCTGTGGTGCTTTGCTTGTGGTCCATTTTATACCGGGGATGATAATGTGGGGAACTTTGAAGGGTTGGTTTGTACAGTAAAATTTGACAGTTGCTGTATATGGATAGTGGATTTCCATTTGTTGTTTTACCAATATTGTTGTTCCAAATTATTATTTTTTGTTTGATATTAAAGCAAAAAATGTATGTTAAGTAATGTCCTCTGTTAAAGGTGCTCCGGTGGACATTAATTCTTTCATTGTATTTGTTGTTGACTGATATACATCCATGGTTTTATGGAGTTTTTCCTCGAGTCATCTTATGCACCTGCATCTTTTGCACCTGCTATTTAGAATATTTTATATGGTATGATATCAAGATATTCTACTTCAATATCTATCTATTTTTTCATGTACTCTATAGGAGGTAGGTTTTGTTAAATGATTGTTGTAAGAATGATGCATGGATTCTGCTACAGCTCATCTACGCCTGCCCAACTGACATTGTTTAAGCTGTCATATAGGGCGCTGTACTTTCTTTGTTATTACATGATGGTCAAAATTTTTGTTTCATGAACATTAACTTTTTGCATATTATGAAATAATGGATATATTACGTCAATTTCCTCTAGGTGTTTTCTGTAAGTTCAATTTTCTTTTCTTTTGAATGAATGTGAAACTTTATTTTTCGTGTTAGGTGTGGATCCCTGATTCTCATCATTTACTGGCCTAAATTGTCGTCACATTAGCATTGGAAAGTTGGAAGTGTCTACGATGGTGATTATAGTCTGCTGATTAACGGATTTCTTTTCCGCATTTGTTTTATTTAAGATCTAACATGCAGAATAGGGTAGCTGAGTTTTGTTTTCTGAATGGACATGATTTCTCTACATTATGTCGGGTTTTTGCTAAAATGTGGCACTCTACATTTGTATCATTTTGTGTGATGGAGAAAGTTTTCATTTTCTTGGTTCTGCTGGATCCTTGACATTTCCTAACCCTAAACCCTATGTCTTGCAGTTCCACTTTAGGGTGGTCTCATTCTGGTGCCCTTTGGAATTCTGGTGGGGTGTCTTGCAATCATGGTTATCATCCGTCTTTCACCCGAGTATCCTACCACAGAAATGGGTGGAGTTGTCATGCGCATGACGGTCTAGCATCTCTAGTATTAACAATTCATTCCAAATGACTTTATGAGGTTGATAAGGTGCTGTGAGTTCTTAAGATTTCCAACTTCCAGGAATAAAAATAAAAAACATAGAGAAAAAAAAAATCAGCAACTATTTATTATTAAAGCATCAACATTAAATTAGACAAATATGTTGATTTTACATAGTATTTGTGCTTCAACATTAAAGTATACATATCAATAACCGAAACCTTAAAATCTATACATGTACATAGTATTTATGCGTTAACCAGAAATGCTTCAGAACTAACTCCTACTGCCTGGTGGCTTTTATCCTCTCTCTCTCTCTCTCTCTCTCTCTCTCTGTCTCATTCTCATGCAGTGTGTGTGAAGGCTGCTGCTGGATTCAAGCTATGAGCACCTACTTCTCAGCTGAAAACATCAACAAGCGCTTGCCATGCTCATCATCACCACACTCATCAGCCCCACCATCATCAAGCAGGTAATCCTTGCACGCAACACTCTTCCCTGTGTTGACCCTCTTGTCGACCCACCTCCTCCAAGCTCGAACACTTTTACGGACTCCCTCGGAGACCTTGCTCCTCACAGAACCCAAGATTGGCCATGGCATCACGTCTTCCACCACCCCTTGCAGCTCCCTCACAACCTCCCCCATCAAGGGCCTCCCCTCCACCTTCTCCGAGACACACTTCTCGGCTATGCTTAGCATCCGACGGATTGGCCTCTTCATGCGGCCCGGCAACGCTACTTTCCCGTCGCATACCTCCGCAAGCCGGTTTGCTCTCAGAATCGGCAGAGCCCACGAGACGATGGAGGATGGATCGCGCTCCATGTCCATCGCCTTCCTGCAGCTGACGAGCTCCAACAACACCACCCCGAAGCTGAACACGTCGTTCCTGGGGCCTAACTCGCCCGACTCGTCGTAGCACGGATCCAAGTAACCGATGGTGCCCGCCGGAATCGGTGAGTCGAGTGGCTGCATGCGGTCGTCTCTTCGAACCGCGATGCTGAAGTCGGCCAGCTTCGCGTTCCACCTGCTGTCCAGCAACACGTTGGCGGACTTGATGTCGCGGTGGATGATCGCCGGCGCGGCCTCGTGGAGGGAGAGGACGGCGCGGGCGAGCTGGAGTGCCATGGCGAAGCGGCGAGGCCACGCGGGGGGGTTGGAAGACGAGTGGAGGAGGTCATGGAGGGAGCCGCGTTGCATGAACTCCATGATGAGCAGCGGACCGCCGGTTGGGCCTCGGCTGACGCCTACAAGATCGACGACGCCCGAGTTCTTGACGGAGGCGAGCATGTCGATCTCGTTGCTGAGTTTGTCGTCGTTCAAAAGTCGTGATGGCTTCTTCACCGCCACGATCCGTCCATCGGTAAGCCTGCCTCTGTAGACGCTTCCATGGCTTCCCTTCCCGATCAACTGCTCGGGAGCGAAGCTTTTGGTGGCAGCTTCGATGTCGGCGTAGCTGAACTCCCTCATTCTCTCTCTCTCTCTCTCTCTCTCTCGCTCTCTTCTCCGTTTCAACTTTCTGATGGTCCCCGGAGAGACCAACTATAAAGAAGGAGAAGAGTAAAAGATGTGGAAAGCAAAAGCAAATGGAACCAATCTGTGGAGCAACCAAAGGTGGAGTCGATGCCACATTTCCCTTCTTTAGGTCCTCAAGGAATGACAACATTATTTAGCATGCAACAGTACACGCTGATGGCTGCTTGCAAGCTGTCATTCCTACACAGTTTTCTTCATAGAAGCAACTTCATGGAGGTACATTTTACTCCCAAATTTGACTAAGTCTGTGTCATGACGGGACAAGTTCAAGACATACAACACTTGGAATGTCCTATCATGAGCTCTTTTGTGGCTCATCTACTGTGTAGATCTACTAGCTAAGCCAAACGTTGGGCAGATTAACGAAGGGTATGCAATACGCTAGAAATATTCTTTCAATGAATTCTCCATCATGACCACTCTGCTCCACTTTGTGACCTCTAAAGTAATGTATAATCTGTGTATATGAGACAGAGACACAACAAGTGTATGAACAAGCTCAGAGACTGTTAGTATATTGGAGGCCAACAAAGATCGAAGTGGATTTATCAGGATTCTTTATGTAACGATGGCAAACTTTTGGACCAACAAAGGCTCAAAGCTTCAAGCTTTAATTCCAAGGTGACCCATAGATCATCGTCATCGAGAAAACAAGCATGGCTGAAACATCGGAGGAGACGGAGAGCATTGAGATAGGGTTGTTAGGTTTGATGAACAATGACCTCCCAAATGTGTGCCATCACCATTAAGGATGTGAAAAATATTGGTCAAGACAAGACAGTTAGGGAGTCAGTGGATTAGGTTGGCTGAATCAATCACTCCATGAAATCATATATTTTACTTTCTTTTTTTTCTTTTCAGTGGAGGACACAGAGTTAGCTCTTCCTATCACTATCTTAATAAATTTGAATGTCTTTGATCCACCATTTCCTTTATATCCCCAAAGAAAAAGAAGGAAGAAAAAGATTAAAAAAACAGGGGGGGGGGGGGGGGGGCATGATGATTGATGTCTCATTTAATATGTGGCCAATGGATAAGAGCTAGAGATAACAGATAATGTTCCTCCTAATCCTCAATAAATAATTCTATGGGAGTCCATCCTCCCTTGAAAGTTTCTCCAGTGATTGCAGTCTTCTTTTGACCAATGTTTGCTTTTATTGCCCTTCTGCTACTTCCTTGAAGCACCAAAATTGGCAGTAGTTTGTAGCACTTGATCTTACTACTTGGTCATATTTACACACTTCTTAAACAAGAATTCTTTGCTGTGGTAACAAGTTTGCAATTTGGTTAGCTGCATATTTAGGCACATATTGTTTGCACAGATTTGTCAAGGGATTCTAGCATGGGAATACTTGGTGAGGCAGAATGAATATGATGGCCGAGCAAACACTGGGTAAAGGTTATATCTCCATCACTTTGCTCGGAGCCAAAGAATCTATTCCATTTGTAGAAAAGTCAATGCATTTGTAGAAAAGTCTTTTACCAGTACACAATACAAGAAATGCAAAGTCAATGCTTGCACCCCGTCGTATTTTTGTCGATCATACATTCTTAAGCTTCTTCATCTTTGAAGGCGGCCATCGTCCCTTCTTCCTCATCCTCCGCTTCCGCAAAAGCCTTTTCCTCCGAAGCCTAATCTTCTTGGCAAGCTTCATCCTCAGCTTCTGCTCAAGTTTTAGCTGCATCTTCGACTCGAGAGGAAGATTCTCCACCGACATAGCCTCGGCTTCACTTCCCTCGTTCCCATCGGTCTCCGAAGATGCATGAACAATCGTCAACCTCCTCTCCGCGAATGCACAAGGCAAGGAAACAGTCAGTCCATCGAAGGATCTTGGTTGAAGAATGAGGTTCCTCTGCAACCTCAAGGCTGAAAGAAAGTGCAATCAAAGCTCATCTGAACCAAATTAGTAGTCCATTGCAATGAAGAGCAAGAAACAAAAAATCAAAATGATTTGACTAGGAAGACTGAATAAAGACTAGAATTACGAAATCGTTATTTCGTATAAAGTCGCAAAATTGGAACTTGTTGGACACAGAAATTAAGGAGCTCCAAGAAAGAATACGACGCAGCAAACCAAATCAAATCACATATTTCAGCTCAACCTAGTGCAGGAAAGAACCCTCCGAGGTTAGAATCAATGCGAATCCGTACAGAGCAAAGTAAGTTATAATGACAAACGCATTACAGAACCTAATTTTTCTCACAGCTAAAGCTGTTATTTTGATACAACTCCCCATGAAATCCACGGTCAATCACACGTCAGAATCACCAAGAGGCAAGACCAGAACAGCCGAAAACATTCCCCAAAACGAAAAGATCAAGTGAAAACTCGAAATCCGCCAGGTGCTTGTAGAAATGCCCAAACGAAGAAAGAGGACAACCAAAACGAGCATAGAAGCGAATATATAGACGAAAGCGAATTCACCTCGTAGAAGGAGACCTCACTAAAGAGAGCTTGCAATGAATAGATCACAGAGACACGTGCAAAGATCACTTACAGAGACGAGCTGAAACGGGAAGGTAAAGCGTCGGAGGAGAGGAGGAGGAAGGAGGAGCGAAGGAGAGGAGGGGAGGAAGGAGAAGAGCCATGTGAGCTTCCCGACACGGTGGAGCGGCCTCGTGGATAAGCCGCTCTCGGTGCGCTATCGTCTCCTATTTCTTACCGGGCATAGAGGCCAGCCAATATGGATCCATTTAGAGCATGACCCGACTGGGACCCGATTTATTCTGGTTCGGATCTTTCTGTGATTTGCATCCCTAGTTAATACTGGCTGGTTAATTATTCTTAATAAATTCTAAACAAAATCTGCTGCAAATAAACATTTAATTATGCTATTGTGCCGTAAAAATATCAGATTAATAAACTGATTTCCCAGTTCATGATTCAGCAAGCAAATAGGTTAATTTAATGAGTAAATCAATTTTCTTAAAAAAATATAAACAAACAAAAAAGAGATTTGAAGTCACATAATGACTGCTCATGAAAAAGCAGCAAAAAAAAAAAAGAAGAAAAGTTTTCATTTTAAACTGTTATGGAGAATTCATTTTCCTCAAGAAAACTATTATTGGGAATAATAATATTATTATATCTAATTAATACTGAAGAAAGCTTCACAGTGATATAAGAGCCTAAAGTGGAGTTAAAATTGAAGGAAGATTAGTGTTGGAAGGATTTAAAGAGGTTTTGATATATGAAAATTAAAAAGGCAATCAATCTGATTAGACATTTGAAGTAATATATACTGATAATTTCAGTAAGCTTTTCTTCCCTTTGGGGGATCAATGCATAAACCTGCAATCATCCATGCTTTCATCTGATTATATTAATGTTAGAAAAGAATCATTTATTGGAAGAAACTTCATCCTAAAATGATATAGTCATTTTGCCTCACACAAACTATACAGTGTAAATGAGATCACTGGAACAGGTCATTGCTCCTACCCAAAAGTATTCATTGCCTTGGAATCAACTAAATGTGGACAGAGTTGGTCATTGCTCTTATCATGACTTTTAAGATAGATAGTATATGCAAAAACAGAAAAATGAGGGGAAAGAAAGGCTACAGGTAGAGCAATCTGCTGTGGAGTGATCTGAAAGCAAACAAATTGCACACATGAACATGAAAACTCACCAGTAGCAATCTGTTCATTCCTGCTCTCGTCTATCCTGCTAAAGAAATGCCTAATCCTTGAGAAAAATATTTCCAAACCATCAGATGCATCAATCTTTTGTACAAGCAAATAACATAGCAGAATGGTAGTATCCAACAACTATGCATGCACAAGTCATAGAATATTATTATATTACAGGAAATTTACACAAGGTTGTGAAACAAGCCAACCAAGTTCTCATCAACCTTCAAATCCTCACTGGACAGCGAGATTGAAGATTGAAGAGAAAGTATAATTAATGATAGAAGACTGTATCCACTTTTTTTTTCCACTGATTAAGCAACACCAGAATCTCAGATCAGAGCTGTCATATTGAGGAGGAACTCAATTTGCTTTCTCATCCAATGTTTACTTTTGTTGTAACCTAATGTGTTTTTCTTTTCAGAGAAATGACCCTCAATTAAAATACAAATTAAATAGGGCATACTCTTTACCTGAGATTTTTTTTTATTTGGACGAAAATATCCTCAGTAGTTTATTAAAATAATTTGATCACTTATATTATTAAAAATTAAATATTGATTATCATAATTTATAAAAAATGATATTAATCGTCTTAGAATCATTAGATCATGATTCTAAGATTATGAATATTATTTTTTATCTAAAAAATTATAATGATTAATTATTAAAACTTAAAATTTTGTAAATAATATTAAGTCATTTGAGTAAAAATATAAAAATATTTTCATTTAAGTGAAAATAAAAAGACTTCCAAGTAAAAAGGAATATGGTGGGCGTAATAAAAGTCTTTCGCATGGCTTTTTCCGATAAAATACCTAAATAAATAAAATTTTAATATATCCAACAATATTAAGATGGAAGTCGATGTCGAACGGACTGAACCGACGGGCGATGTGGTGCTTGGGGCGGCGGTGGTTGCGCGGCCGCCTCCCATTCATGGCAGAGCAGCGGGCGACCCTGGTGAACGTGAAGGTGAAGTGGGTGAAGGACCGGCCTCTCGATTGGGCCGTCTCCCGCGAGCGCCACCTCCGCCCCGCCCTCCACCTCGTCCACCTTATCTCGTCGCAGCCCCGCGGCCGGGCTGCCCTACGGGACCTCGCCCCGTGCCGCCGTCAGTTGGCCCTTCCCCACGCCAACATCGGCGCCTTCCTACGCCGCTTCCCTACCGTCTTCCGCGAGTCTGCCGACTTTGGCGGCATGGACGGCCCTTGGTTCTCCCTCTCTGACGACGCCCTCCGCCTCCGTCGGATGGAGCTCGGGGCCCTCGCGGACGCGGAGCAGGACCTCGTCGACCGCCTCCGCCGTCTCCTCATGCTGACCGCCGACAGGTCGCTCCCGCTCCACGCCGTCGACCATCTGCGGTGGGACATGGGCTTGCCCTCGGACTACCACCTCTCCTTCGTCCCACGCCATCCGGACTTCTTCGAGCTCGTCCGCCGTCCCGGCGACGAGCGGATCTGGCTCAAGCTCGTCTCTTGGGACCCTCGCCTCGCTGTCTCCGAGCTCCGGAAGAGCGCGTCCTCAGCCGACGGCGACTGCTTGGCGTTCCCGGTGAGTTTCACCAGGGGATTCGGGCTGAAGAAGAAGTGTATGGCGTGGCTGCGGGAGTGGCAGACGCTGCCCTATACTAGCCCGTACGCGGATGCCTCGGGCCTCGATTCCCGGACCGACGTCTCGGAGAAGAGAAACGTAGGGGTCTTCCACGAGCTCCTCCACCTCACCATCGCAAAGAAGACGGGGCGGAGGAACGTGAGCAACCTTCGGAAGCCGCTCGGTCTGCCATTCAAGTTCACCAAGGTGTTCGAGCGCCACCCAGGCATCTTCTACCTGTCGCAAAAGCTGGCCATACAGACAGTCGTGCTCAGGGAGGCCTACGGTGGCAGCGATCTCCTAATTAAGCATCCCCTACAGGAGATCAGAGAGAAGTATTTGGCTCTGTTGATGCCGTCTCGGCAGGAGAGGACCAAGGGAGATCTCAAGAAGGAGATTGAGGTGGCAGGGCACACAGGCTGTGAACTCTAATCCAAGGTATATGGAAGAAGATAAGGATTCAGATGGGTACATTGGGGTGTGGTCTTCGTTCTAGCATGCTTTTGGATGATGATGATGCTGGTGATGCTCTGGATGCTTCCTGACCATGGTCTTCTACCCGTGGTCGCCAATGCTCAACCTTCAAAAGGTATAGTGGAGTAGAATAGCAACATGGATTGATGATGCTGTTTGTGGCATGCCATTCATCTTGCATTTCATTGAAAACCAGATTCGTGTCTATTGTCAGTAAGTGAAAATCTTTATCTTTTATGCTTGAAGCATCTCAATTGATTTGGTAGAGATGTTTCTTGACCTTTGGCTTGTATCCACAACTACAAATGTTCAATCTTTGAGAGGTATAGTGAAGTGGAATAGCAACATGGATCGAGGATGATGTCTGTAGCATGCCATTCATTTTGCATTTCATTGTAATCTAGTAGACCCAGTAAGTGAACAGAATGTTGATCTTTTGTCTGGAAGCATCTCAATTGATTTGGTAAATGCTTCTTGACCTTTGCCCTCTGTCCATGTTTGGAAATGCTCGATCTTCAAAAGTTACCTAAGGAAGGATGGTGCTTGTGCCATGCTATCCATCTTGTGTTTCATCAAAAACTAGATTTATGTCTATTGCCAGAAAGCGACAAAATCTTGAGCTTTTGCCCTTGAAGCATCTCATTTGGTCCGATGAATGCTTCTTGAACATTGCCTTCTATTTCATGATCGGGAAAGGTATAGTGAAGTAGAATAGCAACATGGATCAAGGATAATGCTTGTAGTATGTAATCTATCTTCCATTTCGCCGAAAACTAGCTCCACATCTATTGCCAGTTAGCGAACAAAATCTGAACCTTTTGCCTTTGAAGTATCCCAATTGATTTAATGAATGCTTCTTGACTATTGCCTTCTATCCTTGGTTAAAAATGCTCAATCTTCAAAATCTATAGTGAAGTAGAATAGCATCATGGATCGAGGATGATGTTTCTAGCATGTCATTGAAAACTAGATCCATGTCTATTGCTAGTAACTGAACAAATCTTGCTTTTTTCTACCCTTGAAGCATCTCCTCAGTTGATTTGGTTGATGCTTGCTTTATCTTTGCCTTCTATCCATGGTTACAAATGCTCGATCTTTGGAAGGTACAGCGAAGTAGAATAGCATCATGGATCGAGGGTGATGTTTGTAGCATGTTGTCCATCTTGCATTTCATTGAAAACTAGATCCATGCCTATTGACAGGAGTGAACAAATTCTTGACAGTTTGCCCTTGAAGCATCTCTATTGACTTAATAGATGCTTCTTGACCTTTTCCTTTTATCCATGGTTACAAATGCTCAATCTTCGAATGTATAGCGAAGTAGAATAGCAACATGGATTGAGGGTGATCTTTGTAGCTTATCATTCATCTGGCATTTCATTGAGAGCTAGATCCAGCCTTTTCTTATCATTTTCATTGATTTCCTCTTTGATGCAGTCACTTGAAGGATGTTGTCTCCAAATCTCAAGATAATGAGCATGATGACAAGCCCAAATGGCCACACTTGAAGACTTAAAAGGTGCTGTTTGTCTAATTGACTAATATTGTTTCTCTTCTAATCTGCAAGTAAGTTACCTATTTGTTGCTATTGTTTCTCTCAGTCTTTTGTTTTATCTGCTGTATTGCATTTCCTTCGAAAATAGAATAAATCAACGCACATGAATTTTGCTTGGGATCTCCATTTATATTCTCATTCCAAAGGCAATTTTAGTTTGATATTTGTTCTATTATTATGAATTCATCCCCATTTATATTCTCATTCCAAAGGCAATTTTTTTTAATATTTGTTCTGTTATTATGAATTCCTACAGAACAGTATTGTCTTACATCTGCAATTGCCTGTTTAGTAAACATAAAAAAGATAAAAGGGTATCAAACTTTAAGCAACACTAGAAAACAGGTTTAAGATTGACAAAACAAATATATTAATAGAAATTTCGAACAATCATAAACATTGAAATATTTCTAAAATATCAAAAGATCAGAGAACAAATATAAAAGAAAAAACAAGATGGAGGGATAAACGGCGACCAAGATAAAGTATGCAGGTAATCAGAGAGGAAGGCAGAGGATAGGAGAAGGAAAGACCATCACACTCTCTCTCTCTCTCTCTCTCTCTCTCTCTCTCTCTCTCTCTCTCTCTCTATATATATATATATATAGGACTGTTTTCCTTTTTTCTTTCTCATCTGACTCTCATTAAGTTGACATAGATGTTCTTAAAGATCAAACAAAATGAAATTGAAGCTTCAGCAGAGTGATGATACATGTTTGTCCAAAGTGCACACTTATGGCTAATCTGGTTTCTTTTTGTGCAAGTCCTTATCAGACTGCACGAGAAGTAATTAGGGGTAATTCCAAGGACCAAAAGAAAAACAAATTACTGGAAAAAAAAACACTAAGTAAAGCTAGTCATTCATGTTTGGTCAAACAAAAATACAACTTAATTGTTCCAAACTAACAGAAGTTGGAAAGAAAGACCCAAGAAAACAAACGTTCCTGAATCCAATGATCCAAGCAAAAAATCATGGGGGCGGATGCACAGAAGAAACACACTCTTAACACAACCAGACCACTCAAGCCAACCAAGAGAGAGCCGGAAAGACCCAGAGTTCAACTACGGCTATTCAATAGCTACCATTTTACAACTCATCCATCCAACTCACTTGGCCATCATGACTTTAACAAATTCGTCGTAGTTGATTTGGCCATCACCATCGACATCAGCCTCACGTATCATTTCATCGACTTCCTCATCCGTAAGCTTCTCTCCGAGGTTGGTCATGACATGGCGAAGTTCAGCGGCGGATATGAAGCCGTTTTGGTCTTTGTCAAACACTCGGAAAGCCTCCTTCAGCTCCTCCTCTGAATCTGTATCCTTCATCTTGCGAGCCATCAAGTTAAGAAACTCTGGGAAGTCAATTGTACCATTTCCATCAGCATCCACCTCATTTATCATGTCTTGCAGTTCTGCTTCTGTAGGGTTCTGACCCAATGATCGCATCACCGTACCAAGCTCCTTGGTCGTGATGCAACCTGTAAAGAGTGCACTTCAAATATTTGTAACATAATACGACACTTTCTTCGCAACAGTTTGAAATTGGTAAGTAAAATCTATTTATTTAACGAGATTTCCATACTTATCCATCAAGCCAAAATTCGGTGAGAAAAATCTCTACTCAAAATGGCAGAGTTTCATTCATGACCTATTTATCTGTAAAGTTGAACTTTTCAAATCATGGACAAACCTTAAATTCTACAAAGATGTTGGTAAGGTTGAAAAAAGGCATGGACTACTTAGATACAACCCAACTATCTGTAAATATTCAAGTCCCCTTGTCTTTGCTCTGTAGTGTCTGTAGTGAATAAATATGTCACAATAGCGGAATGAATCATATACCATTTTAAATGACAGAACAATTGTTCTACAAATTCAAAATCCCAAATGAAGCATACATAGTCCGTGAATGATTTTAACAGGTAGAAAGGTCCCAAAATCAGCATTAAGTAAACTTAGGCGTCGCCATCTCTATCAAATGCTAAAAAATCCTGATGCTTAGAAATGGGGCACAATTAACGGATCATAAATTTCAATGCAGGTATTTATATGTTGTTTGCCATAAACATCAACCATTAGTGAAGCATCCGAGTATTGATTGACAGAGTTCAAACAACAAACAGAACTTTTTTGTGACATAAATAGCAAATAGGTTTAGTTGTAGGCAACTCTCATCAAAACTTCCCCCCACTTATCTACAAATCTTCCACAATGGCGAGAAATGTAGCACCTCCTTTAGACATGACAAACCACCCTAAACTTCCCTCCTGACTCCAGTATGCAGCTTTTAACTGAGTTCTCTGTATCAACTAATACAAGTACTCATCTTTTCAGTTTTTTTGCATGTGCAAGGAATTCCAATAGTAAGAACGACATGCATAAAGTGAATCAAATAGATTATATAGTGTTCAGTATTAAGAAGTAACAGAACATAAGCAAATCAACTGTGGATATCTTCAGGTTCCCTTTATACTTTGTCAGGAATCCACCTAAAATTCCGTATTCAACTCTGTTCCTTTCTTGAAGCAGTTCTTGCTACCAACGAAAAGATAACATTGCAATATTTCTATCTACTCCCATGTTTATGAATGCAAGAGAATACACCTCTAGAGTTGAATATAATGTCAATCAAATATCACAAACAACAACATGACATTACTATTATGTGAGGCAGACTTCATATTGAATTGACCTTTCTTTGACTTTGTTGACAAAATCAACATGATTAATACCCTAAGATCAGAGGCTTCCATCTAGCAAAGGATGTCATCCGCATTCTTGTTCAGCATATCACAAGTTAGACTATGATCAAGTTGGCTACTTGAGCATTTTGAAATGTTCATGCTTGTTGGATAATCAAGCACCCTCATTATGTCACCATATATGTGTATACATATGCATATATATCTTAACTATAGCTTTATATTCCGGTAGCAGATAAACTAACTTCCCCATTTGCCCTTTTCATTTTCAAATAAAAAGCTAAGTTACAAAGACCAACCATCCAGTCCTGAAGCTGCATCCAGGATTCAAGACTGTCTTGATCCAATTCTTTATAAAGCAGCCAAAAAAACAAGTTAAAAAGAACAGTAGCAGATTGTATTCCTTCAAATCATTCACATTATACCTGCAGAATAAGACAAATGGCATGATGGATTGTAAAGTAAGATCTTCAGGCTACTAAATGTCGTTTTAGATCAAGCTGAGAAGTGAAGGTTTTTGCTGACACGATCATATGGTACATTCACTTATCTACTCAAATTCGTAATCATATGGAAATTTCTTCTCCGAAATCAGGCCTTCTGCATAACTTTTTGAATACATCAATTGACTATTTTAGCATGTAAATAAAGAAAAAAACAAACAACCACCTTTTTTTGTTGTTGCAGTCTTAACTCTGTCACTAAATCCTCTTCTTAAAATAAATGAATGGCTTGGGTGATCTATAAATATCTTTGAAGCAGAGATCTAGAAAAATCAATCATGGATTCACGTAATAACATATCCAAATGCTTGTGGCGATCATCTATCTAAAAGGATAATAGATCGAGAGGGTTAAATGGGACACTATTGTCTTGATATCTGTCTAAAATTTATGAGAAAGTGAAATAACCGTACAAGCCTTTATCCATTTTATCAACCATCAAGAAAACCCCAAACTCGAGCCGTTTCTTGGTATAAACGTAACCCGTGATCGTGGGATCAAACACCAGATCCGATCGAAGAAATGTGGAAACCAAGTAAAGGAAGACCATCAAAGCACAACAGCTGCACAGATCTAGCGGTAACAAAGGATGACAACAGAATGGGATCGAGAGGATCAGACCATCGCCGTCCTTGTCGAACAAGCTAAAGGCTTCCTTGAACTCGGCGATCTGGTCGTCCGTAAGCTGCTCCGCCATGCCTCCTCCGCAATCGACCTCACAAAGACGAGAAGGAAGAGAGGAGAGAAAGAGAGATCCGTGAAGGAATGGGAAGAGGAAAAGGGAGCGTTACTTCGCCGGCGATGGCTTACTTCCCACACGCTCTTATAACCGGACGTGACATCTTCCTTCTGCCGAACGCACCACCCTCTTCGTGTTGCGAAATATGCGAAATGACGATTATAACTTCAAAGCAGCCCAAGCCTTATCCACTCGTGATATTGCACGACACGGTTCCTACCCACGAAAACTACCCGGTCCCATCTTAAGGATGACCGGACTTCGAGGCCCACACGAATCCCCAAATTGAGAGACAGGTTAGGCGGGTAAGTAGTGAAGTGGTAGAATAGGTCGTTTATATCGCAGGGAGCTCTTCGTGATGGCCACATCCCAAACAAGGGTAAAATAGTCATTAAGGACGAGAGAACAACAGGGATTATATCGTAATTTGGTGCTCCTCTTTCTTCCCACAATATTCTTACGGTCTCACTTTATCTGGGCATTTGATTGATAAAATACCCGTTCTACCCTCAACGCGGATTGAACGCGGAGAGGGTCCAGAATGGGAGTGACGGTGCCACGTCAACTGCCGTTCCACGTTCCGTTCCCCAGAGATAAGACCAAATCTGACCGTTGATCGCAGAACGAACATGGCATCCTCTCCGTCCAATGTACCTTGCCTCATATCTTAATTATCCAATCACCATAAAATAACAAACTTAAATTGTTGTTGTTATTATTATTATTATTATATTTTACTTTAAATTAACCCAATAAATATTAAGCTAATGTAATGATGAAGTTGAGATTCAACTTGAGGGCATTAATAATGTCACTCTCCGAAAGGAAAAAGGTCACTTCAACCCCTCTTTAACTTCACATTATTAAATGGTTTGGGTTCTTTGACAATTTTAAATCTTGGAAAAAAAAGAAAAAGAAAGCCACTAGATATTATAGATTGTTAAGTAGATATAGAAGCGCCTAAGTCTCCGCAAGAAATAAAAACTATTGTAATAGATTTATGTTGATCTTAATTGATTAACTTAATCAAATTTAGTTTAACAGGGAGAAATCCAATTTCTTCCATGTGCAAGCTGAATTCTACATAGAAATATGAATTTTCTTTCTTCCTATGATTTGGATTAACTAAAGTTGAAACTATGTTATGATAAAATATATTAAAGGAATAATTTGAGTAATATAAATTACATTTATTGTTTACAAGGAGAACAACTTTGTGTATAAAGTTTATAACATATATTTGTCTTCTAATTATCATAAATTACCTGAACCTTTAATTATTGGTAGGATGTATTAATAATAAATAGTAATTCATAAAAAAAGATGTTTAATTGTGACTTTTTTTTTTTCTGGTCATTGGATTACAATTTCAGTCATGAGTTTTTGAAATTGATGTCTTGATGTTCTGTCTTAATTCACATATAATAAAAAAGTATTTTTTGCATATTATGTGTAGAAATTAGAATAATCTTTGGGAGAGAAAATTTATAATTATTTTATGTTTATCGTAAGTCATATATTCTCTTTGAAAAATTCTTTTGTGTGATCTATATGTTTTCTTTTTTGTGCGTCGGATGAGGCTTTTAGCATGCTAAAATTAAAACATCGATTAAGCAAAACAATCAGGAGACATAACAATGTGGCTTGCACATCTACAATAACATAGTGCTCATCATTATTTTTCTCTATCAATAGTATATCTCTGCCTATCTGTGTATGTGAGTGCATATGATACCTCTGCAATTTTTCAGTCCAAATAAAGTGGTGCACCATTTGCAATTTGTAATAATTTAGGTAAGTTTGGTGGTGGTAATGAAAATGATGATACTTTAATCCAAAAGATTATTATTTGATATTAAGAATGGATCAAATCTATCTGTTTTACAAGTTTCAGATTTATTTTTATTCATATTTAATTAAGTTCCCTGTCACAAATTTAAAACCATCTTTTTATTTTTTCTTGTTCTATCATTCACACAGTTTTCATTATCATTTTCAATGAAGTTGGATAGGTATATAATTGAAATTGACTACCACCATGCCATTTACCATCTTACTCTCTATCATGGAAATCAAGAAAACTAGTACACCGGTGAAGCTTGTTTCTTTATGATATGAGAATCCATGATTTAAGTTTCAAAGAGTCTTCCTAAATCTAAAGATAAAATTACATACATTCATCATCTCTAAATCTCATATGGGTCATCCTTAGTAATATTCTCCAACACATCTTAATTGCCAATCTATCTACAATGAATTTGCGCCAGAAAAGTTGGCCTTTTCTTTTCCCATGTTTAGATTATGTGATTCTGTTTATTAAACATAATATATGACTGAAAGGCTGGCGAGCTTTTGGATGGTCCTCGTGAAAAGAGGGTTTTCACGTACGTTTGCTTAATTGAATAAGATATATTATAGATTTGATTTTATTTAATTGAATAAGATATATTATAAATCAAATTAGATTCTGATTATAATTATTAATAAATAGAGATAAAATCTATCTATACTCTCACCTATAAATATATAAGATATCCTAGGAACTAAATACATACCATAACACAACACAAGATAATTGATATATTTTTATTTTCCTTTAATCTTTATTCTATCATTATAGTGATCATATGAAAAATGATCATATGAAAAATGAGATGAGAAAAGAAGATGAGTCTAAAACTCTTTACATACAGATGTTGTTATATTCTATAGGAGTGTGTTTTATGAATCAAATATAAGTATTCTAAATGATATCAAAAGATACGCACGATTAATATTTGATATATGATTATTTAATTTCATGGTATTAAAGTTATCCTATATAATAGTAGTATGATTATAATTTTTATGTCTACGATTGGTATTAAAATCTATTATTTTAAAATCTAATACCTCAAATTGTAAAAGTATATAGATCAATTTTTTATCACCATTCGCTTGGGAAAGTATATTACCAATTTAGTTATTTATCATGACCACCCTAGTCATCTCTTGCGAACGTTGCAAGGTTCTTTATGTTATGCAGTAGAGTCAGGAATGTTATGTTGCTCATATTTGATTAACAGATTGCTAGTCATAGGTGCCATATAAGTCAATCACGTAAGTGATGGCACATGTGACATGATATATATATATATATATTTATTATATTATTTGACATTCTATCAATTTATCATATATGCTATATATATTATGATGTTCATGGATCGTGAATCATATCGTGATGAGATCACGATAATGAGACTGATTCACCTTTACACATAGACCCTAAATAATTCTGATCATAGGTCACTCGAGAGGGACATTGAGATGACTAGATAGATTGATGTGCTATATACCCATCCATATGATGGAGGTCGTTGGTCTCATAGCTGCTCATATAAGGACACTAAGGATATCGCATATGTGCTTATTGGAGAATGAGTTTACTGATTGATCTGCTCACTAAAAATTAGATGGTTGATGATACCTTAGTGTTAGACAACGATTCTATCATCCTAGTGGTATATCTGGTCCTTAGACTTGAGATACCAAGGATGTTTTATATGAGTACTCTACTCTTTGATACCGGACTTATAGGTCTAGAAGTTCTAGATCGAAAACAATCGATCATCGTGAGTAGTAGCCAATCTTACGAGGGCTATTGAGTGTCGATAGAGAATCATCTTCTCTTGATAATATGAGAGCAATATCCCATGTGTTCTTTTTTAGGCAAATCCATAGCCAAGGTCATTCAGATTGAGAGAGATAGAGTTTCCCGGGAGAATCCGATTAGAGCGAGACTCGAGTAGAAATCGTATGAGCATGATAGCATTATGCCCGGTATATGATCTCTAGGATATTAGATAGATGAGGGACTATAGATATATAATAACTGAGGACAGACATATCCAAAGGATTGAATTCCTCTATATCATATGGGGACTACGGCGCAGAAGCCTAGTACATCTGTAGTCGATGAGTCAAGTAAATTATTATGGAGATAATAATTTACTAAGCCAAAAGGAGTTCTGATAGGTATGACTCACGACCACCTTGATATTCGGCCTAGAGAGTCACACACATATAGTAGGTGTTGCGACGAGTAAAGGTTCGAATATGAGATATCCGTTGGAGCCTCTATCTTATTGGATATCCAATAAGCCTATGAATTATTGAATCCTATGGATAAGATCCAATAAGAGACCTATAAATCTAAGATGCTTAGGTAGTTGGATGAAGATCCAATACCCAATATGGCAAGATCCATTAGGGTTAAATTAACAATGGGCCTCTATAAATAAGAGAGAATCAAAGAGACGTGGGATAGGTTCTTTTTAGCTATCACCTCCTATTCTTCTCTCTCTCTCTCTCTCCTCCTTAACCTACAGCTCTTATTTGGGACATGTGGACAGCAAGAAGGGGCAGCTACTTCTTGATTGCGTGGTGCATGCTGTGAGGATGATTGTGTATTGATTTGAGGAGTGTCATCATAGCCCCTGCCATGTGGATCATTGCTAGAGAGGGAGGATAGTTAATCTCCTTTAATCTCTCTCACATATTTGTAGAAATTCAGGGATATATGATCTCCCTAGGTAGCACAATCTCCCTTATATGTGTAATTTTTTGGTTTTGCAGATTTTACGCATCAATCTTTGCACGATGATGAAACCTTATTTTTGTGGGAAATTCTAAGATTTTATTTTTTGTTCTTCCATTGCGCATGTGATGTCGCCCTAGAATTTTCAACGGTAGTATCAGAGCTAGGTTGCTCGTGCAAAAGATTAGCTTTTAAACTATGTATATTGTGTTCAATCATGTAGAATTATTTTTGCACAATTGATGCGATTTCTGTCATAGTTTTTGAGTTCTAAACTATACGTCTTCTTCTTGTTAAAAGGTATTTTAAATTAATATTTTATCACCAAAATTATTGTTGTAGAATAGGGGAGAAAGGGCAGCAATTATTGTTGCCCTACAATTTTGGCCAAAGGTTGCTTGCAGCCTTGGCCGAGAGCACAACTTACTGCTCTCGGCCTGGCCAAAAGTAGTAGGGTCAAGAGCAGTAAGGGTGCTTTCAACTTGCTGCATGGCAGCCCATATAGCTAGGTTTCCTAGCTGCAAGAGCATCCCTGGTAGCTAGGGTTTCCTAGTCGTAGGGGTTGCCTTAGTGGCCAGGACTCCTAGCCGCATAGGGCAATCATGCAACCAATTTTCCTAGCCACACAAGGCTATTGAATCTCGGATTTTGATGATAAAATCAATTGATGAAGTTATGATCTAATATGTACTTTGCGATAAATGATGCAGGACTAACTTTGATCAAAAAAGGTAAATCGATTAAAGCAAGAAGACTCGAACATTGGGCCAAAGTGTGTTAGGATCAAGAGCACTAAAAGGGGGGGGGTGAATTAGTGCAGTGGAAAACTTTCGACAATTAAAACTGCATTCGTACGATAAAAGTGATTTTGGTAAGAAAACCGATTCGTAAATTACTTTAACTTATGATCAAGCGAGATGCAGTTAAAGCAAAGATATAAAGGTAATTTGCAGTTATGATGGAAATCAGAATGTAAGTGCAAACTGAAATATGATGTTCGTACGATAAAATCGATTTCCGTCTTAACGTCGATTCGGAAAATACTTAACTATGAAACACGTAAATGTGCAGAAGGCAGTAAGCTACTGAGGAGGTTTGCAGTAAAGATAAGATGCTCAAAGTAAATGCAAACCGAGATTTAGAGTGGTTCGGTTAAACGTGACCTACATCCACTTTCGGCTTCCTCCTCCGACGAGGTCACCGACGTTCACTAGAGGCCTTCATTCAATAGGCGAAGGCCAACCACCCTTTTATAGTTTCACTCCTTTTGACGAGCTTAGGAGACAACCCTTATAGAATTTCTCTCCTCTCTTGAAAGCTCAAAACTTGGAAGAAAAGAGGGAGGAGAATTTGTAGCCTTTACAATACTTTTGAGCTCTAAAAATCACAGAGTAAGATTGGATTTTCAGTGCTTTTGGTTGCCCTTTCATGCAGGAAAGGGTGGGGTATATATAGGCCCTAAACTTGTTTGAATTTGGAGCTCAAAAATATCATTTCCCGGATTTCTGAGGTCCTGGCAGTACTACCTCTTGATTGGGGCGGTACAACCACCTGGCAGCTCAGAGACTGAGCCTCTAGGCGGTGCCACCACCTAACAGGAGCGGTTGCACCACCCAGTCTCGCTCGGAGACTAAGCCCAGGCAATGCCACCGCTTGACTAGGGCGGTTGCACCACTTGGCAAAGCTCGAAGACCGAGCTCAAGCAGTTCCACTGCCTGTCAAGGGCGGTTGCACCGCCCAGTCTTGCTCGGAGATTGAGCTCTGGGCGATGCCATCGACGACCTAGGCGGTGCCACCGCTGGCCAAGAAATCTGGGTCCGAATGGGCTAATCCATTCGGCCTAATTTGGGTCTGTCAAGGGCCCGATTGCCCCAAGATTAAGTTAATGGGATCACGTCCCATTTCTAACTTAATCATTATGCTAACTATGATTTATCTTAAGACATTTACTGTAACTTACTCCGGTGCGTTAATCGCTTCTTCCGGCGAGCTTCCGGCGAACTCCCGTCGATCATCCGATGAACCCTCGGTGATACTCCTCCGGACTTCCGGCAAACTCCTGGACTTGCGACGATCCACTTGGTGAGTTTCGACGAGCTTCTTTTGGCAAGCTCCTGGACTTCTCAAATTTGTTCCTGCAGAACCTCCGACGACCTTTCGGACTTCCGTCGAACTCTCGAACTCCCAACGTGAACGTGATTATAGTCTTGACTCCGACGCAACTCCTGCTACATGTTTTACTTCCATTGTAGTTAATCCTACACATGTAAAACAAAACTTCGATCGAGACAATTAATCCTAAGCAATTAACCAAGTTGTCCGGCATGTCATTGGTCCCTCGACGCTTCGTCCGATTATTCAACGCATCGTCCTCTCCTACGGCCTATTGCCCAATCGGCTAATTGACTCCGCAAGTATGATATCCTTGGCATAATACCCGCTCTTCTTGGCTCGATGCCCGAGTCCACGGTCCGAAGCCTTCTGTCGATACGTCAACCGATCCACTGGCCCGACGTCCAATCTTCTGACATGTTCCTCCGGCACAACATGATTTTTCCTACTTTAATTGTCTCATCCTGATCAAAGCATCCTACGTCACTCAAAATGCAGATTAAAACATAAACATATATCAAGTGGTTTCATCATCAAAATACGAGATTCAACAAAGTGAATATGTTAGAAGATTGGACGTCGAGCTGGAGGATCGATCGACGTGCCGACAGATGAATCTCATGTCATGAGTTCGGGCATCGGGTCAAAGGATCGAATATTGCACTAAGGAGATCAGAAGTTATGGTTGGTTAACATGCTGATTAGGCAATACATCGAAGGAGAGGACGATGTGCCGAAGGATCGGATGAAGTACCAAATGAATCAATGACATGCCAGATAACATATAATTCTAGTCTTGTAATATGTTATGTCTTAATTGGCTATAGTTAGATCATAATTGTGTTAGTTTTTGATATAACCATGCTAACTCAATTAGGGGCCCATTGGGCCTGAGTTGGGACTGTTTTGGGTAAAGTGAAAGACCCATTCGGTGACCCAAGGTTAGGTGGAGCCACGGAAAAGTCCAAAGTACACTTTTCTAGGTTGTTAAATGGTAGTACCGCCCAAACACAATCTCCAAGACTATGTTAGACGGTGATACTACCTATTGTCAGATTGGCAAGCGGTGGTACTGCCCATACTTGGAAGACATAGAAATTTAAATTTTTGGCTCTATTTTTTAAACCATTTGGGGTCTATAAATACCTTACTTGGGCAGCAAGAAAGGAGCAAGAATTTTTAAGGAAAAATTGAGAAAACTCTACCAAAACGTTGAGTTTCCACCTCCTTGAGCTTAGAAGTTAATCTAAGGAGGTGTGTGAGGGTTATCTTGTAAAAAGGGGGTGTAAAAGTTCTCTCAGCATGTCATAAGGAGAAAAGAGTTGTAAGGGTAGTTGATCCTCGTTCATTGAAAGAAGATCGGCAGTGAAAGCCGGTGGCCTTGAGTGAAGAGGAATCAAGAGTGGATATAGGTCGAGACGATTGAACCACTATAAAATCTGATTTATATTTACTTTATGCTTTACATTTACATTGCTAATGATTTCTTACTCTCGCTACGCTCATTACGCTTTTGTATATTTTTAAGTTAAACATCTTTCTGATACGGCTTTATTGAACGAAGTTTCTGAATCGGCATAAGTTTTACAAAAGCACTAATTCACCCCCCCCTTTTAGTGCCGATTTTGGTCCTAACAGTTAGTATCAGAGCCAAGATTTTTCTTATTTGGTTTAACACTCAAGAGAAATGACTTTTATTGGCAATCAAGAAGGTCTTTCCATCACTCATCCTCTTATGTTCAATAGGACGAACTACACATATTGAAAAACTCGAATGCAGATTTTTTTGCTTTCTATGAACTTTAATTTATGGAATATAATTGAAAATAGTTTTCAAAAGTCTTCTAATCTAATAAATGAATGGAATGATTTGGAGAAGAAAAATTTTTCTTTAAATGTGAAAGCTATGAATGCTTTATTTTATACTTTAGATAAAAATGAGTTTAATTGTATTTCGATTTGTGAAACTATAAATGAAATTTGGCATACTCTTGAAATTACACGTTAAGGAATAAGTAGAGTTAAAGAGTCTAAAATAAATCTTTTAATGTATGATTTTGAATTGTTTCAAATGAAGCTAAGCGAAACTATTGTTAACATGTACACCCGTTTTATTGATATTGTCAATAGTTTAAAAGCTCTTGGTAAATATTTTTTGAATCTTGAACTTATTAATAAAGTTTTACAATCTCTTTCTAAAAATTGGGATTTGAAAGTAATTACAATACAAGAAGCAAAGGATTTAAATAATTTTTCGTTGGAAGAACTCATCGGTTCATTAATGACATATGAAATTACTTGTATGTCATATGATGAACTTGAGAACAACCTTCCAAAGAACAAGAAGGATTTGACACTTAGAACAAAAGAAGAACACTTGAGCGAAAGCTTAAGTGATGATGACTTTGAACTCCTCACAAGTAAATTTAAAAGGTTCATAAAACAAGAATCAAAAAATAAAAATGAACTTAAAAATAATAAGCTGCTAAAGAAAAAGAAAGTATTCGAGGTGATTTTGGACAAATTGATTACATTCAAAAACGAGGAGCAAACTAATAAAGATAAAGTGGCAAACTACGCCTTAATGGCTTTCGACGATTAGGTAAATGACTCAATTGAAACTCCTTTACCTTACAATGAATTGCTTGATACTTTCTAAATTTATTTGATGAATTTAAATTAGTTGATAAAAATGATAAATTGTTAAAAAAGGATCATGCTTTTCTTTCTAGTGAATTTGAAAAATTTTAAAATGAGCATGATAATTGCATATTAACCTTTTGCACTCAAGAACTAGATTCATGTAAAAAGAAATTTTTTTTTCTAAAACAAACACTAGAAAAATTTGAAATTGGTAGCAAATCTTTAAATGTGATTCTTGCCAATAAGAGTTATGTTTGTAGAAAAGAAGGAATCAGATTTGTGAGTAGTAATACTCAACAAAAGCCAACTACATTTGTTAAAGAACTCACATTGCATATTACCCCTAAGGTTAAGTGTAATTTTTTTGGTAGACATGGTCATTTTGTATATAAATCTCCATTCAAAAAGTATAATCCACACAAATTAGTTTGAGTTCTTAAAGGAACCATAAATGATCTTATGCCAAAAATCAAGATAGATAGATCCAACCATAAGGAACCCAAAGTCAAATGCGTACCTAAAAGAAACTCACCTTTCTTATAGACATCTCTATAATCGAAAGCTAGGAACAAAAATAAAATTTTGATAGTGGATGCTCAAGGCTTATGACTAGAGATCCAACACACTATACAAAACTCACTAGTCGAAACAAAATGATTTTGATTAAAAATACTTTATGTTTAATGAAATAATGCCTGATGATTTGAAGTCTTAATGATTTTTGTGATGAATCTTATTTTTCAGTTTTAAACATAATGCATGGTTTTGACATAAAAAAAAAACATGGGCATGTATGAAATCATTTACATGAATTGAAACACATAAAAATCAAATGTATTTTTTTTAATAATTTATCTATCATTGTCTTATCTATTTTTTAATAAGAGATTGATAAATTTATTTATATCATTTTGAATATCTTGAAAGTGATTTTGATGATTTGATAATTTAAATTTGAATGAGTTTTATTTATATCATGATATTGAATTCTCGGAATCATAACTTGAGATTTTCTTTACATGAATCAAGATCTCTTACTTTTTATTTTCATATGATTCTTGTATTTTATTAAAGAAAATATTTATCTAAATGAATCATGATTTTTTTCTTCATTTCTCAGAATTCATGACTTATAAACTTTTTTGAAGATCTTTTACTATTTGAACTCCTAAGATTTCTTTTTGATTATTTAAAAGGAGATTTGTCAAAATAAATCATGTTTTTTTTTATTCACATGATCTTTGATATTATCTTTTATTACATAATTTTTATTATGTATAATTCCTTTATATTCATAAATTATATACCTCATCACCAAATTTATTTTTCTTGATATTTTTCATGTGATGACTTGAACATTTACACCATTGTGTTCTTCCTTTCTTCTTTTTGACAATAACAAAGTGTCATGGATAAAATTCTAAACATGATATTTACTATAATACTTATGTATGTCCATATTTTTTGGTTTGTTCTTTGAACAGCATGTAGAGAGATAGTTGAAAGCTTTACAACCTCATTTTAGTTGGGTTTGGTGGTCGTTTTAGGTTTATAAATAAAGGTTGTGTCATATGGATACTTGTGAGAGATATTCGGTCTGTAGTGGACCATTTTGACTATTTATTATGTAACCATTCAGAGCTTGTAAAGTCTATTTGTAATTTGCATTGTCTATGAAGTGTCTCCTAAAATGTTTGCTTGTGGATCCCAAGTGAGGTATTGTCTCTAACCTATTTTCTCTTTTGTAGGTCCTAAGGGACTATGGGAGGTTTTGGGGAGGCTGACATTTGCGGACGGACATGCAAGGGTGCCGCATGACTTAGGCAAAACCAGCTAAGTCCATGACAGATAGTATTAGAGCGGGACAAGCACTCATTGAAACACTTGGCATGCAAATGTGGAGGACCTAGCGGGGCTGCGTTGAGGGTAGTCAGCACATGCACGACTATTTGGGGGAAAATAGGCATGGAGATGTAGGGAAAACGAGTCGCTCGGGGGAGCAAGCATATGAGATTGGCATTCAGAGGAATGACTAACCCTTCATGCAAGAGGCACCACAAGAACAAGCAAGCTTGGAAGAATGTGTAGCGTACAAATGTTGGGATGGCTGAGTTCGAGCTACAGCTCGATGTTGACAACTATACTTGATGGTGTTCAAGGCAAGCGAGGCGCTTGGTAAAGGATGAGACCATGCAAGGTGGAATAGGTTGCTCAGCGACCGAAAGAGTTGTGAAAAGCTCATGGAGGTGAGAGGAATTACTAACTCGAAGAATTCGGTACTCATGTAAGGGTTTGTATCCGAACGATGGAATGTTCATGGCCATCCCAAGACGATCGAAACTCGCTGCCATAAAGCATTGAAACTTTCTCTTCGGCATGAGAAGGATACGTTCAGAGGATGCTGAAGTGTGCAGCGAGTTCTGCATGTTGTTAGACCTTGAGTGGTGCAGCGGGGGCTATATTGACGTGGAGTCACAATCTAGTAAGTGCATTTGTAGGAGACAAAACAATGCACAGTTTGTTCAGCAAGTCAGAGTAGTCCAAGGGGATTGGTGGTCTCTAAAACTTTCAAAGGGAAGGAAACAAAGAAAGATGTTGCTCCAATGGGATAGATATCCAAGAGGGATAAGTCCCATTTCTCTAGAGGGAGAATCTGTGCAATAGACCGCATATGTTAAGGAAGAGTACCTCAAAAACAATAACTCCACGAAGCTCAATGGACCAAGTGAGCGGCGAGGAGTCGTCGCATGATCTCGCTTGAGAGAATGCATTGGTGGATGCATTATATGATCAAGTGGGGGAGTGACTCAAAGCAACACAAATGAAGGCACACTTGGAGTTGATATGGAGATCAGATTCAAGGGAGGGCTGACTCGTGGAATGGTGGGCGCAAGGGCCACCATCAACTTAATGCAAAATGAGGAGCGGAGCAACTTGGGTGTAACTTGGCGAAGTACCCAAGGCCAACATAGAAGATGAAACATAGAACGGAGGCATAGAGCTTTCCTTGAACAGAGGTCAAGGACATGAACTCTTGCAGAAGTAAGAGCAGGATCATGTTGTTCCATGGGTCCTTCATTATGATGGAGTAGACTCATCTTGCATGGTGCCAAAAATGAAGAGAACTTCTAGGCACATGCACCTTATCTCGTAAAAGTATTTGACGGAGGAACTAAGGCGACTTAACTTGTGGAGGCGAAGTTGGGTTCAGAAGACCTTAGCATAGGGTAAAAGGACGCAGAAGTGAGTACTCTTGAAGAATATGCCACAGTGTTGCTATTCAAGTTGCCATGAAGGAAGCGGTGCATAGCGGAGATTGTGCTGGTAGGGGTAGAGGCCCAAGATCCAAACAATGGTACACAATTTTCAACAAAGTCGGTGGACTTCGAGAGCTACTAGGCGATAGACTGTCTTAGAGTTGTGTTTTATCTTAGTGTGACCCGAGAGTGGGTGGACGAATATTGATTGCCAAAGGAGCGAACAAAATTGAAGGTGGAAGAAACCCTACGATGTATTGGCTGAGGTCACAAATCTCTATCTTATTGAGTTTTCGTCATAGAGTTCCTTAATGATGAACCTATTTTTGTTTATGAATCTCTTGAAAGTGATTTTGATGATTTATCGATTTAAATTTGAATAAATTTAATCCAAATCTTTCACTTGATACTTGAGATTTTTTTTTTATGAATCAAGATCTTGGTTCTCCTATGATTCTATTTGCTATGTATCAAAGAGAAGCTTTATTAAAATCATGATCTTGATTTTTCAAAATTGTAACTTAAAACTTTTTTAGAAAAAAAATCAAGATCTTTGATATCCTAAGAACTCTTTTTGTTATTTACTAAAAAGGAGATTTGTCAAAATGAATCATGTCTTTTGGTATTCACAAATTGATCTTTCTTAATCCTTTATATTAATATCTTTCATGACTCCTTTGTATCTATGTGTGTATATCTCTTGTTAAGATTATAACATTGATATAAAAGAAAAATTTTGTACCATTATATTCTTTCCTTCTTTTTGACAATGACAAAGGGGGAGAAAGTATTGCTAGTTTGCACATTTCAAGGAGAAAAACTATTGAATCTCGAATTTTAATGATGAAACCAATTGATAGTATTTATGATTTGATCTGCATTTTAAGTGACGCAGGATGCTTCAATCAAGAGAGACATTTAAAGTAGGAAAAATCATGTTGGGCAAGAGGAAAACATGTCAGAAGATTGGACGTCGGGCAGGAGAATCGGTCGACATATCGACAAAAGGCTTCGGGCTATGGATTCGGGTATCAAGCTAAGAATAGTGGATATTGCATCAAGGATATCAGAGTTACGGAGGTCAACTGGCTGATTGGGCAATACGCCGCAAGAGAGGATGATGCGCCGTGGAATCGGACGAAGCATCGACGGACCAATGACATGCTGGATGACATGACTCATGCTTAGTAATAATTGTCTAGATCGAAGTGTGTTTTTATGTGTGCAGCATTAGCTACAATAGCAAGGTAAAAAGCAAAATGAAGTCCCGGAATCAAGAACGTAATTTCGTTGGGAGTTCAAGAGTTCATCGGAAGACCGGACATTCGTCGAAAGTTCTATCGGAATTAACCGAAAAGTCCCGAAGCTTACCAAAAAGCTCATCAGAACTTGCCAAAAAGATCATCATAAAGTCTAGGAGCTTGCCGGGAGTCCTCTAGAACATTGTCGAGAGATCGTCGGAAGTTTGTCGGAAGATCGCTGGAAGCTCGCCGGAAGAAACATAGACTTACGAACTTTATTTAGCTTAGTAAATATCTTGAAATTCACAGTTAGCACATAATAGGGATTAAAATTGGGTCAACCCAATTAGGGGATAGTTGGGCCAAGTTTGGGCAGTGTTGGGCCAAGAGAAAGGCCCAAACAATAACCAAACAAGTAAAACCGTCATGGCACAGTCTTCGAGACTGTGTTAGGCGGTGGTACCGCCAGTCTAGGTGATGGTACCACCCAAACTTAGTCTCTAAGATTTTCTAGACGGTGGTACCACCCAGTGTCAAGTTGTAGGCGGTGGTACCGCCTAGTGCAGGCGATGGTACCACTCGTACCCTGAAATTTTGAGAGTTTGAATTTGGGCCTCCAAATTTGAATCTATTTGGGGCCTATAAATAACCCAAATATTCCTATATAGATTAGCAAGAAATATTGATAAAAACCCTATGATTCTAAAGTTGCAAACCTTAGAAAGTTGAGTTCCCTCCTCTCAAAGCTTAGAGAGAGTTCTAAGGGAAGTGTAAGAGGGATACCTTGTAAAAGAGAGTTGTAAAAGGTTGTCTCCTAAACCTGTGAAAAGGAGAAGAGGGGTGTAAAAGGGTAGTTGGTCTTCACCCATTAAAAGAAGACCAATAGTGGATGCTGATAGCCTTGACGGAAGAGGAATCAGCGAAGTGGATGTAGGTCACGACGATCGAACCGCTATAAAAATATGGTTTGCATTTCTCTTGTGCAAGTTACTTTACTACAAACCACTTTATTTGCTTTACATCTATTATTCTCTTTTATATACTTTCAAATTTAATACCTTTATGAAATGGTTTTTCGTCGGAAATGGATTTAATTGCAACGAAGTTTTGAACCGACATAATTTTTACCATTGCACTAATTCACCCCCCCCCCCCCCTTTCAGTGCCGACTCTTTTCGTAATAATTGGTATCAAAGCATTGTATTTCTTATTTGGTTTAATACCTAAGAGAAATGACTCTTTTCGGCTTTCAAGAGAGTCACTCTCTCATTCGTCCTCCCTTGTTCAATGAGACAGACTACACATATTGGAAAACTCGAATGAGAGTTTTCTTGCTTTCATTGGATTTGAATTTATGGAATATTATCGAAAGCGATTTTCGAATGTCTTCTTTTCCAATGAACCACTGGAATGATTTGGAGAAGAAGACCTTTTCCTTAAATGCTAGAGCTATGAACGCTCTATTTTGCACTTTGGATAAACTGAGTTTATTCGGGTTTCTACTTGCGAAACGACTTTCGAAATATGGCACACCCTCGAAATCACACACGAAGGCATGAGTAGAGTAAAAGATTCTAAAGTCAATCTTTTAATTCATGATTTTGAACTATTTCATATAAAACCAAGCGAAACCATTGGAGACATGTACACCCGTTTTATAGATGTCGTCAATGGTTTAAAAGCACTTGGTAGAAGTTTTTTGGATTTTGAACTTGTTAATAAGATTTTACGATCACTTTCTAAAAATTAGGACTAAAAAATAACGGCAATATAAGAATCAAAGAACTTGAACCGTTTTCCAATTGAAGAACTTATAGGGTCTTTGATGACCTATGAAATAACATACAATGCACGTAAAAAACTTAAGAATCACCTTCCAAAAAATAGGAAGGATTTTTGACTTAGAATAATTGAAGACCACTTGAGCATAAGCTCAAGTGATGGTGAACTTAAACTCCTCATAAAATTTTTAAAACAAGAATAAAAAATTAAAAATGAACTTAGAAAGAAGAATAAGGTGACTTTGGATGAATTGAGCATATCCGAAGACAAGAAGAAAATCAATAAAAGCAAAGTGGTAATCTACGCCTTAACGACATTCGACAATGAGGTAAACAACTCAAACGAAACTCCTTTAATTTATTTTAAAATTACATAATACTTTCATGAGTTGTTCTTAAATTAGTTTAGAAAAATTATATTTTTTGAATTACATGTTTAATGAAAATACAAAAATAAAATTGGATCATGCTTACCTTCCTAGTGATTTTAAAAGTAATCACGAAAATTACATGTTTTATGATAAATAAATAAATTAATTTTGATTAAAAATACCTTATGAAATCATGCTTGATGTTTTAATAATATAATAGAATGTTAGATATAAATCTAATGCTTGTACACCTAACAAGATGAATAATATTGTTTCTCGATTTTGATTGAAGATGCTCTATGATTAATGAAATCATGTTTGATTTAAAGTAATGATTTGATATCATGCTTAATAAGTTTATGTTTCCAATTTATACATGATGATTCTTGAAATTTATGGATTATCGATTTTTACGATAATGAATGTGGCCTTTTGGATTTTAAACTATGCTGTATATTTTTATATGAAAAAAAAAACTTGATCATGCTTATATGAAATCAATCACTTAAAATGAAATACAAAAAAAGAAAAATATATCTTAATGAAAATATAATGATGACTTGCAAGCATGCTTAACGAGTTTATATTTCGAACTTATGCATGATAAATTTTACGATTTTTTGAAAGTTCTTTTTTGGTGTTAATGAATGATGCATGGGTTTGAAAGAAAAGAACATGCATATATGAAATCAATTAATAAGTTAAAACAAAAGGAGGAAAGCATTTTTTGAATTTTTTTTTTCTCTATCTTATCGATTTTTCACTAAAAGATCAATAAAATTATTTATGCCATTTTGAATCTCTTGAAAGAAATGTTGAGATTTGGATAATTTTGATGATCTGAATTTGAATAAGTTTTATCAAAATCATAATCTTGGTTTATTGGAATTACTTGAGATTTTTTTTTAATCAAGATCTCTTCTTTGTACTCCTACGATTTTTCTTGGTATTTTACTAAGAGGAGATTTTTTTATGTGAATCATAAGATTTCTTTTGTATGAATTGAAATCTTTTTCTCCTATGTTTCCTTATGTTTCCTTTTGTGATTTACTAAAAAGAATATCTTTTTCAAAATTCATGACTTAAAATTTTATTTGAATATCTTTTTGGAAATTCATGACTTAAAATTTCATTTGAATATCTTTTTGGAAATTCATGACTTAAAATTTCATTTGAATATATTTTATTATTTGATCTCCTAAGATTTCTCTTTGAATATTTAAGAGAAGATTTGTCAAAATGAATCATATCTTTTGGTATTCACATGATCTTATCCTTCATAATATGATTTTTTGACTTTGTATAATTCCTTGTATTCTTAAAGTATATCTCATCACCTAATTCTTCTTAATATTCTTCATGTGATGATATGAATGCATGAAATACTCATGATATTATTTTGATGCTCTAAAATGATATAAATTTACTAGCTTATGTGAGTATCATGCATGATATGATGATTGATTTATTTTTAGTATCATGCAGAGTAAGGATGATATGTAAAGTTTTAAAATTTTGTAGGTTGTAAATTGAAACTATAATGATGCACAAGCATATTGAAATAATGATTGAAACATTGATGTAATTATGAATGATGATTTGATATTATGTATGCAATACTTCAACTTATGATAATGATGCATGCAATGATAAAATATTCATGATGAAAAATTGTTTTGACATTCATGACTTGATTTTTCATCTATGTTATTTACCTTTGTCATGGTTTATAAATTGATGTAAAGGGAAAAAGATACACAAAATTATATTTTTCCCTTCTTTTTTGACAATGATAAAGGGGGAGATAGTTAGCTTGCATATTTTAAGAAGAAGCAAAAAGCTTACTCATATAAAAAAGATGTAAAAATCTTGCTAACTTTCGTGTGTAAAATTTGCTAGCTCACAAATAGTAAGGAGAAAAACTTGCTTGCTTGCTAGCACGTCTAAAGAGAAGATGCAAACGTACTTCATATAGCTTGCTTCATGTAAAACATTATATCTTGCTAGCTTGTTATCTTGTATTATTTTTCAAAAACTTGCTAGACTTCATACTTCAAGGAGAAGTAACACTTGTCAAATTGCTAACTTGTATAAAATAATATAAAATTTTGTTAGCTTGCACTTTGCAAATTAAGCAAAAATGACACTTCTCAAAAGAGAAGAAAGAGCTTGCTATCTTGAACATCACCAAAAAAATTGATAGATTGTCTCTCTTAAGAAGCAAAAATGCAAACTTGTATAAGTTACAATTTTGCACATCTTTAAAAATAATGATGATTTGGTGATTATGCATGTTATAAAGTGATGAAAAATTTACTAGCTTGCATGATGGAACACTTACTAAATTTTCTAGCTTACAAATTACATGATGATAAATATAATGTTAGACATTATATCTCAAACACTTGATAGTGACATTTCTCCTTTTTGTTGATGACAAAGGGGGAAAAGCATGATGTTATGCATAAGTTTATGATAACATATTGCTTGGATTTTTGAATCCAAGAGTTCTATCAATATGGCATATTGATTGGGGGAGTTTGGTTAAACTCCGGGAGTTAAAGTTAACTCCGTGATCAATTGGTTGTCATCATAAAAAATGGGGAGATTGTTGAATCTCATATTTTGATGATGAAATCAATTGATAGTATTTATAATTTGATCTGCATTTCAAGTGACGTAGGATGCTTCAATCAGGGAGAGACATTTAAAGCAAGAAGAATCATGTTGGGCCGGAGGAAAACATGTTAGAAGATTGGAAGTCGGACCAGAGGATCGGTTGACGTATTGACATAAGGCTTCGAGCGATGGATTCGGGCATCGAGCTAAGAAGAGCAGATATTGCGCTAAGGATATCGGAGTTACGGAGGTTAACTAGCTGATTGAGCAATAAGCCACAAGAGAGGACGATGCATTGAGGAATCAGACGAAGCGTCGATAGACCAATGATATACTGGATGACATAATTCATGCTTAGTAATAATTGTCTAGATCGAAGTATGTTTTTACATATGCAAGATTAACTATGATAGCAAGGCATAAAGTAAAATGAAGTCCCGGAATCAAGAATGTGATTTCGTTGGGAGTTCGAGAGTTTGTCGGAAGATCGGACGTTCATTAGAAGTTCTATCGGAATTGACCGAGAAGTCCCAGAGCTTGCTAAAGAAGCTCATTGGAATCACTAAGAAGATTATCATAAAGTCTAGGAGCTTGCCCGGAGTTCGCTGGAACATTGCCGAGAGATCGTCGGATGTTCGCCGGAAGATCGCTAGAAGAAACCTAGACTTATGAACTTTATTTAGCTTAGTAAATATCTTAAAATTCATAGTTAGCATATAATAGAGATTAAAATTGGGCCAACCCAATTAAGGGATAGTTGGGCCAAGTTTGGGCTGTGTTGGGCCAAGTGAAAGGCCCAAACAATAACCAAGTGAAACCATCGTGGCACAATCTCCGAAACTGTGTTAGGCAGTGGTACCACCAGTCTGGACAATGGTACCACCCAGACTCAATTCCGAGACTGTTTGGGTGGTGGTACCACCAGTCTGGGTAATGGTACAGCCCAGTGTCAGGCTGCGGGCTATGGTACCACCCGTACCTTAAAATTTCGGGGGTTTGAATTTTAGGCTCCAAATTTGAATCCATTTGGGGTCTATAAATACCCCATCTATTCCTGTATAGATTAGCAAGAAATATTAACAAAAACCCTATGATTCTAAAGTTATAAACCTTAGAAAGTTGAGTTCCCTCCTCCCAAAACTTAGAGAGAGTTCCAAGGGAAGTGTGAGAGGGATACCTTATAAAAGAGGGTTGTAAAAGGTTGTCTCCTAAACCTATGAAAAAGAAAAGAAGGGTGTAAAAGGTTAGTTGGTCTTTGCCCATTGAAAGAAGATCGATAGTGGATGCCGGTGGCCTCGACGGAAGAGGAATCGATGAAGTGGATGTAGGTCACGACGACCGAACCATCATAAAAATCTGGTTCGCGTTTCTCTTGTGCAATTTACTTTACTGCAAACTACTTTACTTGCTTTACATCCACTATACTTTTTCGTATGCTTTCAAAGTTAATACCTTTACGAAATAATTTTTTGTCAGAAACAAATTTAATCATAACGAAGTTTTAAACCGACGTAATTTTTATCGCTGCACTAATTCACCCCACCGCCCCACCCATCTTAGTGTTGACTCTTTTCCTAACAAAAACTTGCTATGAAGCAAAATTGCTAGCTTGCACTTCTCAAAAAAGAAGAAAAAACTTGCTATTTTGAACATCACCAAGAATTGCTAGCTTGCAATCTCAAGGGAAGCAAAAGTGCTATCTTGCTTATCTCGAGAAGCAAAACTTATAAATTTATATATATATAAAAAGAAGCTAAATTTGTAAACTTGTACAACTCAAAATTGTTGCTAGCTTATATGTTGTAAAACTTGCATATCTCAGAAACTTGCTAAATGCACTTCTCGTTTTTATTGATGACAAAGGAGGAGAAATAATGATGATGATTTGAATCATGTGTGGTATGATATATTTTTATATTTTGAAACATTACATAATTTTCTAAATTTAAAGATTCTATCAATATGGCATATTGATATGAAGAATTAAAGTTAACTCTGTCATCAATTGTTTGTCAACATCAAAAAGGGGGAGATTATTGAATCTCAGATTTTGATGATGAAATAATTAATAATGTTATAATCTAATCTGTGTTTTGAGTGATGTAGGACTAGCTTCGATCAGGAGAGGCAAATTGATTAAAGTAGGAAGAATAAGAAGTTAGGCCATAATTGAACATGTTAGAAGATTGGACGTCAGACTAGAGGAATGATCGACGTGTCAGCAGAAGGCTTCATTACGTGAGTTCGGGCATCGGGCCGAAGGATCAAACATTGCACTATGAAGATCGAAAGTTGTGGGTGTTAACATGTCAATTGGGCAATATGCCGAAGGAAAGGGCGATGCACCAAAGGATCGAACGAAGCGCCGGAAGAACTAATGACATGTCGGACAACATATGATTCATATTTTATAAAAATTTATCTAGATCAAGTTAGTTTAGGTCGTAATTGAGTTGGTTTCGGGTGTAAGCATTCCAGCTCTATTAGGGGCCCATTGGGCCTGAGTTGGAACTATTTTGGACCAAGTGGAAGGCTCATTCGGTCACCTAAGATTATGTGAAACTACCCATGAGTTAGAAAAGTTAAGAGCACACTTTTTCATACTGTCAGGCGGTGGTATCGCCAGACTGGGCGATGGTATCGCCCAGTGTCAGTATGTCAGGTGGTGGTACCGCTAGACTAGGTGGTGGTACTACCTAGTGTTAGACTGGTAGGCGGTGGTACCGGCTAGTGTAGACTGTAGTACCGCCCGTACCCCGAAAACTCGGGGATTTGAATTTTGGCTCCAAGTTTTGAAGTCATTTAAGACCTATAAATACCCCACAAATTCCTACTTGGAACACACATGAAGAAAAAGCAAAAACTCTATAATTCCAATGTTGCAAAACTCTTTTAAGTATAGAGTCCCACCTCCAAGAGCCTAGTGATAGTCCTGAGAGAGGTGTGTGAGGGAATATATGTAAAAGAGGGGTGTAAAGGTTCTCTCCTAAACCTATGAAAAGAAAAAAGAGTATAAGTGTAGTTGATCTTTGCCCATTGGAAAGAAGATCGATAATGAAAGCTGGTAGCCTTGAGTGAAGAGTAATCGGGAGTGGATGTAAGTCACAACAACCGAACCACTATAAATCGGTTTGCATTTCTGTTTTGATGTTTACCTTTATTGCAAACTGCTTTACTTCCTCATTACTTTAGTTACACACTCTTACAAACATTTTCAAAGTTAAACACTCCTTGATACAGTTTTATCGTACGAAGATTTCTGACTCGATGTAATATTTATATACGCACTAATTCACCTCCCCCCCCCCCTCTTAGTGTCGAATTAATTCTAACATAAACCTCTATTTGTCGTAACACCTGTTGGGAAATCTTAGGGGGCGACATCACATGCGCAGCGGAAGATCAAGAAAATAAAATCCCCAATTCCCAAAGAGATGTTCGTCGTCGTGCGAAGATTGGTACGCAAAAATCCATGAAACATGAAACTGCGTATAGAGTAGATTGTGTTACCTAGGGAGATTGTATATCCCTGTTTCCTTGCAGATCCTTAGGAGAGGGTGAAGGAGGTCAAGCATCCTCCTCTCTAGCGGTGATCCACATAGCAGGGTTGCGACGACGCTCCTAAAAACTCCAAGCCTATTTTGAGGTGGAGAGGGAGAGGAGAATAGGAAAGGCAAGCAAGAGCTCTCTGGCCTATGGGGCTCTGAATTCCTCCTATTTATAGAGGTCCCCTGTCAAACCCTAATGGGTATTGGATCTGCATCCAATAAGACAATGGCTCTATCGGATATCTCATATCCGAACCTCTACTCATCGCAATGCCTACCATATGTGTGTGACCCTTTAGGCCCAATATCGAGTTGGCCGTGAGTCATACCTGTCAGAACTCCTTCTAACTTAGTGAATTATTATCTCTGTAATAATTCACTCGACTCATCGACTATGGACGTACTAGGCCACTACGCCGTAGTCCCCAAACGATATAGGGGAATCCAATCCATTGGACCTGTCTGTCCTCAGTTACCATGTACCTATAGTCCCTCATCCATCTAATATCCCAAAGACCATATATCGAGCATGGTGTTGTCAGACATACGGTTTCTACTCGAGTCTCGCTCTAATCGGATTCTCCCGGAGAACTCTTTCTCCCTCAACCCGAATGACCCTAGCTAGGGATTTGTCTGAGCAAGAACACATGGGATATTCCTCTCATGACACCGAGAGTGGATGATCCTCTATCGACACTCAATAGCCCTCGTAAGGTCGACTACCACTCCCAATGACCAGTTGTACTAGATCTAGGATAGTCAAACCTATAAGTCTGGTATCAAAGAGTGGAGCACTCATACAGGACATCCTTGGTGTCTCAAGTCTAAGGACCAGATACACCACTAGGACTACGGAATCACTGTCTAACAATAAGGCATCATCAACCATCCAGCATTTCGTAAGCGGATCAATCAGTGAACTCATTCTCCAATGAGCACCTGTACTGTATCCCTAGTGTCCCTACACAAGCAGCTATGAGACCAGCTGCATCCATCATATGGACGGGTATACAGCACACCAGTTTGTCCGGTTATCACGATATCCCTCTCGAGTAACCTATGACCGGGATTATTTAGGATATGTGTTTAAAGGTGAATCGATCTCACTATCGTGATCTCATCACGATCCGATTCCCATTGCACAAATCCAAGGACATCATAATATATGTATGCATTTATGCAATGGTTATAAAGTGATATACGCCAAAATATAATAAGCAAAAAGATTCTGTATCAAGTCACGCGTGCCATCACTCAAGTGATTGGCTTGCTGGGCACCTATGACTAGCAATCTCCCACTTGATCTAAAGCCAATCACCTATGTGTCTGATCCCCATCAGACCCCTGTGACGCTCAAAACAAATATGAGACAACGGCTTTGTCAGTGGATCTGCAATGTTATCTTCGGATGGAACTCTTTCCACTACTACATCTCCTCGGGTTACGATCTCTCTGATAAGGTGGAACCTCCTCAGAACATGCTTAGATTTCTGATGAGACCTAGGTTCCTTTCCTTGACCTAGGATACACTTTACTGCTTTCCAATGCTCCAAGCTTGGATCTGCCTGATACCTACTCGTGACACTCAGAGCATGCACTATATCAGGCCTAGTACATAGCATGACATACATGATAGACCCTATTGCTGAAGCATAAGGTATCATATCCATGTTCGCCCTTTCTTCTGGAGTCTTTGGGGACATACTCGTAGAAAGCGATATCCCATGTCTCATCGGTATGAGACCTCTCTTGAAATTTTTCATGCCAAACCTTTTGACAATGGTTTCTATGTACCTGGACTGAGACAAGCCAAGCATCCTTTTGGATCTATCTCTATAGATTCTAATCCTCAAAATATAGGATGCTTCCCCTAAGTCCTTCATGGAGAAGTGTCTAGATAACCAAGCCTTTATTGTGGATAGCATTCCTATGTCATTCCCAATGATCAGGATGTCATCCACATATAATACCAAAAAGGTGATAGCGCTCCCACTTACCTTTCTGTATACACAAGGCTCATCTTCGTTCTTGATGAAGTCATAAGATCTGATTGCCTCATCAAATCTTATGTTCCAACTTCGGGAAGCTTGCTTTAATCCATAAATGGGTCTAAGCAACCAACACACCTTATCTGGGCAGTTCTTGGACATGAATCCCTCAGGTTGCATCATATACACCTCCTCCTCAAGGTATCCATTGAGGAATGTGATTTTCACATCCATCTGCTAGATCTCATAATCATAGTGTGCTGCAATAGCCAATAGAATTCTGATGGATTTTAGTATTGCTGCGGGTGAAAAGGTTTCGTCATAGTCAACATCTTGCCTTTGACGATACCCCTTAGCAACTAGCCTTGCTTTATAGGTCTCTACCTTTCCATCTACTCCGATCTTTTTCTTAAAGATCCACTTGCAACCGATGGGTACAATACCTTCGGGCACATCAACTAGGTTCCAAACCTTATTGGAGTACATAGAATCCATCTCAGAATTCATGGCTTCTTGCCACTTCCCGGAGTCTATACTCATAATAGCCTCCTCGTAGGTCTGGGGATCAATATCCTCTACATCCTCTCCTCTAATATGTCCCACATATCTCTCAAGAGGATGGGATACTCTATCAGACCTGCGTAAAGTTGAAACTTGTGTATTAGGTACCTGAACAGACTCGGGCTGTAGAGTGGTGCTTGAGATTGGTTCTCCAACCTCGCTCAATTCTATCATTCTCCCATTGTCTCTGCCAAGAATGTGTTCCTTCTCAAGGAACACTGTTCTCTTAGCTACAAAGACCTTTTGGTCCTCGAGATGATAGAAATAATACCCACAAGTTTCCTTGGGGTATCCCACAAATTTGCATCTCTCTGTCCTTGATTCTAACTTATCGGGGTTGTGTCTTTTAACATGGGTAGGGCAGCCCCAAATCTTAACAACCTTAAGATCAAGCTTCTTCCCTTTCCATATCTCATATGGTGTAGATGTTAGGATCGAGAGCACTAAGAGGGGGGGGTGAATTAGTGCAACGGAAATCTTTCAGCGATTAAAAACGAAAGCTGCGTTCGTTCGATAAACACGATTTCGATGGAAAAGCCTATTCTAATATTACTTAAGATTGAGCGCAGTTTACGTCTAAACACAGTTTACGTCTAGATGCAATTTGCGTCTAAATGCAGTTTACGTCTAAACGTAGTTTTACGTCTAAACGCAGTTTTACGTCTAAACGTAGTTTTACATCTAAACGCAGTTTGCATCTAAACGCAGTTTTACGTCTAAACGTAGTTTTACGTTTAAAAGTATTTCACGTCTAAAATACAGTTTTACGTCTAAACACAGTTTGCGCAGTTTACGTCTAAAACATAGTTTTACGTCTAAACACAGTTTGCGCAGTTTACGTCTAAACACAGTTTACGTCTAGATGCAATTTGCGTCTAAATGCAGTTTGCGTCTAAACGTAATTTTACGTCTAAACGCAGTTTTACGTCTAAACGTAGTTTTACATCTAAACGCAGTTTGCATCTAAACGCAGTTTTACATCTAAACGTAGTTTTACGTTTAAAAGTAGTTCACGTCTAAAACACAGTTTTACGTCTAAACACAGTTTGCGCAGTTTACGTCTAAAACACAGTTTTACGTCTAAACACAGTTTGCGCAGTTTACGTCAAAAACACAGTTTTACGTCTAAGCACAATTTGCGCAGTTTACGTCAAAAACATAGTTTTACGTCTAAACACAGTTTGGGCAGTTTACGTCTAAACGCAGTTTTACGTCTAGACGCAATTTGCGTCCAAACGTAGTTTTACGAAAAGATCTGAACTTAGAAACTCGTTCGTAAAAGCGCAGAAGACAGTTTGCAGTTATAAATAGAATCAAAACGTAAATGTAAACTGCAATGTAAAGATCGTACAAAAACATCGATTTACGTCTGAATGCAGATTCGGAAAGATCAGAGTTTAGAAACTTGTTCGTGAAAGCGCAGAGAGCAGTAGCTATGAAGGAGGTTTGCAGTAATGATAAAGTGCTCAAAATAAACGCAAACTAGAGATTTAGAGTGGTTCGGTAAGTCTTGACCTACTCCACTTTTGGCTTCCTCCACCAACGAGGTCACCGACGTCAACTAGAGGCCTTCCTTCAATAGGCGAAGGCCAACTGCCCTTTTACAATTTCACTCCTTTTGACGGGATCAGGAGACAACCCTTACAGAACCTTTCTCTCCTCTCTTTACAACTCAAGACTTTGAAGAACAGAAGGAGGAGAACTTAAAGGCTTTAAGACAATTTTGAGCTCTTAGAATCAGAGAAAAGATCAAGATTTTGGTGTTGGTCGGTATCTTTTCAGTGCTGAATGGGTAGGGTATTTATAGGCCCCAACCCAATTCAAATTTGGAGCTCAAAACGATCAAATCCCGGAATTCCAGGATCAGGCGGTTGCACTTCCTAACTGGAGAGGTTGCACCGCCTGGCAAAGCTCGAAGATTGAGCCCAGGCGATTGCACCTCTCTGTCAGGGGCGGTTGCACCGCGTGAGTCTGGCTCGGAGACTAAGCCCCAGGCGGTGCCACCTCCTGGTTGGGGCGGTTGCACCGCCCAGTCTCGCTGGAAGACTTAGCCCAGGCGGTGCCACCTCCTTGCCTAGGCGGTTGCACCTCCTGGTGCAATCAGGGTCCGAATGGTTAGCTCCATTCGGCCCAATTTCGATTTTTCAGTGGCCCAATTGCCCCAAGATTAAGCTAATGGGATCACCTCCCATTTTCTAACTTAATCAACGTGCTAACTACGATTAAATCTAAGACAATTTCTGCAGCTTTGCTTCGTTGCGTCAATCGCTTCTTCTGGCGAGTTTCCGGCGAACTTCCATCGATCATCTGATGAACCCTCGGTGATGCTCCTGCGGACTTCCGGCAAACTCCTGGACTTTGCGACGATCCACTTGGCGAGTTCTGACGAGCTTCGCTTGGCAAGCTTCTGGACTTCTCGAATCTGTTCTTGCAGAACCTCCGACGATCGTCCGAACTTCCGTCGAACTCTCGAACTCCCAACGTGATCATGAACTTGACTCCGGCGTAACTTCTGTTGCTTGTCTAACTTTCATCGTAGTTAATCCTGTACACTTATCTCAACACATAGGTTAGACAACAAATAACAATTGACTTCATCATCAAAATCCGAGATTCAACAATCTCCCCCTTTTTGATGATGACAATCAAATGATAATAGAGTTATCCTTAACTCCCCCTGTCTATATGCCATAGATAAGATAAGTCAACCTTGAATTCAAGACCTAAGAATTCAAGTGACGTATTGATAAGTTAGATCAGTTAAACTTATCAATTCCCCCATCATGATACCCATCATGATGTATCTCTTCAAGGATGATGTCAAGGCTTGACATACATCATCAAGTTTGTATGATTGTGTTTGTAACTATTCATCATGCAATTGAACATTATCATATAAAGCTGTGAAGCATTATTACATGATGCACACACTTCAAATATTCTAGCAAGTTTTGCATTTTCTTCACATGGTAAGATATCAACTTAAGGCATAATGCAAACTTTAGCACATGTTCATATATCTCTTGGTGATGTAAGGATGGCATAATCATAGCAGTGTTTATAGCATCACTCATAGACAAAGTATGACACGAACATAATAATCATGGCAGTGTTTATCAATTCATATATTTCTCCCCCTTTGTCATCAACAAAAAGCATAGTAATTATGATACCAGGAAAAAATAATAATATTGCTTTGAATACTTCTTCCCCTTTTTGTTATAATCCATTGTATACGTAAAGATTTTGCAGGATGGAATACATACACATGAATTACTTCATCAAATCTATTTCAGAAACTTATTTTTCATGAAAGTGTACGAGAAAATCTGTTTCATAGCATTCGAATAATGAGATGTACTCGGACAAGATATTATCATGAAGACAAAACATTTCAACACCTGTTGATCATTCAATAAAGTCCAAAAAATAATAATTTTAACAAGTTTATCTATTCGGACACATCAACATTCCTAATTCTCTTCGAATGAACTCAAATTGTTCTTCACTTAGAGGTTTTGTAAAAATGTCAGCTAGTTGATGTTTAGTATCAATGAACTCTATGGTTATGTCATGATTAGTGACATGATCTCGTATAAAGTGATGTCTAATATCAATATGTTTTGTTCTTGAGTGTTGTATAGGATTCTTAGTTAAGCATATTGCACTCGTGTTATCATATTTAATGGGAATATCTTTAAGATTAACTTTGTAATCTTCTAAAGTGTTTTTCATCCGTACAACTTGTGCACAGCATGCACTTGTTGCAATATATTCAGCTTCGGTTGTTGATAGAGCAACCGAGCTTTGTTTCTTAGATGACCAGGAAACAAGGGCATGTCCTAAAAATTGACATGATCCTGATGTGCTTTTTCTATCTAATCTACAGCCAGCGAAGTCCGCATCAGCATAAGCTGTTAACTCAAAATTTTCTGATTTTGGGTACCATAATCCTAGATTTGTGGTTCCATTAAGATATCTAAGTATTTTTTTAATTGCTTTGAGATGAGATATCTTAGGGTTTGATTGAAATCTAGCACAAAGTCCTACACTGAACATGATGTCTGGTCTGGTGGCAGTGAGGTAAAGTAAACTTTCTATCATACCCCTATAAGTTTTTTGATCAAAGCTTTCTTCATTTTCATCAATTTCTAACTTAGTGGAGGTGCTCATAGGAGTGTTACTAGCCTTTGAGTTGTTCATATTAAACATTTTTAATAAATTCATGGCATATTTAGTTTGACTAATAAAGATGTCATTGCTTAGTTGTTTGATTTGTAAACCTAAGAAGAATGTTAATTCTCCCATTAAGCTCATTTCGAATTCAAGACTCATAGTTTTAGCAAAAGATTCACAAAGAGATTCATTTGTAGAGCCAAAGATAATATCATCAACATAAATCTGAACAATGAGAAAATTATTTTCAAAATTCTTAATAAACAATGTAGTATCAACCTTGCCTTTTGTAAAATTATTTTTGATAAGAAAAGAACTAAGTCTCTCATACCAAGCCCTTGGGGCTTGTTTTAAACCATAGAGAGCTTTAGTTAATCTAAACACATGATTAGGGAGACTATTATTTTCAAATCCAGGAGGTTGTTCAACATAAACTTCTTCAGAAATAAAGCCATTTAGAAAAGCGCTTTTAACATCCATTTGAAATAACTTAAAATTATTACTACTAGCGTAGGCAAGGAGCATCCTTATGGCTTCCAATCGAGCCACAGGTGCGAAGGTTTCTTCGTAATCGATACCTTCTTCTTGGTTGAAACCTTTGGCCACTAATCTAGCCTTGTTTCTAACCACGATACCATTTTCATCTTGCTTGTTTCTGAAAACCCATTTGTTAGGATCGAGAGCACTAAGAGGGGGGGGGGGTGAATTAGTGCAGCGGAAATCTTATAACGATTAAAAACCAAAAGCTGCGTTTGTTCAAAAACTATTATGATGCAAAAGCAAATTCTCAGTTTGTATCTAAGTGCAGTTTGCGTCTAAGCGCAGATTGCGTCTAAGCGCAGTTTTGCGTCTAAGCGCAGATTGCGTCTAAGCGCAGTTTTGCGTCTAAGCGCAGTTTTGCGTCTAAACTCAGATTTACGTCTAAATGCAGATTTACGTCTAAACGCAGATTTACGTCTAAACGCAGTTTTACGTCTAAACGTAGTTTTACGTCTAAACGCAGATTTACGTCTAAACGCAGTTTTACGTCTAAATGCAGTTTTACGTCTAAACGCAGTTTTACGTCTAAACGCAGTTTTACGTCTAAACGCAGATTTACGTCTAAACGCAGTTAGACGCAGATTTACGTCTAAACTTTGAAACTCGTTTGTATACTCGCAGAAGGCAGTATGCAGTTGAAACTAAGACGTAAACGTGAACTGAAATCTGATGATTGAGCGAAGAAAGCCGATTTACGTCTGAATGCAGTTTTACGTCTAAATGTTGAAACTCGTTCGTAAAATCGTAGAGGACAGATTGCAGTTATTAATAGGATTAAAATGTAAGCGTAAACTGCAAGGAAGCTCGTTCGAAAAAGCACGGAAAACAGTTCTGCAGAATCAAACGTAAACGTAAACTGTAATGTATGAAAATACGAGTTTACGTCTGAATGCAGATTTGGAAGAACAGCACTTAGATCTTGTTCGTGAAAGCGCAGAGAGCAGTAGTGATGAGGGAGGTTTGCAGTAATGATAAAGTGCTCGAAAATAAACGCAAACCAGAGATTTAGAGTGGTTCGGTCAGCCTTGACCTACTCCACTTTTGGCTTCCTCCACCGATGAGGTTGCCGACGTCAACTAGGTGCCTTCCTTCAATGGGCGAAGGCCAAACTTCCCTCTTACAATTTCTCTCCTTTTGGCAGGCTTAGGAGACAACCTTTACAGACCTTTCTCTCCTCACTTTACAATTGAAAACTTGAAGAACAGAAGGAGGAGACTTAAAGGCTTTACAACACTTTTGAGCTCTTTAGAATCACAGAAAAGATCACGATTTCGGTATGGGTCTGTATCTTTTCAGTGCTGAATGGGTGGGGTATTTATAGGCCTCAACCCAATTCAAAATTCGAGCTCAAAACGATCAAATCGATCAAATCCCAGAATTCTGGGATCAGGCGGTTGCACCTCTCGACTGGAGAGGTGGCACCGCCTGGCAGAGCTCGAAGACTGAGCTCTGCCGATTGCTTCTCTCTGCCAGAGCTCGAAGACTGAGCTCGATGGTTGCATCACTTGGCAGAGCTCGAAGACTGAGCTTGGTGATTGCATCACCTGGCAGAGCTCGAAACTGAGCTCGGTGGTTGCATCACCTGGCAGAGCTCCAAGCTGAGCTCAGGCTGATCCACCTCTTTGCCAGAGCTCGAAGACTGAGCTTGGTGAATGCATCACCTGGCAGAGCTCGAGACTGAGCTCAGGCTGATGCACCTCTCTGCCAGAGCTCGAAGACTGAGCTCGGTGGTTGCATCGCTTGGCAGAGCTCGGAACTTGAGCTCTGGCGGTGCAACCTCTTGGCTGGGGCGGTTGCACCTCCCAGCCTCGCAGCCCAGGCGGTTGCACCTCCTGGCTGGGGCGGTTGCACCTCTCAACCCCACAGCCCAGGCGGTTGCACCTCCTGGCTGGGGCGGTTGCACCTCTCAACCCCACAGCCCAGGCGGTTGCACCTCTCAACCCCACAGCCCAGGCGGTTGCACCTCCTGGCTGGGGCGGTTGCACCTCCTGGTGCAATCAGGGTCCGAATGGTTCACTCCATTCGGCCCAGTTTGAATCTTTTCAGGGGCCCAATTGCCCCAAGATTAAGCTAATGGGATCACCTCCCATTTTCATGCTTAATCATCATGCTAACTATGATTAACTCTAAGACAACTTCTGCAGCTTTGCTCCGATGCGTCAATCGCTTCTTCCGGCGAGTTTCCTGCCAACTTCCGTCGATCAACCGATAACCCTCGGTGATCCTTCTGCGGACATCCGGCATACTCCTGGACTTTGCGACGATCCACTTGGCGAGTTCCGACGAGCTTCGCTTGGCAAGCTTCTGGACTTCTCGGATCTGTTCTCTCTGAACCTCCGACGACCGTCCGAACTTCCGTCGAACTCTCGAACTCCCAACGTGATCATGATCTTGACTCCGGCGCAACTCCTGCTGCTTGTCTTACTCTCATCGTAGTTAATCCTGCACACTTATCTCAACACATAGATTAGATAACAAATGACAATTGACTTCATCATCAAAATCCGAGATTCAACACCATTTAGTACCAATAACTAAATGGTCATTTAGCCTAGGAACAAGCTTCCACACCTCATTTCTCTCAAATTGATTCAATTCATCTTGCATTGCAATAATCCATGAATCATCTTTCATGGCTTTGTCAACGCATTTGGGTTCAATTTGGGAGAGAAAGGCGGCGTTTGCACAAAAAGTTTTAAGAGAAGATCGTGTTTGAACCCCCTTTGACGTGTCTCCTAAGATTAGCTCCTTGGGATGAGCATCTACATACTTCCAATCCTTGGGTAAGGATATTTCGGGAGTGGATGCATCCAAGTTGCTAGTTGGAGAAGGGGTTTCATTTAAGTTCAAGGAATCAAAATTAACATCTTCGTCAAGATCATTTTTCGTGATTTCGGAAATCTCATTGAAAACAACATGAATGGATTCTTCGATAATTAAAGTTCTTTTATTGAAGATACGAAAGGCTTTAGAAACAGTAGAATAACCAAGAAAGATTCCTTCATCGAATTTAGCATCAAATTTTCCTAAGTTGTCCTTTTCATTTAAGATAAAACACTTACACCCAAAGACTTTAAAATATGAAACATTGGGTTTTTTATTGTTCCATAACTCATAGGGAGTTTTGGTTAGTAGAGGTCTTACTAGAACTCTATTCAAAATGTAGCATGCAGTATTTACGGCTTCGGCCCAAAAATATTTGGGTAGGTTGTGTTCATTCAACATGGTTCTTGCCATTTCTTGTAAATTTCGATTTTTTCTTTCTACAACTCCATTTTGTTGAGGATTTCTAGGAGTAGAGAAATTATGGTTGTATCCATTGAGTTCACAAAATTCCTGGAAATCATGGTTTTGAAATTCACCACCATGATCACTTCTAATTGATGAAATCATAGACCCTTTCTCATTCTGAACAAGTTTGCAAAACTTGGTAAAAGATCTAAGGCATTCACTTTTCTGTTTTAAGAAGTAAGTCCTTCTTCTATGTCATATCCAAGCATCCTCATTCAAAGCAGAAAAACACATTTCATTACACAAATCATTGATGTCAATAGTGTATACGTTATTTTGTTTCAATGCAATCATAGATATATTTTTGTGTGGTTTTTCAATGATGCAAGCATTAGATTCAAATCTTATAATATATCCTTTATCACATAATTGACTAATGCTCAAGAGGTTATGTTTTAAACCATCAACTAGCAAAACATCTTCAATAGAGAAGTTGGATTTGTTACCTATGGTTCCTTTGCCAATGATTTTACCCTTGTTGTTGTCTCCGAAGGTGACATATCCTTCGTCTATGCTAGTGAGCTTAGAGAATTGAGATGGATCTCCGGTCATATGCCTTAAGCATCCACTATCAAGGTACCATCTCTTGCTCCTAGCTTGCGATGGTTTAGTTTTCTACAAGAAAGGATGATGTTTAGGTACCCATTTGGTTTTGGGTGCCTCATAAATAGATCTACATTTTCTATTATGTTGCATAGAATTTGTCATGGTTCCTTTAGGAACCCAAATCAATTTGTTTGGACTAATTTTCTTGAATGGACAATAATGCGTCCTGTGTCCAAATTTGCAACAGAAGTTACATTTGTCTTGATGTCGAACATGTAAGATGGAGCCTTTTGTGAAGGTGGTTGGATTTTGGTGAGGATTTCTCACGAATCCAATTCCACTTCTTTTGGGAATGTGACCCTTGTTTGTAAGGATCATGTTCAATGACTTGCTACCAACCTCAAATTTCTTCAAGGTGTCCTTAAGTAGCATGTTTTTCTTTTGGAAGTTTTCTAGATCATGGCATTTTATGCATGAGTTTAAACTATTATGATGTTCAGCATTTAACTTATCGAAATTACAAATAAGACTATCATGCTCCTTTTTTAGCAATTTGTATTTACTACTGATAGCCTTATACTCATCAAACAATTCATGGAAGGCATTTAATAATTCATCAAATGATAAATCTGCATCTATTGAATTTGTTACCTCATCTTCGATGGACATTAAGGCATAATGAGCAACTTGCTCGGTGTTGGACTCCTCTTCTTCGGATGCGCTCGAGTCATCCCATGTTGCTTGAAGCGCCTTCTTCTTTGATGTTCTCCTTTTGACTTGGGGACAATCACTCTTGTAGTGTCCCGGCTTTTTGCATTCATAGCAGATTACTTGGTCCTTCTTGGGTTCAAGTTTATTTTTTGCATCATTTTTAAACTTGTTTCTTTTAAAGAACTTTTTAAACTTTCTTGTTAGAAGTGCCAAGTCATCATCACAGTCCTCATCACTTGAGTTTTCTCTCAAGTGGCATTCAGAAGTTTTGAGTGTCATATCCTTCCTGTTCTTTGGAAGGATGTCTTCTTGCTCTTCATGAGCTTTACAAGTCATTTTGTAGGTCATTAATGACCCGATTAGTTCTTCAAGAGGAAAATTGCGTAGATCTTTTGCCTCTTGAATAGCAGTTACTTTTGGATCCCAACTCTTACGAAGGGATCTTAGTATCTTATTAACAAGCTCAAAATCCGAAAAGCTTTTTCTGAGTCCTTTTAGACCGTTGACGACATCCGTGAAACGGGTAAACATGTCGCCAATGGTTTCACTCGGTTTCATCCGGAAAAGTTCGAAAGAATGTAACAACAAATTGATTTTTGACTCTTTTACTCTACTTGTGCCTTCATGGGTCACTTCGAGTGTATGCCAAATATCAAATGCAGTTTCACAAGTTGAAACACGATTAAATTCGTTTTTATCAAGTGCGCAAAATAAGGCATTCATAGCCTTTGCGTTAAGAGCGAAAGCCTTCTTCTCCAATTCATTCCAATCGATCATTGGAAGAGAAGACTTTGAAAATCCGTTTTCGACAAGGTTCCACAGTTCAAAATCCATAGAAATAAGAAAGATCCTCATTCGGGTCTTCCAGTAGGTGTAGTCCGTCCCACTGAACATGGGTGGACGTGTAATAGAATGCCCCTCTTGGTTTTCGGTGTATGCCATCTCTCTTGGGTTTTAATCCGTTAGAGAGTCAACCTCGATCTGATACCAATTGTTAGGATCGAGAGCACTAAGAGGGGGGGGGGGGGGGGTGAATTAGTGCAGCGGAAATTTTTCAGCGATTAAAAACGAAAGCTGCGTTCGTTCGATAAACACGATTTCGATGTAAAAGCCAATTCTAATATTACTTAAGATTGAGCGCAGTTTACGTCTAAACACAGTTTATGTCTAGATGCAATTTGCGTCTAAATGCAGTTTGCGTCTAAACGCAGTTTTACGTCTAAACGCAGTTTTACGTCTAAACGTAGTTTTTCGTCTAAACGCAGTTTGCGTCTAAACGCAGTTTTACGTCTAAACGTAGTTTTACGTTTAAAAGTAGTTCACGTCTAAAACACAGTTTTACGTCTAAACACAGTTTGCGCAGTTTACGTCTAAAACACAGTTTTACGTATATACACAGTTTGCGCAGTTTACGTCAAAAACACAGTTTTACGTCTAAGCACAGTTTGCGCAGTTTACATCAAAAACATAGTTTTACGTCTAAAACACAGTTTGCGCAGTTTACGTCAAAAACACAGTTTTACGTCTAAACACAGTTTGGGCAGTTTACGTCTAAACACAGTTTTACGTCTAGACGCAGTTTGCGTCCAAACATAGTTTTACGAAAAGATCTGAACTTAGAAACTCGTTCGTAAAAGCGCAGAAGATAGTTTGCAGTTATAAATAGAATCAAAATGTAAACGTAAACTGCAATGTAAAGATCGTACGAAAACACCGATTTACGTCTGAATGCAGATTCGGAAAGATCAGAGTTTAGGAACTTGTTCGTGAAAGCGCAGAGAGTAGTAGCTATGAAGGAGGTTTGCAGTAATGATAAAGTGCTCAAAATAAACGCAAACCAGAGATTTAGAGTGGTTCGGTCAGTCTTGAGCTACTCCACTTTTGGCTTCCTCCACCGACGAGGTCACCGACATCAACTAGAGGCCTTCCTTCAATAGGCGAAGGCCAACTGCCCTTTTACAGTTTCACTCCATTTGATGGGATCAGGAGACAACCCTTACATAACCTTTCTCTCCTCTCTTTACAACTCAAGACTTTGAAGAACAGAAGGAGGAGAACTTAAAGGCTTTAAGACAATTTTGAGCTCTTAGAATCACAGAAAAGATCAAGATTTCGGTGTTGGTCGGTATCTTTTCAGTGCTGAATGGGTAGGGTATTTATAGGCCCCAACCCAATTCAAATTTGGAGCTCAAAACGATCAAATCCCGGAATTCCGGGATCAGGCGGTTGCACCTCCTGACTGGAGAGGTTGCACCGCCTGGCAGAGCTCGAAGACTGAGCCTAGGCGGTTGCACCTCTCTGTCAGGGGCGGTTGCACCGCTTGAGTCTGACTCGGAGACTGAGCCCCAGGCAGTGCCACCTCCTGGCTGGGGCGGTTGCACCGCCCAGTCTCGCTGGAAGACTTAGCCCAGGTGGTGCCACCTCCTGGCCTAGGCGGTTGCACCTCCTGGTGCAATCAGGGTCCGAATGGTTAGCTCCATTCGGCCTAATTTCGATTTTTCAGGGGCCCAATTGCCCCAAGATTAAGCTAATGGGATCACCTCCCATTTTCTAACTTAATCAACATGCTAACTACGATTAAATCTAAGACAATTTCTGCAGCTTTGCTTCGGTGCGTCAATCACTTCTTCCGGCGAGTTTCCGGCGAACTTCCGTCGATCATCCGATGAACCCTCGGTGATGCTCCTGCGGACTTCCGACAAACTCCTGGACTTTGCGACGATCCACTTGGCGAGTTCCGATGAGCTTCGCTTAGCAAGCTTCTGGACTTCTCGGATCTGTTCTCGCAGAACCTCCGACGACCGTCCGAACTTCCGTCGAACTCTCGAACTCCCAACGTGATCATGAACTTGACCCCAGCGCAACTTCTGCTGCTTGTGTAACTTTCATCGTAGTTAATCCTGTACACTTATCTCAACACATAGATTAGACAACAAATGACAATTGACTTCATCATCAAAATCCGAGATTCAACAGTAGACACTACCGACTTAGTTGGAACTCTGTTCAGAAGGTAAGCTGCAGTTTCTAGGGCATATCCCCAGAATGAGATGGGTAGGTCAGCGAAACTCATCATGGACCATACCATATCTAATAATGTACGATTTCTCCTTTCAGAGATACTATTGAGTTGAGGTGTATAAGGAGGTGTCCATTGGGATAATATCCCATGGTCCTTGAGGAACTGAGTGAACTCTGTACTTAAGTACTCACCTCCTCGATCTGATCGAAGAGTTTTGATACTCTTTCCAGTCTGGTTCTCCACCTCATTCTTATACTCTCTGAATTTCTCAAAGGCCTCAGACTTGTACTTCATTAAGTACACATATCTATACCTTGAGAAATCATCAGTAAATGTAATGAAGTAGGAGTAACCTCCAATGGTATGAGTTGACATAGGTCCACATACATCACTATGTATGAGTTCCAACAACTCAGTGGCTCTCTATCCAGTTCCATTAAATGGAGAGTTGGTCAGTTTTTCACGAATGCAGGGGTCACAAGTTGCATATGACACATAATCGAATGGATCTAGATATCCATCATTTAGCAACTTTTGAATCCTTCTTTCATGGATGTGACCTAGCCTACAATGCCACAGGTATGCATTGTTTAACTCATCTCGTTTCCTTTTGGACACATTTACATTCATGATATGTGGAGTGGTGTCTAACATAAATAAACCATTATGTAATGTTCCTTTCATGATGATCTTATCATCTAATAATATCGAACAACCATTGTTCTCAAAAACAAATTTATATCCACTGACTATTAAACATGAAATGGAGATAATATTTTTGATAATAGAAGGAACAAAATAACATGCATCTAATGCAATAAAAGCTCCACTAGGTAGATGTAGGGCGACCTCGCCAACAGCTACTACAGCAACTTTTGCTCCATTACCCATCTTGAGGTCCATCTCGCCTCTCTCTGGTCTCCTAGGCCTTGTCAGAACCTACAACGAATTGCATATATGATAAGCACTACCGGTATCCAATACCCATATGTTATCATAAGAGTCTGACAAATGGAGACTGATCATGAATGTACCTGAAGCTTCATCAAGCTTTTTGTTTCACCCTTTCTGCAAGGTACTCTTTGCAGTTTCTCTTCCAGTGCCCATCTTTACCACAGTGGAAGCACTGGCCTTTGTCCTTTGCTGGGTCTTTCTTAGCAACCTTTGCTTTACCTGGTTTGCCCTTGCCCTTTCCCTTCTTAAGGGACCTTTCTGCTTTCCTTTTTTTTTTTGTCTCACCAGTGTAGAGAACTGGCTTCTCTTTCTTGATAGTACTCTCTGCCTCCCTCAACATATTGAGAAGCTCTAGGAGAGTCACTTCAAGCTTGTTTATATTAAAATTCATTATGAACTATGAAAAAGAATCTGGTAGGGACTGAAGCACAATGTCCACACACAAGTTATCCTCTAGGACCATTCCTAGACCTGTGAGTTTCTCTATCCACTCAATCATCTTTAGGACATGGTTCTGAACCGGTGTCCCCTCAGTCATCCTAGCGCGGAAGAGGCTCTTAGATATCTCATATCGCTGAGTCCTTCCCTGTTCCTCAAACAATTTACGGACATGTAGGAGAATGGATCTGGCATCCATCTTTTCATGTTGTCTCTGTAACTCAGGAGTCATAGAGCCCAACATATAGCACTGAGCAAGAGTGGAGTCATCAATGTACTTCACGTAGCGAGCGATCTCATCCTCGTTTGCCCCTTCTTCGGGCGCAGGCATCACTATATCAAGGACGTACACGATTTTCTCCACTATGAGAACAATTCTCGAGTTACAGAGCCAATCCATATAATTTGGACCAGTGAGGCGGTTGACATCAAGTATGCCACGTAAGGGATTTGAAAGCGACATTTTCTGAAAATAAAGATGTAGCAGAAATGAATAACATGCAGATTTTGCAAGAAATAAACTATTAAGATATGGACTTCTATCTTAATATGCTCCCACTATTTTACTAACGAGTCACGCGACACCCTCAGCACGTGAAACGGAAGTCTCCGGTAGACTTCTAGTGGGGATCAGGATCCAATCAGCGTCTTAGTGTAACCTCGAGGGACTCGACCAATCACACTAAGCCTAAAAGGTATGCAACTCTTGTCGATCACAACTCCTTGTGATTCCTGTCCTGTTCAGCCTCCGAATCACCATGGCCTCGAGGGACTCGACCAACCATGATGCTCGGTTAAGTCAACACCTTCGTTACAAGATGAGTCTGATTTGATGATATACCCTCGAGGGACTCGACCAAATATACCATGCCCTCAGGTCACCGGTGACATCTCTATGTCGTAAGCAAGATAGCAAATCGCGATATAGGTGAGTCTCGAGGGACTCGACCAACTCAACCTACACCAGGAATCGGTTCCTACTTATAATGATGGAAGGCCTCGTGGGTCAATCTAATTGCCTCACGTTTACCGACTTAATATTATCGAGAAATGTTTCTATGATTTGGTCTCCTAATATGACATGTCACACATATACATATTAAATATATATCTACATCGCATGCAAATATATATACATATCTAGTATGTGTATAAGCAATTACACCAGATGATCATGGACCATAACCTAATATGATTAGGCCCGAGCCAGTAGGCCTAATCACTCACATCAAGATCTATGTGTGCAACGGTGCATCTCCATGCCTTGTGATCGTCCATCTCGTCCTCGTCGGTTCCGTCGACATCTTGATGCATCTTCATGCATCACGATCGTCCGTCTCGTGGGTCCCACTATCGCATCCACGCTCCCGCTGCGCCTCCTCATATGATTACAACTTAATCATAGGCACGTAGGCCCGATAATAAATGAGAAATTTAATGGAGGCTCGCAGACCTCAATAATAATAATCACAGGTACACACATCACACGGTCCATGATCATCCGTCCACACATCATACATAACATGTATAAATAATCATCATCATGTAGGACTACTAGAAAATAATAAAAAATAATAATCAACTAAACTTTTTAATTAATTAATATTTTCTGAAATCAGGGACATTATAGGGAATTTCTGAATTCATAGGGGTATTTTCATAATTTGGACAAAAGACAAAAACTGAAATTTCTCAAATTTCGAGGGGCAAAACTATCTTTTGCCCAGAAAACCCTAATGCCCTTTCCCCTTTTCGCTGCTGCCGCCACCGCCACCCTGTCGGCGGCGGCCTATGCGGCGGGGCGAGGGCACTGCCCTCACATGCAGGCGGCACGCCCGCTGGCGGCACTGCAGCTGCGGGTGGGCGCCCCCTTCGGGCGCCGCCGCCTTAGCAAGCGGTGTTGTCCCGTCGGGCGACCGCCCCTGTGGGGGGGGTTTCGCCCGTGGGAGCAGCGGCGCCTCTGCCCGTAGGCTGCCCGCCTTTGGTTACGCTGCACGCATGCAGATCAAGGGCAACAACTGTTGCTATCCTTCCTTGTTTTTGCGTCAATAATTTTGACGTTAAAATTCTTCCTAAACACAACACACGCAGTTCAAAACCAATCATTCGCACGAACAACCTGGCTCTGATACCACTGTTGAGAAATCTTTAGGGGGCGACATCACATGCGCAGCGGAAGATCAAGAAAACAAAATCCCCGTTTCCCAAAGAGATGTTCGTCGTCGTGCGAAGATTGGTACGCAAAAATCCGCGAAACATGAAACTGTATATAGAGTAGATTGTGTTACCTAGGGAGATCGTATATCCCTGTTTCCTTGTAGATCCTTAGGAGAGGGTGAAGGAGGTCAAGCGTCCTCTCTAGCGGTGATCCACACAGCAGGGTTGCGACGACGCTCCTCAAAACTCCAGGCCTATTTTGAGGTGGAGAGGGAGAGGAGAATAGGAAAGGCAAGCAAGAGCTCTCTGGCCTATGGGGCTCTGAATTCCTCATATTTATAGAGGTCCCCTGTCAAACCCTAATGGGTATTGGATCTGCATCCAATAAGACAAGGGCTCTGTCGGATTTCTTATATTCGAACCTCTACTCATCGCAATGCCTACCATATGTGTGTGACCCTCTAGGCCCAATATCGAGCTGGCTGTGAGTCATACCTATCAGAACTCCTTCTAACTTAGTGAATTATTATATCTATAATAATTCACTCGACTTATCGACTACGGACGTACTAGGCCACTACGCCATAGTCCCCAGACGATACAGGGGAATCCAATCCATTGGACCTGTCTATCCTCAGTTACCGTGTACCTATAGTCCCTCATCCATCTAATATCCCAGAGACTGTATATCGAGCATGGTGTTGTCAGACCCATACGGTTTCTACTCGAGTCTCGCTCTAATCGGATTCTCCCGGAGAACTCTTTCTCCCTCAACCCGAATGACCCTGGCCAGGGATTTGTCTGAGCAAGAACACATGGGATATTCCTCTCATGACACCGAGAGTGGATGATCCTCTATCGACACTCAATAGCCCTCGTAAGGTCGACTACCACTCCCAATGACCAGCTGTACTAGATCTGGGATAGCCAAACCTATAAGTCTGGTATCAAAGAGTGGAGCACTCATATAGGACATCCTTGGTGTCTCAAGTCTAAGGACCAGATGCACCACTAGGACTACGGAATCGCTGTCTGACAATAAGGCATCATCAACCATCCAGTATTCCGTAAGCGGATCAATCAGTGAACTCATTCTCCAATGAGCACCTGTACTGTATCCTTAGTGTCCCTACACAAGCAGCTATGAGACTAGCTGCATCCATCATATGGACGGGTATACAGCACACCAGTCTATCCGGTTATCACGATATCCCTCTTGAGTAACCTATGACCGGGATTATTTAGGATATGTGTTTAAAGGTGAATCGATCTCACTATCATGATCTCATCACGATCCGATTCCCATTGCACAAATCCAAGGACATCACAATATACGTATGCATTTATGCAATGGTTATAAAGTGATATACGCCAAAATATAATAAGCAAAAAGATTCTGTATCAAGTCACACGTGCCATCACTCATGTGATTGGCTTGTTGGGCACCTATGACTAGCAACACCTACCATATGTGTGTGACCTTCTAGGCCCAATATCGAGCTGGCCATGAGTTATACCTGTCAGAACTCCTTCTAGCTCATTGAATTATTATCTTCATAACAATTTACTTGACTCATTGACTACGGACGTACTAGGCCACTACGCCGCAATCTCAAACGATATAAGGGAATTCTGTTGAATCTCGGATTTTGATGATGAAGTCAATTGTCATTTGTTATCTAATCTATGTGTTGAGATAAGTGTGCAGGATTAACTACGATGAGAGTAAGACAAGCAGCAGGAGTTGCGCCGGAGTCAAGATCATGATCACGTTGGGAGTTCGAGAGTTCGACGGAAGTTCGGACGGTCGTCGGAGGTTCAGAGAGAACAGATCCGAGAAGTCCAGAAGCTTGCCAAGCGAAGCTCGTCGGAACTCGCCAAGTGGATCGTCGCAAAGTCCAGGAGTATGCCGGATGTCCGCAGAAGGATCACCGAGGGTTATCGGTTGATCGACAGAAGTTGGCAGGAAACTCGCCGGAAGAAGCGATTGACGCATCGGAGCAAAGCTGCAGAAGTTGTCTTAAGAGTTAATCGTAGTTAGCATGATGATTAAGCATGAAAATGGGAGGTGATCCCATTAGCTTAATCTTGGGGCAATTGGGCCCCTGAAAAGATTCAAAGTGGGCCGAATGGAGTGAACCATTCGGACCCTGATTGCACCAGGAGGTGCAACCGCCCCAGCCAGGAGGTGCAACCGCCTGGGCTGTGGGGTTGGGAGGTGCAACCGCCCCAGCCAGGAGGTGCAACCGCCTGGGCTGTGGGGTTGGGAGGTGCAACCGCCCCAGCCAGGAGGTGCAACCGCCAGGGCTGCGAGGCTGGGAGGTGCAACCGCCCCAGCCAAGAGGTTGCACCGCCAGAGCTCAAGTTCCGAGCTCTGCCAGGCGATGCAACCACCGAGCTCAGTCTTCGAGCTCTGGCAGATAGGTGCATCAGCCTGAGCTCAGTCTCGAGCTCTGCCAGGTGATGCATTCACCAAGCTCAGTCTTCGAGCTCTGGCAGAGAGGTGCATCAGCCTGAGCTCAGTTTCGAGCTCTGCCAGGTGATGCAACCACCGAGCTCAGATTTCGAGCTTTGCGAGGTGATGCAACCACCAAGCTCAGTCTTCGAGCTCTGCCAGGTGATGCAACCATCGAGCTCAGTCTTCGAGCTCTGGCAGAGAGAAGCAATCGGCAGAGCTCAGTCTTCGAGCTCTGCCAGGCGGTGCCACCTCTCCAGTCGAGAGGTGCAACCGCCTGATCCCAGAATTCTGGGATTTGATCGATTTGATCGTTTTGAGCTCGAATTTTGAATTGGTTTGGGGCCTATAAATACCCCACCCATTCAGCACTGAAAAGATACAGACCTATACCGAAATCTTGATCTTTTCTGTGATTCTAAGAGCTCAAAAGTGTTGTAAAGCCTTTAAGTCTCCTCCTTCTGTTCTTCAAGTTTTCAATTGTAAAGTGAGGAGAGAAAGGTCTGTAAAGGTTGTCTCCTAAGCCTGTCAAAAGGAGAGAAATTGTAAGAGGGAAGTTTGGCCTTCGCCCATTGAAGGAAGGCACCTAGTTGACGTCGGCAACCTCATCGGTGGAGGAAGCCAAAAGTGGAGTAGGTCAAGGCTGACCGAACCACTCTAAATCTCTGGTTTGCGTTTATTTTCGAGCACTTTATCATTACTGCAAACCTCCCTCATCACTACTGCTCTCTGCGCTTTCAAGAACAAGTTCTAAGTGCTGTTCTTCCAAATCTGCATTCAGACGTAAACTCGTATTTTCATACATTACAGTTTACGTTTTCGTTTGATTCTGCAGAACTGTTTTCCGTGCTTTTACGAACGAGCTTCTTTGCAGTTTACGCTTACATTTTAATCCTATTAATAACTGCAATCTGTCCTCTACGATTTTACGAACGAGTTTCAACATTTAGACGTAAAACTGCATTCAGACGCAAATCGGCTTTCCTCGCTCAATCATCAGATTTCAGTTCACGTTTACGTCTTGATTTCAACTGCATACTGCCTTCTGCGAGTATACAAATGAGTTTCAAAGTTTAGACGTAAATCTGCGTCTAGACGTAAAACTGCGTTTAGACGTAAATCTGCGTTTAGACGTAAAACTGCGTTTAGACGTAAAACTGCGTTTAGACGTAAATCTGCGTTTAGACGTAAAACTGCGTTTAGACGTAAATCTGCATTTAGACGTAAATTTGAGTTTAGACGCAAAACTGCGCTTAGACGCAAAACTGCGCTTAGACGCAAAACTGCGCTTAGACGCAATCTGCGCTTAGACGCAAACTGCACTTAGATACAAACTGAGAATTTGCTTTTGCATCATAATAGTTTTTGAACGAACGCAGCTTTTGGTTTTTAAATTATTATAAGATTTCCGCTGCACTAATTCACCCCCCCCCCTCTTAGTGCTCTTGATCCTAACAATTGGTATCAGAGCAAGGTTAACTCTCTAAAGGATTAAAACCCAAGAGAGATGGCATACGCCGGAAACCAAGAGGGGCATTCAATTACACGTCCACCCATGTTCAGTGGAACGGACTACACTTACTGGAAGACCCGAATGAGGATCTTTCTTATTTCTATGGATTTTGAACTGTGGAACCTTGTTGAAAATGGATTTTCAAAACCTTCTCTTCCAATGATCGATTGGAACGATTTGGAGAAGAAGGCTTTCGCTCTTAATGCAAAGGCTATGAATGCCTTATTTTGCGCACTTGATAAAAACGAGTTTAATCGTGTTTCAACTTGCGAAACTGCTTTTGATATTTGGCACACACTTGAAGTGACCCACGAGGGCACAAGTAGAGTGAAAGAGTCAAAAATCAATCTGTTGCTGCATTCTTTTGAACTTTTCCGAATGAAACCGAGTGAAACCATTGGCGACATGTTTACCCGTTTCACGGATGTCGTCAACGGTCTAAAAGGACTCGGAAAGAGCTTTTCGGATTTTGAGCTTGTTAATAAGATACTAAGATCCCTTCCTAAGAGTTGGGATCCTAAAGTCACCGCCATTCAAGAGGCAAAAGATCTGCGAAATTTCCCTCTTGAAGAACTAATCGGGTCATTAATGACCTACGAAATGACCTGCAAAGCTCATGAAGAGCAAGAAGACATCCTTCCAAAGAACAGGAAGGATATGGCACTTAAAACTTCTGAATGCCACTTGAGAGAAAACTCAAGTGATGAGGATTGTGACGATGACTTGGCACTTTTGACAAGAAAGTTTAAGAAATTCTTCAAAAGAAACAAGTTTAAAAACGATGTGAAAAATAAACTTGAACCCAAGAAGGACCAAGTAATCTGCTACGAATGTAAAAAGCCGGGACACTACAAAAGTTATTGTCCCCAAGTCAAGAAAAGAACAAAGAAGAAGGCGCTCCAAGCAACATGGGATGATTCGAGCGCATCTGAGGAAGAGGAGTCCAACACCGAGCAAGTTGCTCATTACGCCTTTATGGCCGTCGAAAAGGAGGTAACGGATTTATTAGATGCTGATTTATCTTTCGATGAATTACTAAATGCCTTCCATGATTTATTTGATGAATGCAAAGTTATAAATAGAAAATACAAGTTGCTAAAAAAGGTACATGATAATCTTACTTGTGAGTTTGATAAATTAAAAGTCGAACATCATGATAGTTTAAAGTCATGTATCAAATGTCATGATTTAGAAACTATACAAAAAGAAAACTTGCTACTTAAGGACACCTTGAAGAAATTCGAGGTTGGTAGCAAGTCATTAAACATGATCCTTACAAACAAGGGTCATGCTCCCAAAAGAAGTGGGATTGGATTTGTGAGGAGTCCTCACCGAAATCCAACTACCTTTGTAAAAGGCCCCATCTTACACGTTCAACACCAAACCAAGTGCAACTTTTGTTGCAAATCTGGACACAAGACACATTGTTGTCCATTCAAGAAAATAAGTCCAAACAAATTGATTTGGGTTCCTAAAGGAACCATGATAAACTCTATGCAACATGATAGAAAATGTAGATCTATTTATGAGGCACCCAAAAGCAAATGGGTACCTAAACGTCATCCTTTCTTGTAGAAAACTAAACAATCGCAAGCTAGGAGCAAGAAATGGTACCTTGATAGTGGATGCTCAAGGCATATGACCGGAGATCCATCTCAATTCTCTAAGCTCTCTAGCATAGACGAAGGATATGTCACCTTCGGAGACAACAACAAGGGTAAAATCATTGGCAAAGGAACCATAGGTAACAAATCCAACCTCTCTATTGAAGATGTTTTACTAGTTGATGGTTTAAAACATAACCTCTTGAGCATTAGTCAATTATGTGATAAAGGATATATTATAAGATTTGAATCTAATGCCTGCATCATTGAAAAACCACACAAAAATGTATCTATGATTGCATTAAAACAAAACAACGTATACACTATTGACATCAATGACTTATGTGATGAAATGTGCTTTGCCGTTATGAATGAGGATGCTTGGCTATGGCATAGAAGATTAGGTCATGCTAGCATGAAACTAATCAATCAAGTATCATCTAGAGAACTTGTAAGAGGAATTCCTCATATCAAGTTCATCAAAGATAATGTATGTGATGCTTGCCAATTAGGTAAGCAAATTAGGGGTAGCTTCAAAGCTAAGAATCAAATAAGCACCTCCAGGCCCTTACAATTGATCCATATGGACTTGTTCGGACCAATCTCTACATCGAGTCTAGGAGGTAGCAAATACGCCTTTGTCATTATTGATGACTACAGCAGATATACATGGACCTACTTCTTAAAACAAAAAAAATGAATGCTTTAGACATTTTACCAAGTTTTGTAAACTTGTTCAAAATGAGAAGGAATCTATGATTTCGTCAATTAGAAGTGATCACGGTGGAGAATTTCAAAACCATGACTTCCAAGAATTCTGTGAACTCAACGGATACAACCATAACTTCTCTACTCCAAGAAATCCTCAACAAAATGGGGTAGTAGAAAGAAAAAATCGAAATTTACAAGAAATGACAAGAACCATGTTGAATGAACATAGCCTACCCAAATATTTTTGGGCCGAAGCTGTAAACACTGCATGTTATATTTTAAATAGAGTCCTAGTAAGACCCTTACTCACCAAAACTCCTTATGAGTTATGGAATAACAAAAAACCCAATGTCTCATATTTTAAAGTCTTTGGGTGTAAGTGTTTTATCTTAAATTAAAAGGATAACTTAGGAAAATTCGATGCTAAATCTGATGAAGGAATCTTTCTTGGTTATTCTTCGGTTTCTAAAGCTTTTCGCATCTTCAATAAAAGAACCTTAATTATTGAAGAATCCATCCATGTTGTTTTCAATGAGATTTCAGAAATTAAGAAAAATGATCTTGATGATGATATTAATTTTGATTCCTTGAATTTAAACGAAACCCCGTCTCCAACTAGCAACTTGGTTGCATCCACTTCCAGAACATCCTTACCCAAGGAATGGAAGTATATAGATGCTCATCCTAAGGAGCTAATCCTAGGAGACACATCAAAGGGGGTTCAAACACGATCTTCTTTTAAAAACTTTTGTGCCAACGCCGCTTTTCTCTCCCAAATTGAACCCAAATGTGTTGATGAAGCCATGAAAGATGATTCATGGATTATCGCAATGCAAGATGAATTAAATCAATTTGAGAGAAATGAGGTGTGAACGCTTGTTCCTAGGCCAAATGACCATTTAGTAATTGGTACTAAATGGGTCTTTAGAAACAAGCAAGATGAAAATGGTATCGTGGTTAGAAACAAGGCTAGATTAGTGGCCAAAGGTTTCAACCAAGAAGAAGGTATCGATTACGAAGAAACCTTCGCACCTGTGGCTCGATTGGAAGCCATAAGGATGCTCCTTGCCTACGCTAGTTGCAATAATTTTAAGTTATTTCAAATGGATGTTAAAAGCGCTTTTTTAAATGGTTTCATTTCCGAAGAAGTTTATGTTGAACAACCTCCTGGATTTGAAAATAATGGCTACCCTAATCATGTGTTTAGATTAACTAAAGCTCTCTATGGTTTAAAACAAGCCCCAAGGGCTTGGTATGAGAGACTTAGCTCTTTTCTCATTGAAAATAATTTCATAAAAGGCAAGGTTGATACTACATTGTTTATCAAGAATTTTGAAAATGATTTTCTCATTGTTCAGATTTATGTTGATGACATTATCTTTGGTTCTACAAATGAATCTCTTTGTGAATCCTTTGCGAAAACTATGAGTCATGAATTCGAAATGAGTCTAATGGGAGAGTTAACATTCTTCTTAGGCCTACAAATCAAACAACTAAGCAATGGCATCTTTATTAGTCAAACCAAATATGCTATGAGTTTGCTAAAGAAGTTCAAAATGAATAAATCAAAAGCCATTGACACCCCTATGAGCACCTCCACTAAGTTAGAAATTGATGAGAATGGAGAAAGCTTCGATCAAAAAACCTATAGGGGTATGATAGGAAGTTTACTTTACCTCACTGCCACCAGACCAGACATCATGTTCAGTGTAGGACTTTGTGCTAGATTTCAATCAGACCCTAAGATATCTCATCTCAAAGCAGTCAAAAGAATACTCAGATATCTTAATGGAACTACCAATCTAGGATTATGGTACCCAAAATCAGAAAATTTTGAATTAACAGCCTATGCTGATGCGGACTTCGCTGGCTGTAAACTAGACAGAAAAAGCACATCAGGATCATGTCAATTTTTAGGACATGCCCTTGTATCCTGGTCATCTAAGAAACAAAACTCGGTTGCCCTATCAACAACCGAAGCTGAATACATTACAGCAAGTGCATGCTGTGCACAAGTTGTATGGATGAAAAACACTTTAGAAGATTACAAAGTGAATCTTAAAGATATTCCCATTAAATGTGATAACACGAGTGCAATATGCTTAACTAAAAATCCTATACAACACTCAAGAACAAAACACATTGATATTAGACATCACTTTATACGAGATCATGTCACTAATCATGATGTAACCATAGAGTTTATTGATACCAAACATCAACTAGCTGATATCTTCACAAAACCCCTATGTGAAGAACAATTTGATTACATAAGAAGAGAATTAGGAATGTTGATGTGTCCGAATACTTAAATTTATTTTTCAAATGTTATTACTATTACATGCCTTGACAACGCTTGATCAAATAACATGTTGCAAATTATGTGACAGATATTTTTAACCAAATGCATGTAAGAAGTTCAATTTTCGGGTTGTATGCTAAAAATGGGATGTTCCCGTACACTCTTATGAAAACTCTTTGGAAAATGACTTTCCTCCGTCAAGCAAAAACAATAAAGAGATATATGTGTCATGACTTCCTTTATATGCTTGATAATGCTATCATGCTTTTTGTTGATGACAAAGGGGGAGAAAAATATGAATTGATAAACACTATGTCATAGCTGAACTGCCATAATCATATCTATGTCATAGTTGCAAATACTTGAGTGATGCTATAAACAATGTTATGTCATCCTTGCATCACCAAGAGATATGTGAACATGTACTATAGTTTGCATCATATCTTGATTTGATATTGTGAAGAAAATGCAAACTTACTAGAAAATCTCAAATGTGAGCATCATGTAAAAAAGTCCTTCGTAGCTTTATATGATTACATGATGAATGGTTACAAACACTATCATACAAACTTGATGATGTATGTCATGCCTTGACATAATACATCATGATAGGCATCATGATGGGAGCATTGATAAGTTTAACTGATCTAACTTATCAATACGTCACTTGAATTCTTAGGTCTTGAATTCAAGGTTGACTTATCTCAACTATGGCATATAGATAGGGGGAGTTAAGGACAACTCCTTTATCAATTGATTGTCATCATCAAAAAGGGGGAGATTGTTGAATCTCGGATTTTGATGATGAAGTCAATTGTCATTTGTTATCTAATCTATGTGTTGAGATAAGTGTGCAGGATTAACTACGATGAGAGTAAGACAAGCAGCAGGAGTTGCGCCGGAGTCAAGATCATGATCACGTTGGGAGTTCGAGAGTTCGACGGAAGTTCGGACGGTCGTCGGAGGTTCAGAGAGAACAGATCCGAGAAGTCCAGAAGCTTGCCAAGCGAAGCTCGTCGGAACTCGCCAAGTGGATCATCGCAAAGTCCAGGAGTATGCCGGATGTCCGCAGAAGGATCACCGAGGGTTATCGGTTGATCGACGGAAGTTGGCAGGAAACTCGCCGGAAGAAGCGATTGACGCATCGGAGCAAAGCTGCAGAAGTTGTCTTAAGAGTTAATCGTAGTTAGCATGATGATTAAGCATGAAAATGGGAGGTGATCCCATTAGCTTAATCTTGGGGCAATTGGGCCCCTGAAAAGATTCAAAGTGGGCCGAATGGAGTGAACCATTCGGACCCTGATTGCACCAGGAGGTGCAACCGCCCCAGCCAGGAGGTGCAACCGCCTGGGCTGTGGGGTTGGGAGGTGCAACCGCCCCAGCCAGGAGGTGCAACCGCCAGGGCTGCGAGGCTGGGAGGTGCAACCGCCCCAGCCAAGAGGTTGCACCGCCAGAGCTCAAGTTCCGAGCTCTGCCAGGCGATGCAACCACCGAGCTCAGTCTTCGAGCTCTGGCAGATAGGTGCATCAGCCTGAGCTCAGTCTCGAGCTCTGCCAGGTGATGCATTCACCAAGCTCAGTCTTCGAGCTCTGGCAGAGAGGTGCATCAGCCTGAGCTCAGTTTCGAGCTCTGCTAGGTGATGCAACCACCGAGCTCAGATTTCGAGCTTTGCGAGGTGATGCAACCACCAAGCTCAGTCTTCGAGCTCTGCCAGGTGATGCAACCATCGAGCTCAGTCTTCGAGCTCTGGCAGAGAGAAGCAATCGGCAGAGCTCAGTCTTCGAGCTCTGCCAGGCGGTGCCACCTCTCCAGTCGAGAGGTGCAACCGCCTGATCCCAGAATTCTGGGATTTGATCGATTTGATCGTTTTGAGCTCGAATTTTGAATTGGTTTGGGGCCTATAAATACCCCACCCATTCAGCACTGAAAAGATACAGACCTATACCGAAATCTTGATCTTTTCTGTGATTCTAAGAGCTCAAAAGTGTTGTAAAGCCTTTAAGTCTCCTCCTTCTGTTCTTCAAGTTTTCAATTGTAAAGTGAGGAGAGAAAGGTCTGTAAAGGTTGTCTCCTAAGCCTATCAAAAGGAGAGAAATTGTAAGAGGGAAGTTTGGCCTTCGCCCATTGAAGGAAGGCACCTAGTTGACGTCGGCAACCTCATCGGTGGAGGAAGCCAAAAGTGGAGTAGGTCAAGGCTGACCGAACCACTCTAAATCTCTGGTTTGCATTTATTTTCGAGCACTTTATCATTACTGCAAACCTCCCTCATCACTACTGCTCTCTGCGCTTTCAAGAACAAGTTCTAAGTGCTGTTCTTCCAAATCTGCATTCAGACGTAAACTCGTATTTTCATACATTACAGTTTACGTTTTCGTTTGATTCTGCAGAACTGTTTTCCGTGCTTTTACGAACGAGCTTCTTTGCAGTTTACGCTTACATTTTAATCCTATTAATAACTGCAATCTGTCCTCTACGATTTTACGAACGAGTTTCAACATTTAGACGTAAAACTGCATTCAGACGCAAATCGGCTTTCCTCGCTCAATCATCAGATTTCAGTTCACGTTTACGTCTTGATTTCAACTGCATACTGCCTTCTGCGAGTATACAAACGAGTTTCAAAGTTTAGACGTAAATCTGCGTCTAGACGTAAAACTGCGTTTAGACGTAAATCTGCGTTTAGACGTAAAACTGCGTTTAGACGTAAAACTGCGTTTAGACGTAAATCTGCGTTTAGACGTAAAACTGCGTTTAGACGTAAAACTGCGTTTAGACGTAAATCTGCATTTAGACGTAAATCTGAGTTTAGACGCAAAACTGCGCTTAGACGCAGAACTGCGCTTAGACGCAAAACTGCGCTTAAACGCAATCTGCGCTTAGATGCAAACTGCACTTAGATACAAACTGAGAATTTGCTTTTGCATCATAATAGTTTTTGAACGAACGCAGCTTTTGGTTTTTAAATTATTATAAGATTTCCGCTGCACTAATTCACCCCCCCCCCCTCTTAGTGCTCTTGATCCTAACAAATTCAATCCTTTGGATCTATCTATCCTTAGTTATCATATACCTATAATCTCTTATCCATCTAATATCCTAGAGACTGTACATTGGGCATGGTGCTGTCAAGCCCATATGGTTTTTCTCAAGTCTTGCTCTAATCGAATTCTCCCAGAGAACTCTTTCTCTCTCAATTTCAATAAACTTGGCTAAGGATTTTCTGAGCAAGAACACATGGGATATTTCTCTCATGATACTGAGAACGGATGATCCTTTATTGACAATCAATGATAAGACCCTAAAGTCTTATCGTAGGCTTTGATACCAAATGATAAGACCTTAAAGTCTTATCGTCGCTCTAATACCAAATGATAAGACCCTAAAGTCTTATCGTAGGCTCTGATACCAAATTATAAGACCCTAAAGTCTTATCATAAAAAAGAAGAAGAGAAAGGGATGATCACTTCGAGGGGATCGGCCTCCTAGGGTTTGTCAAAAGACATAATAATATTTTTCATAGATAATTGAAAAAAAGCAGTTACATCCCTATTTATAGAGTTCCACCCAGAGTCCATCAAGACTTGAACTCTAATAATAAATAAATATTAAATAAACCTATACTTGACTCTAACTGAACCAAACTGACTCAATAAACATTATTCAAAAGCTCAGAAAAAGGGTCCTAACAGTTCCTCCCTCTTCAAATCAGCCTTGCCCTCAAGGCTGAGCAACATCAATCTTGGGGAGCTTCTTTTTCAGCACTTTAGCCATAGACTATCTGCAACGCATCACAACCCGTTGATCAAGTAAGTATGATCTGCACTTTTTGATAGTGTAAGCAACAGGTCGATCTATCAGTGTAGTAATCGTTGCATGAAACTTCTGGCCCTGTATAATCAATTTAATCTTTGAACCTTTGCTATCACAAGTGAAAATCCGACCATCAATGATCTTTACTTAGAATCTGTCATAGTCTTCAATGTGGTGGGTTAATCAGTCAATAGTCTCACTGTCCATAAAATTGTTAGTGCTACCAGTATCAATCAAAACTATAATAGGCTGATGCTCTAGAGTTCCGGCAACTTCCATAGTTTACGGGTTAGAGTAGTCGGCTAATGTATGCATTGTATGTACAGTAGGTTCAATGTCTTTATTAGAATTTATACCTTCATGATCGGAATCCAACTCTTCTGCTTTCGGTTCCTCTCCAATTGGCTCAATTATCATATGTTGTCCTTGTTTACATTGGTGCTCCATACTCCACTTTTCATCATAGTACAAACCCTTTGCTGAATTTTTCTTAAGTTCTTCTTGGGTTAGTCCTCGGGTGTTAAGGCTTTGGTTGGGAATAGATATGGTGGGTGGCTTACTGATCATCTGGTGGTTGTTACTTCTGTTTCCATGATTTTCCCTGTTGATTTTTTTCTCATGTAGATGTGCGAATGAGATCACAGCTATCATAGTGCGGGGTTGACAAGCCTTAACTTCACACCGAATCTCTGGAATAAGCCCTTCAATAAATGTATCCAGAAGTTATTGTTCCAACCAATTTCTAGCTTGATTTGACAATATTTAAAACCTACTATGATATTCCAACACTGTAAAAGTCTGACAAATTTTGGCGAGCTGTCCATCCACCTTCATGTATGAGCAGATTGTATCACAATCTTGGGGCCCTTTTCCAGTATTTCCATATCTATGCAACGTAGAACTTGAGCTCCTATCTTGTTGAAATTTACTAAGGCTCTCTAGTAGGCTCTTTTTGAAATCATTAAGTATTTCTTGCAGCCGGTTCTCAATTCTGATTTCCAATGCGTCCATTTGTGCTTTCATTGAATTATCGATGGCCATCGAAGGTCGCTGGCCGGGGAAACAGCGACAACGGTGAAGAAAGAGTTGCCTTGTAGTGGTGGTGGGGAAGAAGAGAAGCAAGGCTGCGACGGGCTGCACCAAGGATCGTTGCTCTGATACCAAATGATAAGACCCTAAAGTCTTATCGTAGGCTCTGATACCAAATGATAAGACCCTAAAGTCTTATTGTCACTCTAATTCCAAATATACCAAATGATAAGACCCTAAAGTCTTATCGTCACTCTGATACTAAATGATAAGACTTTAGGCTCTAATACCAAATGATAAGACCCTAAAGTCTTATTGTCACTCTAATACCAAATATACCAAATGATAAGACCCTAAAGTCTTATCGTCACTCTGATACTAAATGATAAGACCCTAAAGTCTTATCGTAGGTTCTGATACCAAATGATAAGACCCTAAAGTCTTATCGTAAAAAAGAAAAGAGAAAGGGATGATCACTTCGAGGGGATCGGCCTCCTTGATCGCTTCGAGGGGATCGGCCCTCTTGATCACTTCGAGGGGATCAGCCTCCTAGGATTTGTCAAAAGACAGAATAGTATTTTTTATAGATTACTAAAAAGAAGCAGTTACATCCCTATTTATAGAGTTCCACCCAAAGTCCATCAGGACTTGAACTCTAATAATAAATAAATATTAAATAAACCTCTACTTGACTCTAACTAAACCAAACCAACTCAATAAATAACTGGACTAAACAGACTCAATAAACATTATTCAAAAGCTCAAAAAAAGGTTCTTAACACTCAATAGCCCTCGTAAGGTTGGTTGCCACTCCCGATGATCAATTGTACTATATTTGAAACTTCTAAACCTATAAGTTTAGTATAAAAAAAATGGAGTACTCATACAGGACATCCTTGATATCTCACGTCTAAGGATAAAGTATACCATTGGGACGACGGAATCGTTGTCTAACAATGAGGTATCATCAATCATCCAATATTTCGTGAGTGGATCAATCAATGAACTCATTCTCTAATGATCACTTACATTATAGCCCTAGTATCCCCATATAAATAGCTATGAGACCAGTCGCCTCCATCATATAGATGGGTATATAGCTAGTTTATTCGGTTATCTCGATATCCCTCTCGAGTAACCTATGATCATGATTATTTTAGGTATGTGTTTAAAGGTGAATTAGTCTCATTGTCGTAATCTCATCACGATCCGATTCTCATTGCACAAATCCATAGACATCATAATATATTTATGTATCAAGCAATATAAAGTGAGAAAATATCATAATAATAATAATAAGCAAAATAATTATGTGTCATGTCATATATGTCATCACTCACGTGATTGGCTTGCAGGGCACTATAACTAGCAATAACGAGATATTTTCATATGTTGATTTTGTAAATTGACTCAAAAGTAATAAGTTCATTTCATGATTCATATTCATGTTAGGTGAAGTGCCAATTTCTTAAAAAAGTGTAAGGCAATCATTTATTATATCATCAATATTAGAAATTAAATTTCTGACATGCTTTAAGACCATAAATAAGGTAATCGCTTATTGAATCATTAAGACTTAGTGTGGTTGACTCAATTACTAAACCATTGAAGATATTTTATGATAATATCGTAATAATTTTTTCTCTAAAAATAATAAGTATTCTAGTAGTTTTATGCATATCAAAATAATGTACTTGGTGGTTAGAGAAAGAATCCAAAATCAATATGTCAATTGAGAACATAAGCATAATTTTGATGATTATTGATCTATTTTACTCAAGTTTTACAACCTAAAATGTTTAAAGAATATATTCATAGAACGAGACTTGTGATCAACTCAAGAAAGATAGGGTGATGTGTATAAGTGAATATTATTATTAATTTTTTTATTACTTAATTAAAATTATTTATTTATGTTATCCTACTGACATTTATGTATATGTAAATTGTAGTTGAATGTGATTATAGGATTATCTTAACAAGACAAATTACAAAGATCATTATGGGTTATAATAAGAAATATTAGAATCTAAAAATGAACTAAAAATGGATACAATCACTTGCTATGAACATAAGAAGTCGGGGCACTCCAAAGAGGAGTGTACAAAACTAAAAAAGAATTTATCAAAAAAGAAGAAAACACTCAAGGTGGCTTAGATAAATCGAGTATATCCGAAGATGAGGAGCAAACCAATATAGTCGATGTGGTGAACTACACCTTGATGGCTTTCAACGATGAGGTATGTGACTCAACGGAAGCTTCTTTACTTTACAATAAATTACTTGATGCTTTTCATGATTTGTTTGATGAATGTAAATTAATTGGTAAAAAATATAACTTATTAAAAAAGGATCATACTTCTCTTTTTAATGAGTTTGAAAATTTTAAAAATGAGTATGATAAATACTTGTTAACTCCTTGCACTAAATGTGAAGAGTTAGATTTATATAAAAAGAAAATTTTGTTATTAGAACAAGCATTAGAAAAATTTTAAATTGGTAGCAAATCATTAAATATGATTCTTGCCAACAAGGGTCATGTTCATGGAAAGGAAGGAATCAGCTTTATGAGTAACACTCAATAAAATCCAACTACATTTGTTAAAAGACCAACATTACATGTTTCCCCTAAGGTTAAGTATAATTTTTGTAATATACATGGTCATTTTGCTTATAAATGTATATTTAAAAAGTATGACTCACATAAATTAGTTCGGGTTTCTATAGGAATCACAAATAACTTTATGCTAATAGACAAAATAGATAGATCTACCCAAAGTCAAATTGGTTCCTAAAGCAAACTCATCTTTTTTATAGAAATGACTACAATCGAAAGCTATGAGCAAAATGATATTTTGATAATAGATGCTTAAGGCATATGACCGGAGATCCAACACACTTCATAATACTCACTAGATGAAATAACAATAGCATTGACATTGAAATTATTTGATTGAAGATGTTTTTTTTATGTTATACTATTGATCTTTATTATGATAAAACTTATTTTTTGGTTTTAATCGATGATGTATGGATTTAGCATAAAAGACAAGGGCATGCTTGTATGAAATCAATCGCATGAATTGAAATAACCAAAAAAGAATAATGTATTTTTCTTGAAAATTTCTCTATCCCTTAAGCTTATCGAATTTTTCAATAAGAGATTGATGAATCTAATTATAATATTTTTTAATCTCTTAAACTATAAAAGTGAGTTTGATGATTTAAATTTGAAAGATTTTTTTTCAACTGAATCATGAACTCTCTTGAATTCTTGACTTGGTATCTTTTATAGGAATCAAAATCTTTTATATCTTCTATGATTTCTTCCTTTTTACCATTTACTAAAGAGGTGAATTATGCAAACAAACCATGATCTTGATAATTATAACTTGAGATTTTTATATAAATCAAGATTGTTCACTATAATTCTCTCGTTTTATTGAAGAGAATTATTCAAATGAATCATGATTTTTCTCTTGATTCATGACTTAAAATTTTTTTTGAAGATCTTTTACTATTTGATCTACTAAGATTTCTTTTTGTTATTTAAGAGGAGATTTATCAAAATAAATCATGTCTTTTGGTGCTCACGATTTGAGATTAATATCTTTCATGTCACAATTTATTTATCTCATATGACTCACTTGTATTCATGAATTATATACCTCATCACCAAATTGATATCTTTTTTTCATGATTTAAAAATTCATGTAAAGAGAAAATAATTACACTATTGTATTATTCCCTTCTTTTTGACAATGAGAAAGGGGGAGACAAAACTGCTAGCTTGGATATTTCAAAGAAAGGTAAAGATTGTTAGCTTGCACATCTCAAAAGAGAAACAAAAATTGCTAGCTTACACATTTCAAAGAGAAGAAAAACTTGATAGCTTGCACATCTCAAAAGAGAAGCAAAGTTTGCTAGCTTGCACATTTTAAGAAGCAAAAGTGCTAGCTTTCACATCTTAAGAAAAGTAAAATTGCTAACTTTCATATCTCAAAAACTTGCAAGCTTGCATGTTCAAAAGTGAAGTAAAACATGCTAACTTACTAAATTGCATGTTTCAAAAAATTTGCTAGTTGCACTTTTCTCCTTTTTATTTACACTTTTCTCCTTTTTATTGATGACAAAAGGGGAGAAGTTATGATAATGATCATCCATGGTATACTTTGATGTTTTGAAATTATGATGAGTTGAAATTATGCTTGTGCATGCAGTGATGTGAAAGTCATTGTTTAAAAAGTTATCGTTCTTTTTGAATGAAAGTTTATTTTAATTCAATATGACATATTGATAAGATGAGTTTAGTGTAAACTCTGTCATCAATTGGATATCATTATCAAATAGGGGGAGATTATTGAATCTCATATTTTGATGATGAAATCAATTGATGAAGTTATGATCTAATATGTGTTTGAGTGATATAGGACTAAATTCGATCATGGAAAGGCAAGTTGATTGAAGCAGGAAGAATTAGACATTGGGTCGGAGTGGAACATGTCAGAAGATTGGACATTAGGTAGGAGGACTGGTCAACATGCTAGAAGGACTTCGTGTCATGAGTTCAAGCATCGGGTTGCAGGATTGAACATTATGCCAAAGGAGATCGGATGTTACAGAAGATCAATATGCTAATTAAGCAATATGCCAAAGGAGAGGATGATGCACCGAATGATCAGATAAAGCATCATATGAACCAATGGCATGATAGACAACATATGATTCACGCTTGTAATCATGTGTGTCTAGATCAAAGTAGTCTAGGTCTAATTGAGTTAATTTCGAGTGTAACTAGGCTAACTCAATTATGAGCCTATTGGGCCTAATTTGGGGTTGAGTTGAGCCCATTGGGAGGCTCATTCAGTGACCCATAAATGGGTCAAGTGGTGGCACCACCAGAATAGACGATGGTATCGCCCAAACACAATTTCCTAAACTATGTCACGTAATAGTATCGCCCAATATCAATCTAGTAGACAAAGTTATGATGATAATCATGCATGATATATTTTGATATTTTGAAATTATAATGAGTTGAAATTATGCATACAATACTCATGATTTTATGTGCATACAATGATATGAAAGTCATGGTTTTAAAGGTTATCATTCTTTTTTAAGAAAAGTTTATTTTAATTCAATATGGCATATTGATAGGGGGAGTTTAGTTTAAACTCCATCATCAATTGGTTATCATCATCAAATAGGGGGAGATTATTGAATCGCATATTTTGATAATGAAATCGATTAATAAAGTTATGATCTAATACGCGTTTGAGTGATGCAGGACTAACTTCGATCATGGAAAGGTAAATTGATTGAAGCAAGAAGAATCAAGCATTAGACTAGAGTAGAACATGTTAAAAGATTGGACATCAGGCCAGAGGACTAGTCTGTTAGGATCGAGTCGGCACTAAGAGGGAGGGTGAATTAGTGCAGTGGTAAAAACGTCATTTTTAAAATTTTGTTTCGATTAAATCTGATATCTGACAAAGCCCGTATAGGTAATATATTCAACTTAAAAGTATATGGAAGCATAGTGAAAGTAAAGTAGTTTGTAGTAAAGGTAAATTGTATAAAAGAAATGCAAACCAGATTTTTATAGTGGTTCGGTCGTCGTGACCTACATCCACTCTGTCGATCCCATGTTGTTAAGGCCATCGGCATCCACTAACGATCTTCTTTCAATGGGCGAAGATCAACTATCATTTTACACCCCTCTTCTCATTTTTATAGGTTTAGGAGATAACCTTTTACAACCTTCTTTTACAAGGTATCCATCATACACCTTTCTTAGAACTCTCTCTAAGCTTTTGGAGGAGGGAACTCAACTTTCTAATAGGGTTTACAACTTTAGAATCTTAAAGTTTTGCTCAACTTTCCTGTTACTCCTTGCAAAAATAGATGGGGTTTTTATAGACCTCAAATGGCTTCAAAACTTGGAGGCAAAATTTAAATCCTTGAGATTTCGGTGTACGGGCGGTACCACCACCTTCAACATGACACTGGGCGGTACCACCACCCAGTCTGACAATACCACCAGCTAGAAGACTGTGTTTGAGCGATACCACTACCTAAACTGGTCGTACCACTGCTTGACAATCTCTCGGAGATTGTGTTTGGGCAGTACCACTGCCTGACACGGTCTTGGAGACTGTGCCACAACAATTTTGAATTGACCCAACATAACCCAAACTTGAGCCCAATTGGTCCCTAATTGAGCTGGCCCAATTCTAACCCAGTTATGCCTAAAATCTACTTTGATCTAGACAATTATTACAAAGCTAATCAAATGTTGTCCGGCATGTCATTGGTTCATCGACGCCTCGATCGATTCTTCGGCGCATCATCCTTTCTTGCGGTCTATTGCCCAATCGGCCAGTTGACCTCTGTAACTTCGATTTCCTTAGCGCAATTTCCACTCTTCTTGGCCCGATGCTCGATCCCATGACCCGAGGCCTTTTGTCAATATGTCAATTGATCCTCTAGCTCGACGTCCAATCTTCTGACATGTTCTGCTCTGGCCCAACATAATTATTCATGCTTTAATTGTCTTTCCTAATCAAAGGTAGCCTTGCATTACTCAAAACGTAAATTAGATCATAAACACATCAATTAGTTTCATCATCAAAATCTGAGATTCAACAATCTCCCTATGATGACAACTAATTGATAACGGAGTTAACCTTAACTCCCCCTATCAATATGCCATATTGATAGCACCTTGAATTCAAATTGAATTCAAGTCAAAGCAAATTTAATCATGAATATTTGTAACACATTATATGCATATCATTGCTTTGCATGTATCATTATCTTAAGTTTTGCATGCATCATCATAAATATTTCAAATCATTATGGTATCAAAATATCAAAGTATATTACATCCTATCCCATGTATGATTCTCATATCATCATATCTTCTCCCCCTTTGTCATCAACAAAAAGGAGAAGTGCATCTAGCCAATTTTTTGAGATGTAATTTCAAATCAAAACATAATTTCAAGTTTTATCATCATGCAAGCTAGTAATTTTCTTTCTTCTTTTTTGAGAAGTGTAATTTTTGCTTCCTTTGCAAAGCGTAAGATAGCAAAATTTTACTTCATTTTACAACATGCAAGCTAGCAACTTTGGCAAGTTTTACATCATTTTCTAATATGCAGGGTAGCAAATTTTGAGATATTCATGCATCATGAGTATTGCCTCTCTTGAGATATGTAAGATAGCACTTTTGCTTCTCTTGATATTGCAAACTAGCAATTCTTGATGATGTTCAAGATAGCAAGTTCTTTCTTCTCTTTTGAGAAGTGCAAGCTAGCAATTTTGCTTCTACTTGAGATGTGCAAGCTAGTAATACTTGCTTCTCTTTTGAGATAAGTAAGCTAGCAAATTTTAGATATGCAAGTTAGCAAAATTTTATATCTTTTTAGAACATGCAAGCTAGTGAGTTCTTTCTCCCCCTTTGTCATTGTCAAAAAGAAGGGAATAATATAATTTTGTAATTCTTTTCCTTTTACATCAATTTTCACATCATAACAAAGATAAATTTAAATCAAATATGATGAGGTATACAATTTATGAATATAAGGGAGTATCATAAATAAATCATGGCATGAAAGATATAATATCAAAGATTATTTGAATACCAAAAGACATGATTCATATAGAAAATTTTCTCTTAATCAAAATGCAAGAATAATACAAGAATAAAGAAAAAAATATCTTGATTCATAAAAAAAAAAACTCAAGTTAAGAAATTAAGAGAAGGTTCATGATTCAATTGGAAAAAAAATCTCATTTAGATTCAAATCATGAAATCATCAAAATCATTTTCAAGAGATTCAAAATAACATAAATTGATTTATCAATCTCTTGAGATTTTAGTGATTTTCTTTCTCCCCTTTTTTATTATAAACAAGAAAGAAGAAGAGGGGAATTTTTTAATGGTGGAATTCATTTCCTTCTTATATTAATGCTCTAAGCATCACATAAATATAAAGGTAATCATATAAAAATCATGACATGAAAGATAAAAGATCGAGAAAGATCAATTCATAAATGATTCATCTTGACAAATATTCTTTTTAAATAATCAAAAGGAAATCTTAGGAGATCAAATAGTATAAGATCTTTAATAGAAATTGTTAGTCATGAATTCTGAAAAAGATATTCTCTTTAGTAAACAACAAGAGAATTGTAGGAGAACAAATAGTCAATTATCTCGATTTATGTATAAGAAATCTCCTGATTTATATCGAAAAGCTCCTCTTAAATATATAGCAAGTAGAATCATAGGAGAATAATAAAAAGCCTTGATTCATATTAAGAAAATCTCAACTTATCATGATTTGATAAATATTCTCTTAAAAAGTGAATCATACGTGCATCAAGAAAGATGTTTTATGTTGAATATATCACAAGTCATAAATGTGATAAATGATTTAGTTGAATATATCATCTCATTAGTAAAATGAATCATATGAAAATAGATCCAAAATCATCATTAAAATCACTTTTCAAAAAATTCAATAAAGGAGCGTGGATAGATTCCTATAAAAAAATAGCTCAAGTTCTTTTAGTTCCAAATTTTGTGATTGATTTCATGTAATCATGCTCAAGTTTTTTTCATATGAAAACCATCTATCATGTTTAAAACCGAGAAGCAATACAAAATCATCAAGATACACATAATTGTTTCTTATAACATATAAGGAATTAATCTTATTTAATGTACAAGTATTATTATAAAACATATAATTATCATGATAATATATATATATATATATATATATATATATATATAACTAATCATGAAAAACACTAAGTAATTTTATGGTAAGGAAAAAGAGATTCGATTGAGTCACTTTATTGACGAAAGCTGTCAAAGCGTAGTTCGTCACCTTGCCCTTGTTGGTTTACTTCTCATATTCGGATGAGCTCGTTTTGTCCGTAGTCACCTTGAATGTCTTCTTCTTCTTTGGCAACCTCTTCTTTTTAAGTTTATTTTTATTTTTCGATTCTTATTTTAAAATTTTCTTAAGCTTTATTGTTAAGAGTTCAAAGTCATCATCACTTGAGCTTTCGCTTGAGTGGTCTTCATTTATTCTAAGTATCAAATCTTTTCTATTCTTTGGAAGGTTCTTCTCAAGTTCATTATGTTCCACATAAGTCATTTCATAGGTCATTAAAGACCTAATAAATTCTTCAATTGGAAAATGGTTCAAGTTCTTAGATTCTTGAATAGTCATTACTTTAGGATCCCAACTCTTTAGAAGGGATCTTAATATCTTGTTAACAAGTTCAAAATTTGAAAAAACTTTTACCAAGTACTTTTAAACTATTGACGACATCCGTAAAACTGGTGTACATGTCAACAATAGTTTCACTTTGTTTTATATGAAACAACTCAAAACCATGCATCGAAAGATTGATTTTAGAGTCTTTAACTCTACCCGTGCCTTCGTGTGTGATTTCAAGTGTATGCCAAATCTTATAAGCCGTTTCGCAAATAGAAACATGATTAAATTCATTTTTGTCTAAGGCGCAAAACAAAGCATTCATTGCTTTGGCATTCAAAGAGAAAGTCTTCTTCTCCAAATTATTCTTTCAATAGGCGAAGATTAACTACCCTTTTATACCCCTCTTCTCCTTTTCACAAATTTAGGAGATAACCTTTTACAATCCTCTTTTACAAGGTATCCCTCATACACCTCTCTTTGAATTCTCTCTAAGTTTTAGAAGGAGGGAACTCAACTTTCTAATAAGGTTTACAACTTTAGAATTATAGAGTTTTGCTCACTTTCTTGCTACTCCTTATAGGAATAGCTAGGGTATTTATAAACACCAAATGGCTTCAAAACTTAGAGTCAAAATTTAAATCCCCAAGATTTAGGGGTACGAGTGGTACCACTGCCTGCACTGGGCAGAACCACCGCCTAGAAAGGTATCGCCTAGAAGATTGTATCTGGGCAGTACCACCGCCCAGACTGGTGGTACCATCATTTGATAGTCTCTCAAAGACTATGTATGGGTGGTGGTTATCGCTCAGACTAGCGATACCACCGCCTGACATAGTCTCACAGATTGTGTCATGATAGTTTCACATGTTGGGTCACTGTTTGGGCCTTTTCACTTGGCTCAACATAGCCTAAACTTGAGCTCAATTGGCCTCTAATTGAGTTGGCTCAATTCCAACCCAATTACGCCTAATACCTACTTCGATCTTGACAACTATTACAAAACTAATCAAATGTTGTTCGGCATGTCATTGATTCATTGATGCCTCATCCAATTCTTCGACGCATCATCCTCTCTTGTAGCCTATTGCCCAATCGACCAATTGACCTCTGCAACTCTGATTTCCTTGGCATAATTTTCGCTCTTCTTGGCTCGATACGCAATCTCATATCTTGAGGCCTTCTGTCGATACATCGACCGATCCTTCGGCTCGACGTACAATCTTCTGACATATTCTACTCTAGCTCAACATGATTCTTCTTGTTTTAATTATCTTTTATAATCAAAGCTAGTCCTACGTCACCCAAAACGCATATTAGATCATAAACACATCAAATTGTTTCATCATCAAAATTCGAGATTTAACATGGTCGACATGCCGGAAGGACTTCGTGACATAAGTTCGAGCATTGGGCCAAAAGATCGGACATTACACTAAAGGAGATCGGATATTATAGAACGTCAATATGCTGATTGGGTAATACGCCGAAGGTGATGACAATGCGTCGAAGGATCATATGAATCAATGATATATCGGACAACATAGGATTCATGCTTCTAATCATGTGTGTCTAGATCAAAGTAGTCTAGGTATAATTAAGTTAGTTTCGGGTGTAACTAGGCTAACTCAATTAGGGGCTTATTGGACCTGATTTGGGGTTGAGTTGGGCCCATTGGGAGGTCGATTCAGTGACCCGTAGATGGGTCAAGTGGTGGCACCGTCAGAACAGATGGTGGTACCACCAAGATACAGTTTCCCAAATTATATCAAGCAGTGATACCGCCTAATGTCAGTCTGGCAAGCAGTAGTATCACCCAGATTGGACAGTAGTACCACCAGTTGTCAATGGTGCAAGTGGTAGTGCCACCCAATACTGACGATAGGACTGCCAATACCGTTGAAACCGAGGATATGATATTTTTTTGCTCTACTTTTGAAGTCATTTGGGGGTCTATAAATACCCCACTCTTTCCTACTTGAGGCAGCAAGAAATTGAGTAGAAAGAGAAAATAATACTTGAGTGAAAAAGTATTATAATCTCTTTTAAAATTTAGAGTATCTGAGTGAGGTCTAAGTGTGAAAGAGAAGTGTAAAGGTTCTCTCCTAAGCCTGTGAAAAGGAGAAAGAGTTATAAGAGGGTTGTTGATCTTGTCGAAAGAAAATCAACAGTGAATGTCGATGGCCTTGACAGAAGAAGAATCAGGAGTGGACGTAGGTCGGGACAATCGAACCACTATAAAATCGGTTTGCATTTATATTTATACTTTTTATTCATATTGCTTACTAATTTACTTGCTCACTACTTTTATGCATGTTGTAAGTTAAACATCTTTTTGATACGGGTTTGATTGAATGATATTTTTGAATCGACATAATTTTTACGAAAATACTAATTCACCCCCCTATTAGTGTCGAAATGGTCTTAACAGAAGAGAGTATGATATTGATGACATATAACCATTATGACTTGTATTGGTAGTCAGATTTAATAAAATATTATTATATTTATTTGACTTGTTGACTTATTTTAAAATTCATGACCATGCATAAAATATTTTTTAATTTTTCTAAAATTGAATTGATAAAATTATTTTTAAATAAACTTTTGATTTATTTATTTTGATTTTAATTATTTTATATCTTATAAATTAATGAGTAAGTGAAAAAATATTAGATAAAATATATTAGAAATATGAAAAGATTTTTTATTATGGTTATTAACCAATAAAAAGAAAGTCCACATAGGATTTTTTAGGAGATGACCTCTCTTGCCTATAATATATAGGATATCCTAAAGACTTAATACACCTTATAACATAATACAACATGAGATTATATATCTATTCTCATCTCCCCCTAATTTCTATTTCATCACTCATGATGGTTCTTTAAGAGATAAAAAGAGAGGAGATTGATATTGCTATGTTTTATGGATCAAACTATGAATGATATTCTGAATAGCATTGAAAGGTAGTGACATTCGATATATGATTATTTGGCTTTAGATTTGATATTAAAATTATTCTGTATAATAACAATAATATGAATACAGTTAAATTAACACAATTAACTAGCTAAAACTATACTAAGTGTATGGACACCCATAAGAAAGTTCATGATAGCTGACTTGGCTACCTGGTTGATAAAAGAACACAATTGCCTTAACTATGATAGCTCACTTGGCTACGTGGTTGATAGCATCATCTTATCTATCTAACCTATCAAATATGAAAGCAAGTGAACTACCATAAGTGTTTTATGAATAGTGGACAGCAAAGCAAAAGAACGGAACATCAATGAGCATTAACTCAACCTTATAACACTGGTTTTAATTAAACATGTATAGATCAGGAGAAGATTAATGGAAACATAAGAAATTAGAAAAAAAAAAAGATGTTTTATTTTTTCTTAAATAAGGAGAATATCAATATTGAGAAGACTTAACATATATTAATAGATGGTGTCCCAAATACTGATAGAGAATACTAGTGTTATATGTTTTGTTACCTACAAGAATTTTATTGTATAAAAGGAATTTTTAGTTACTAGGGATGTAATCATACAAGAAAAATCACTTCCTTTTCATAAATCCCAACTTTTATTTGGAAGATATATAATTTATGTGGCCAGGATGCATAATATATGGGTAAAAGAATTGTTTATGAAGGAATTCCATGAGATGCTACTCCACTTCATTCACCACTACACATAAAATCTTGTATACATCTCCTATATTTCTATCATCCCAATGCCTTCCAATAACCCATGGCCAAGCATGTTTGATCTTTTCATAAGAAGATCACACTCAAATAAGAGTTTACTTTCAAGTGCAATGGAAAGTACAGTAATACTACCAAAGGAGGAATATATACAGAATCCTTGGGAGAACACCACCATGATGGAGTCACACTTGTTAAACTCCCAACGTCCTCTTACTTGAGGATTGGAGCTAGTACAGCGTCGGCTACATGAATCCAGAAAAGCTCTCCAGCATTCGTGCAACAAACGCCTCATCAAACGCTTCGATCGAGGCCACCAAGCTGTTCTCCTGCTCCACGTTGCAGCTGACGCCATGATTCGACGGGGTCGAGCTCGCCGCCGAGGGAGATGCAGACGCTGTCGAGGAGTCATCCGTCGTTTCGAGCACCGAGTCCCGGCCGGTGAGCCTCTGAACGAGGGAGCGGAAGGTGGCTGCGGTGGCGGTCACCATCATGGGGTCCGAGATGTACACCACCTTGATCGGGGTCTTCTTGGCCGCCTTGGACCGCTTGAGGCACATGGGGTGGATGCCCAGTCTCTCCATCGCCAGGAACTCCGAAGGATGAAGGGGAGGAGATTTTTATGGTGCAGAGCCGTGGTTTTGGGAGAGGAGGGTATGCGGTTTCTGGGAAGAGACGAAGGAGGGAGGATAAAGAAATGTTATCAGAGTAGGGCGTGGTTACTGTGCATCCAATAAAGATTCGTGCACACACCTATATATACAGAGAGAGAGAAAGAAAGAGAGAGAGAGAGAGGGAGAGAGGGAGAGGTGTAGAGGAGCAATCAATGGGGCAATAATGTTCTGGTATTTGGCTTTCGAGAAAGATATTGGTAGGACATAATGACGTAGTAGTTGGCGTTGAAGATGACGACGATTAGATCCTGAACGGAAGTTATTGTTGGATTTGATGTCGGGTGGTTCACATGGATGGCAGCGCAGTTGGCAATAGAAAGAAAGGGAACCACAAATCATACTTTGTGAATCCGAATTCAATATATGCGTCAAAATAATCCGTATCAGAAACACACACACATATATATATATATATATATATACATGAACATAATTTATCACATGATCATCTTCTATTTGCACTTCATTTGACCTACTAAGTTGAACTTTATACATGGATATATGATTAAAGTAGTATAAATTATGTTTTCACCAACTACCATGACTAAATCATAATAAATCTGATGATTATGAAACCTGAAAGGTGGCCACACTGATCCATTGTTATTTTGTATTGCATTCAATCATGTTATCATAACATTCAATAAGTTTAAACATAATAACTTTTTCAATGTGTTAGATAGTTTAGTTGGTAAAAAAATTGTTGTTTTTTTTTTAGGGTCTTGAGTTGCTTTCGTCACTTATCTTATTTAAAAAAAATGTAAACATGATAAACTTCATCTTTTAAAATTGAGAGTTTGATATTTGCATTAAAGTTAAAACTAAAGAAGATATAGTTTGTTCATATTGTTTAAGTTTTTCTTGTATTTGGAAGTATAATTGGGTTATGATCATTATTTATAAACTCCATTATGTCGGAATAGATAGAATATATATGCTTAGATTGCCGCTGAGGAGATACTTAAAACTAGTGGTTAACAAATTATATATATAGAATTTTATTATAAATATTTTATGTTCATTATTAGATAATATATATATATATCATAATAATAATAATAATAAACCTTTGACTTGGGTCAGTCCACCACTTGTTAAGTTGATTAGGGATAATTCCTTTTTTTGTAGAACTGCTTAAGATTTCAGCTAAAAAAATGAAATAATTTTTCGTTAACTCGATTGAATGGATTAATCTTCCCATATGAGAAGCTCATCAGTTCAACTGTAATGGGTTTCAATCATAAATTGGACATGGGTCATATTGAGTAATGATCAGATTAATATGATTGGACCGATCTGTTGTTTTCTTGGTCCATGCTCAATCCAATTAAATGAAGACTTAAAATAAACCCCATTCTAGTTCCCAATTTTTAGGGTTTTGGACTCAGACCAACCCACCCCATTCCAAACCCTACTCAAAAATTATAGGGAATAAAAATTAGTAGGTGCAACACCAAGAATTGTAGCCAAACACTGATGACCTTTGGATGTGATCCACTGTGCTACGTTTAAGCTGCTTCAATGAGGTCACCATCAATTTCTCTCTCTGCATCCCACCTTTGTTAGTCTCTCCAATGATTCCTCTCCTTGATAGTACTATTTCACCCGTTTTTTAATGCCAGTACATGAAGGCAAACCTCCTCCCATATGATGTTAAGATTAATTCAAATAATTAAAATTAAAAATCAAGATTTAGATTTAAATAAATAGATTATGATGAAAATATTTCTTTGAGATATGATAGATTTTTTTTATTATTTTAAAAAACTTATATTTTATCTTTTAGTCAATATAAATAGGTACCTTGGATCAATTAAAAAACACTTTTAGTTTTTTCTATTATTCTCTTCCTCTTCTTCTTGAAATTTTGTAGAAAAGCCAAAAGTATAGTATAGAGCCAACAATATGGTATCATAGCTTCGTTCAAATAAGATCAATAGTATGATATTAGAGCCAAAGAAGATCAATAGGAGTATATCGATTAAAAAAAAAATATGGCAAGCATCCGAGTTTGTTCTTAATTTACTTCTCCCTATCTTTAAAGGTAATTATCAATTTTGAACTATTAAGATGAAAACCCTATTTATTTCATAAGAATTATGAAATTTGATAGAAAATGATAATGTTAAGTATAATTTACAAGATCCCAATATTACTAAAGATCAAAAAAATCAGATGAATGAGAATATACAATAAGATATACGAGCCATTTACATTCTACAACAACCAATAGATGATTCTGTATTTTTCCGAATCATGATGGCATCAATATTAATAGAAACTTAAAAAAATATTAAAAAATATATTTAGAGGCATAGATAAAGTAAAAAATTTTAAAACTTCAAATTTTTTAATTTGAATTCGAAGCTCTTATAGTGAAAGATTATGAATCTATTATTGATTTCTTTTCCAAAGTATCTTTTCTTGTGAACCGATAAGATCTTATGATGAAAATCTAACAAATCAAACTATAGTAAAAAAAGGTTTTATGGAGTTTATCTTCAAATTTTGATATGATTTCTACCGAAGAAGTTAAAGATACAAATATATTATCTATTGATAAATTAATGGGCTCCCTTTTAGTTCATAAACAAAAGGTAAATAGATCTTCAAAAGAAACTTCGTAACATAATCAAAATAGGTCAAAAGAAGGATTAAAAGAAAAATTCAGAAATCGAATGGGAGAGATCAAAATAGCAGAGGTTATGATCGAAAATGAAGGTAATAAAGAAACTCATCAATATTTTTGTTACAAAAATATTAGACATTTAAAAAAAAATTGTTGGTACAAAAATAAAAATCCAAATGTTTCTCTCTACTCTTACTATGATCATCTTGAAAAAGATTGTTAGAATTAAAATTAAACAAAATATCATAAGAAAAATAATGATGAAAAATGAGATAAAAATATTTTTTTATAGTATCTAATAAAGAATATTCTAGATCTATTTGGTTTTTAAATAGTGAATGCAGTAATCGTATCATAGGGGATAAAAATTTATTCCAAATGCTAGGTGATTCATTCAAATCTATAGTACAAGATGGGAAATGACAATACGATTCAAGTAGAAGAAAATGAAATAATTATTGTGAACACTAAATTTGATAAAAAAATATTGATGCTGTAATATTTATTCTTAATTTAAAATAAAATCTTATCAATATAGGATAACTTATGAGAAAAGGATATTATACTATTTTTAATGATGCAAAATACTTGATTTATGATAAAAAAAAAATTTTAAAAATTAATAGCAACCGTGAGAATGACAAAAAATAAAATGTTTCCTTTATTGTTTTCGGATTTCTCTTTACATGCTAGTACAAAGGCTATGATTATCTAAATTTTTGTTGGTCTATATAAATTATCTCATATGATAAATTTTATAAAATTTAAATTGCTAGGAAGATATCTCAAAATAAGACTAAAGTTGATAAAAGTTTTGATGAGAGTGATGAGAAGTCACAATACAAGAAGCAAAAAATTTCGGATTATATTTCATCTACCACTAGTAAACATGTTATAAAGACTATAAAAAAAAGAGAGTACCAAACGAAGATAAAGATAACAACTCTAAAGAAAATTCCGATGATGAATATTCAAAATGGCAATAAGCTAAGAAGTGTAAGTATCAAAAGCTTATAAGGAATCTTCGAAGGAAAGTGAAAATAAGCAACTACTAAATATTTTAAAAAATATTAAAGATGTAAAAATAGTAGATGCAACACTGAAGACCAGCTTTGGCGCAAAAAACAAAATTATTTTGTAGATAACTTCAACTTACAACTATTTGAATTAAGAAAGTGTATTAAGATTAATTCAAATAATATAGGTTGGATAAAGAAAAAAATAAAGATTTAGATTTAAATAAATAGATTAGGATAAAAAGATTCATTTGGGATATGGTAGAATTTTTCATTGCTTTAAAAAAAAACTTATAATTTACCTATATTTTAGTCAATATAAATAGATACTATTGAATCAATCCAAAAATCCTATGGATTGGATTGGAAAGACTCCTAATTTTATCTACTATTCTCTTCCCCTTATCCTCGAAGTTGTGCAAGAAAAATCAACAGAGCGCTTTTCTTTGTGCAGTGTCAAATATAGATGAATTGAGATTGCATGCATTGCATGTCCCACTTCATTCATTGGTATGGACTTGAGCTTTTCTTGTGGGCGCTTTGTGCCTGCGGTTGGGAGACCATAAAGCATTTCTGATGTATTGAGTAGGGATTTTTTTTCTGCAAATGATTGTCGAAAAACACAAAATAAAGGGGAATTTTCTTTTAAACCTTACAATGTAGTAAAATCTTGATCCTCATTCATGTTTTACACATTTTCTCTCTATTATTTTCATTTGCATCGAACATTTTGACCTAAATTTCGATTAAAAGTGGTTTTTCTATGAATATAAACAAGATTAAAAAAGGATTGTAATTTTTAATAAAACACGACGTGTGGCTAATAATTAAGACTCTAAGCAACCAATTATGTTTATACATGGTATCCAATTGGCCATTGATAGTCCACTTAACCAAATGATTATGTGGCTTCATTTCATATGATGATACGATACTATACAAGCATGATATCTAAAAGAGAATATTTATATTTGATGAACGTATTAAGCTTTAGTCGAGATCTAATATCACGATTTGATCAAATGAGATAATTTTATTTGGTATAAATCATCAGTCAAAATATTTAAATTAAAATTAAAATTAATGCACCCATCAAATCGAGTACCTAAATTTTAGTCCACTTTTGATGAGAGAATAATTAAAATATTATAAATATATTCGAAAATACGTGATAAAAAAAAAAAACCTAAGCTCTGAAGAAGTCGTCAGCTCAAATACTTCTGAAAGATCATTTGATTTGTTAACTTAATATGTTTCAAATTAGTGATCAAGTCAATCGATTTCAAGATGTGGATTGATGTCCATTTTAACAGTAACAAATATCTAGAAGAATAATAAATTATTATTTGAGTTTCACATATATATATATATATATATATATATATAAAGAAAATGAAATAAGACAACGATTTGTTTGCAATTTAGTTGCAGGTTGATGCAGGAAGATGATCCATCACCAACCTGGGAGAAATAATCGAGAAACTTGGGTGACTGTTGCTATCTTGCATGATATTGTCGTGTTCTCGACGTCCCATGAGTGCTTTCGAGGCCAAACAAGGATGTAAACTCAGAGATGACGGCTTTGGCACGAAGCGAGACTAAGGACGGAATTGAGAGAGCAGAGTTCATATGCTGACAGGAGACTTGCCCTTGCAGCGAAGCAATCAAGAAAAATAGAAGCAAACAAATGGCGACCACAACAGTTCATGGTGAGGGTTGTGTACGAGAAAATGCTACAATAATATATTTCTGAAAGGAATACACGACGAGCAGATGAAAGAGCCAATTGTATTCCCTCTCTGATCCTTACAATTCCCACTCGGCATCTTATCCTCACGGGATGTGGACCATGGCGTCTTTCTTTCTTTTTTGCTGCTTTGTTCTCCGGGCTAATCCTCGAGATTGTGGCTTGGTCACATCTGACCTCTATCGCTGCAATAAGGGCATAAGTCACAGCTGACTCTCACACCATCTTCTTCTTCTTCTGTGATATGGAACAAAAGAGTATTTAGTTTTTGGTTCAAATCGCAGGGGAAGAAGAGACTGTTTTGCTTCTGTCGTTTAAAGAGAGGCAATTAATTGTTGGAACCATCCACTTCTATCAGAGACAGTCAGTCTCTGATCCTTTTTTATTTTGAAGTGCTGTTGCTTTTATACTTTCAAGCACTGAACACCAGTCATTCCTATATGCATCCATGTTCAAGCGGTAATATGCTGCATCTGAATTATTTTTACGGAACAAGATTTAGAGTAATTCTCCCATGTCTTGTGTTCAGTCTTTTGCATAGTGTTCATCAAACCCAACTTTTTTGGGGTTGAAAAAGTTATCTATGGATTGTTAAAGCATTTATGATCTTTAAGATAATATTAAAATATGTCATGAGTTCTCAAATCTTATATCGATCATATCAAGCCTTATTAAGTCATTTCCTAACTCCTTAAACTTGTAGGATTTGTGATCCCCAATTCAATCTTTAAAAATGATGAACAAGTCCAGTGATCCTAAAGCATCAGATTTAAGATTCAGCCGGTGGCCAACTCTGGGGCGAGACCGTCACAACTCGAATGCAGTGTTCAGGCCTCAGCCCATCTTAATCTACAGCAACAATCACCAAAGCTTGTTTAGCTACCAACGTTTGTGTCTTGTGAGATATTAATTAGGAGAGGGAGAGAATGCTCTTGTAATTAGAGAGCTTATCAGAGTATTATGATTGATTAATGAATCAGAGAGCTCAGAGTATTATGATTTATAGATATTTTGAGATTTTTTTAAATACCCTTAAACTAGTTGATATTTAGCTATTGGAAAGGATAAATTTATCTTTTCTTCATAATTTAAATTACAAAATAATCAAAATACTCTTGATTGATGTTTGATCGGGAAAATTGGTTATTTGTTACCCTCGATCCGATGATCAACGTTGGGACCAAAGGATCGGTCGATTTTAATGTTGACTATTTATTTATTTATTTATTTTTAAATTTATCAGTTTGAATTGGAATCGAAATAATCGATTATGGTCTTAATTTTAGTTTTATTTCTACCTACTTAGTGTTCATCAAAACCAATTCACTCAACTAACTCTCTCTCTCTCTCTCCCTCCCCCTTTTTGGGTTTAAGAAGTTCTCCCTCTTTCTTGAAGAATGATTGCTGAAGCATATGTTGGATTTATGATGTTTAAGATGACATTAGAATATCTATTTTGAGATCTTTATTAATATATTGTAACACAAGTGATATTTTCAATTAATTTTTTAAGAACGATGATCAAGTCGCCAGTAATCCTAATGTTCTCAAGCATGCCAAAAGCCAATGCAGCCAGTGGTCAATTCTGGGACTGAAACTGGCCAATCCTGTTCAGGCCTCAGTCCATCTTGATCTACAACAACAACAACAAGATGATTGTCATCAAAGCATGTCTAGCTGCCAACTTCTGTCGTGTAACGATGCAGGTGTATTCATTCATATTCTATGGTTCTTCAAGCCATCCCAGTCTCAGTCTTTTGATGTAGCTACACATATCGACAATAGTTTTGCCGGCAATCGTATCACAGGTAGAGAAGCTACGTTCTTGTACAGCTAGCTACCTTTCAATTTCTGAGCTGAGAGAGCGAGAGATAGATAGATAGATAGATAGAGAGGGAGGGAGATCAGGCGTAGGCCGCCGGCGACAGGCGCGGGCGCAGAAAAACTTTGAGAGGCACAGCCTTGGGAAGAGCCAGGCCAAACTTCTCGTCCATGTTGAGCTCCTCGCCGTCGGGAAGGCTCCAGTCGAAAGCGTGCACTAGCATGCCCAACAGGTACTGGACGAACACCATGCCCACCAGCTTCCCCGCGCACACCCTTCTCCCGGCCCCGAAGGGGATGAACTCGAAGTCGTTCCCCTGCGGATCGTACCTCGCGCCCTTGCCTGTGATGAAGCGGTCGGGGTCGAACACCAGCGGCTCCTCCCACACCTCCGGGTCCCGCCCGATGGCCCAGATGTTGACGAGGAGCCGGGTGTTCTTGGGGATGTAGTAGCCGTTCACCTCGCAGTCCTCGTGGGAGAAGTGGGGGAGGCTGAGAGGGGTGGACGGGTGCAGCCGCATCGCCTCCTTGCATACCGCCTGCAGGTATGCGAGCTTCGGCAGGTCGGTTTCCTCCAGCAGGCGGTCGCGGCCGACCACATCGTCCAACTCCGCCTGCGCGCGGCTGAGGATCGCCGGGTTCTTGAGCATTTCCGCCATGGCCCACTCGACGATGATGGCGGAGGTATCGGTGCCGGCCGTGAACAGGTCCTGCATCAACACAGCTTGTTATGCACACTGTTCGAGTCAGATCAACTCAGAGAAATGCATTACATGGAATGGAATCAAGAGAGCCTCAAAACAGACACCCATATGATCCAAGCTGTCAATCTTATCATATCTATCTACCCTGCCACCAACATCGTATTGAAAACTAAGTCATTGGCTAAATCACTCCCTTACTTTCTGCTCGTTTTGCTCAATCTTCCCGGGACAAGTGTACGCAGAAGAGCCTGACTTCATTAATAGGCTAAGTATTGAACAGGACAAAAGTCGTATCAAACACTTCATTACGGCGTTGACAAGCCACTACCATCTTCATTCTTGATGTGTATACGACGAGACACAGCCGATAAGTGTCCAAGAAAGCCCAAAGCACGAGCGTGGAAAGGTGAAAAAGTTGCTATCAAACGAAGATATAGGAGGCCGGAATCTGGTGGTGGTCATGTTGTTATGAACTCGACAAACAATGGATAATACCGTTGACCCTGAGAAACTGTTCATTGAAGATAACAAAGCAGTAATTTGAAGAGATGATTCCCATCGGAAAACTTACGAAGATGAGTGCTTTAACGTTGACTTCCGAGATAGTCTCCCCGTCCTCCGTCACCTTGTTGGCCATGACCTTGTCGATGAAGTCCATCCTCCCCTGCCGCTCCCCCTTGGCCGCCTCGTGCTCCTCGAACAGCTTCGTCACCATGGCGTCGAACCTCAAGTGCACGCTCAACATCTTCTTCTGTATCCCCTGCAGGTCCATCCACGCGATCGACGGGAAGAAATCGCCGATGTTGAACTGCGCGCCGCCGGTCAGCATGTCCACCAGTATGTCCTTGAACTTGTTGGACTCCTCCCCGTGGGCGTCGAACACCCGCCTGCTCACCAAGATCAACCCGACGACGTTGGCCAGCGTGCACACCAGCACGTCCATCAGCTCCACCGGCTCGCCGGCCTCGGCCAGGCCGTGCAGGGAGCGGGCCATGCGCCGGAACTCGTCCCGGCGGACGGGGGCCCAGTCGGCGAAGGCCTTGCCGCCGAGGAGGTGCAGGCTGCACATCTTGCGGAGGAGCTTCCACGTCGGGGTGTAGTCGGCCATCACCAGGTTCTGGCGCTGGTAGCTGACGTCGCGGGCGCTGATGGGGTCGGGGCGGTTGGCGAACTGGGCGTCGACGGTCTTGAGGAAGGCGCGTGCAGCGTCGGCGTTGGAGGCCACGACGCAGCCATGAGAGCCCAGCCGGAGGAACATGATGGGGCCGTAGCGCTCGGCGAGGCGGGCGAGGCTGGAGTGCGCGCTGGCCCCGACGAGGAGAAGCGAGCCGAGGATGGGGAGCCCCCGGGGGCCCGGCGGGTAGGGGAAGCGGGAAGGCGACTTGCGGAGGAAGCGGTGGAGGAGGAGGTGGACGAGGAGGCAGAGCGCGGTGGCGGCCACGAGGTAGGGATCGATCGCCATACCGCTGCCGATGGTGCAATCTATGAGAGTCTTCTCCTCGTGATGAAGCCCGGAAGTGCTACAAATAGCCGCTAAGAGAGTAAAAAAATGTGAACATCAATTTTTTACTTTTCTGCGCTCATAGCAATCTTTAACATTAAACTATACAAGAAATAAAATGTACAGAAATGAAACGAAAGCTATAAAACTTTGTTCAAAATACGATCACGTTTTCGTTGGTAGGTTTATGTTAACCGCAGGACGAAACAATCATAAAAAGGATGAAGAGGTGCCAGTCTGTTCTCTAAATCAATCCTCGATCCAGATTGCCAGTGTTAATGTATCAAAAAGCATGTAAGTTAAAATCAATTGTTATTTCTATGATTCAGTTCAACATGAAAGACAAATTTTGCTTCATCCATAAGAAATGGTCTAAAAGAAAAAGGTTTGGTCGTTTTCATTCTCTTTTTTTTTTTATTTCACATAACATGGTGGAAGTAAATGGAAAAAGGTGAAAATGATTGTGCTGAATTTGTGATGGAAACTCTCTCTCTCTCTCTCTCTCTCTCTCTCTCTCTCAATGGGATGAAAACATGGAGGAGGATAAGACGAGATGCAGTAGATAAAGGAAGTTGAAACTTTTGCTGGACAATCAAATGAATCCATTTTGCAAACCTAGTGAATGGCACCCCCTAAGAATGCACAACAGTTGTGATTTAACTGTAGGAAAGCAGAAGAGAGACGAAGAACAGCAACAAACATGGCAGATTTGGTGGGAACGGGAGCAGATTGCTGTGACTTGTTGGCATTTAGCATCTGTTCCATGTTATCTTGCTGATTCCATGTTTCAACCAGATCTGTAACACCCGAGTGAATCAACTCAACACTTCCCCACACAGCCTTCTCCTAAACAATGCTTTGACTGACATCAGGCTGGCATAAGGAATGAAACAGATGTGGCATCTGAAAGCTACAGTTCATCTACTCTCTTATGTTGCCTCTGAAAGCTACACTTTTTTTTAATGAAACTTCCAAGTTTGAATTGATCGACACCCAATACAGGAGGCTTCAGAAAAATCATGAACTACCCAAATCAAACAAACGGGTGTTACTTCTTGAGGTCCATAATTGCTGTGGGATTTGTTGAAACAGAGAGGGATGTTAAGGTCCACGAAAAGAAGTCCCGAAAAGTTCAATCGCATGTATAGCACCACTTCTTTGACTATTTCTACGTTTGATGATGTTTATGTATTCACACTGTTCTTGTTGAGATTATCTGTGCTGCTATAAGGTTAAGGCTCCATGAACTAATAATCCAAGATGAGAAACAAATATGCAGGAATCCAATTGAAAGAATCAAAACGCTCTATCATGCTATCTGACTTCACAGTGGCCTTTATTAATTTGATCAAAACCAAAAGTGATGCCCTCGAGCGAGCTATTATAATATAGTTAAAGCGAAGAGTAAGTCTTGTTATAGCTATATAATAAGATCATTTTGTCTTATATTAATTAAGGAGTAGGGGCTCATAAGTCCGTTGAATCTTCTTTATCCTTAAAATTTCTTTTTAGAGTTAATGTGCTTTAAAAAGTAAAATCGTATGGAAACACTCATATATCCAAAATGGATAATTCAACGCAAGCCCAATGACCACTAAGTGATTTATCACCATTAAGAGCCATCCTTAGTTGATTTGAATCACTTTCTCTTCCCTGACCTCTTCTAATATATGTATGAATAGTATCTGTAAGCGCTTAATGGAATTATTCTACTTTTAGTGAAGCGAGTTAACTAAAATCTAAAGATGCATTTTAATGTAATAATATTTGCCTTAAAGGACGACAATGATGCCATGACAACTTGTACTTGATTTAGAAAGGATAAAGGACATCGCTCTCTTAGAAATTGATTGATTGACATTGAAAAACTCTAGTAGATGCATTTATTCTAATTGATCTTGGAAAACTAAATGTAAATAAGTTAAACTTTTATTAGAAATTCTTATAAAAGAAATTTTAATGATTTGTATACTCTTCTACTTTTAGAGATTCAGTTGTTTTTTATTTTTCTTTCCGCTCATTATATACACTTAGTTTTCTTCTAATATACTCTTCTAGAATGAGGAGTCATGTCTCATAATTTGAGAATCAAATGTGAAATATTCATGGTATGATGCGTCATCTTCTCTATAATGATGATGTTATTGTTGTGATGCAAATCAATACTTAGCGGAGCTAAATATGCTGTAAATATGAAATTGTACCATACATAATGGAGGTTAATTTGCACCAAATATGCAATCAAAACAAGATTGGAGATAATATTAGAGAAGCAGGAAGAAGAATCAAGTAACTGTTTCAGTTGTTATATTTGAGAAAACTCTAAAATGTAATAGGGAATTAAAATGTAATCATCTGTAACATCTACAATATTCTTACACCAAAAGGTTCCCCACAGTTCATCTAACGTAAATGAATATATAAAAGAATCAGTAATACTTGACATAAACATGTTCTTTCTTTTCTTACACTCTATATACAATGTGATGTAGAGAGAGATTGCATTACGTTCCCTGTGGATTAGAAAAATCGATGTGGCTTGGACTGCATGCTATGTCATCGTTACGTAATAAAGAGGAGCTGTGTCATCATCCGTAGAAATTTCAAGAGCTTCTTGTCGACAGTCCAATCGATCACCAGCGGCTTTGCTCGTCTACCTCAATAGTCTCAAGGTTTTCTAGCTGCGGACATCACGGAGTTGAATTTCTATTGTATCTCTGAATAGTCAACTGACTTTGCATACAACTTTTCCAAGATCAGACTTTTCTACGTCAAGACTCGAGAGTTTGACTTTATGGATGTAAGCAGCATAGCGAGATCTTTAGGTTACATGAATTCAGGTAAGTCGAAGCAACTTCCAACAGCAGCCTAAAAACTGAAGAACTATATGATATTTTGCATCTGGTGCAGGTGCTGATCATAATATAGGAGCTTTGTGCATGGATCCTAGTTTTGGTTTGTATCTGCACTGCATAAACTAAAAGCTAGATGACAGTGAGGGCAGACAAGTCGAAATGACACCTCCGAGATATGTAATCTTTTCTTGACATCACTGCTTGCTTCTGTGTTCCACGATGCCTTGTTTTCTTGTCCATGGAAAGTTTTGCTAGCTCATCACGCTGTATTCATGCAATTGACGTCCTCTTTTTGATGATGAAAGCTCTTCTTCCTCCGAACTATTCGATTGTGGAGAGAAAAAGAAGAGTGGTGAGGCTTTTGTCAAAATAGATAAAAAGATAAACCCTTTTTACATGTTAGTTCGATGTTGTATGCTGTAGTCACTACAAGATTTACGACTCCAATTTCTACTCGTTATGAAACCTATTTGAATCACAAATATAAAAATTATGCGCATGTAAAAGGATCAGAACTTCGGTGTCCCTACCAATGTTTAGGGTTTGTCATGATTATTGATACAATTGTTTAAAACACTCACCAACAAGACAACATGGACGTGAATCAAAAGATCAAGATGAGAAGGTCAACCTCTTCTCGAACAACCAGGGCGACTATTGTCACCCTATTATCTTCATGCTATACATATATATATTCCAAAGACTATTACGTAGAAACCGATAAGCATAACGAATGAGATTTTCCTAACTGCATAGCATATGAGATTTCTTCAACCTTGTTGTACAGAGTCTTCGAGTCTATTTCCATGCTTCAGTGCATAATGCTGGAATGTAGTTCCTGCAATATATCAACAGTTTCACAGTAAAAGATATCTAGAAACAATTAAGCAGCCGTAACCCAAAAAGACACAGGAAGCATCAAACATTCAGAAGATTTATTACCATTTGTATGTGCAATGTCACCCTACTCCATGCTCAACATACTGATGTTATTTTTAGAATTTGAAAAAATATATTTTTTAAAAAAAAAATAGAAGTATTAAAACTTCAAAAAAATTTGTACAATCAATAAAGTGATATCATCTATGAACATGAAAACAGAATGGCACTTCATGATTGTCCCTAGACATTCATGTGACCGAATACAATGTACCAATTTAAAAATTAAAAGTATTGAATTTTGAAATAATTTCATACAACCAATGAAGTGATAGCATCTACAATCCCTTAAAAAGATTTTTTACTTTACAATTGTTAAAACCTGTTTTCGGGTAAATAATCAGTATTTAAACTAAGAATTAATGTATGCTTATCATAAAAAAAAAAAAAGATAAACTATTTTCTTAATCCAACTTTACCATCTATGAATGTGCTAGCTAGTTTGATTGGTAAATATATTGTCAAATCACTGCAAAGTCTTAAAATCAAATCCTCAAAATCTGTCTTTCTGCCTCTTACCCAAGTGTTCACTTGGATTTTATTGAACCAACTTGTCCCCTCCTCCAGACTAACTATTAGTTGAAACTTTAATTTGCATTGATATATTTTAAGAGTTATTATGATAACAATATTGTGATTAATCTCATAGGCAACTTTTGCATGCACTAAAATTTAAATGCTAATTAAAAGAGAAAGCTTTGCTACCTTCCATAATTGTTGATTCTGGAATGCGTGACACTTAGATGCCTTCCCTCCTTTTTTTTTTTCTTAATTGTTTCTCCAAGATTGGACATTTCAGAATCATTAAGGATCGGAGGCCGGAGAGATACTGCCACAAATCTTGGGGTAATGATTTAAGCTTCGGGCAAACCTCGATATGCACCCGATGAAGCATCGTGAGTTGTTGTAGATCAAGTGGCAAGGACAGTAGGTTTGGACAACCATCAAGAAATAAACTCTCGAGAGAGGTGAGCTGACCAATGTCTTCTGTTAATGAAGTTAGACCTATGCAATCAAGAATATTGAGTCTTTTGAGGGACGTGGGGCACCTAGGCATTTTTTTCAATCCCCCACATTTATAGATGCAAAGATCTTCTAGCTCCGGTGGGAGTCCAATTGGTATTGTTGTTGATGATGATGGAAGTGCAGGCGAGAAATCAATCAGGTTGCCACAATCGATAACAAATAATGATTTCAAGGACTTCAAGCCTTGAAACTCCTCAGGGAACGTCCTCAGATCTTCACAAGAATCGATTGTCAGAGTGTGAAGGGAGACGAGGCTTTTCCAAAACATGGACTGCCTTGATGAGAACAACCAGTCGCAGTCACTGGTATACAATCGTCGAAGCCCTACGCTCCATGATGCCTTCGTGTCCTCTCCCTGTAGCTCGATCTCGTTGCGTCCAACGATACGTAATTCTTCAAGGAACTGTAGATCACGAGGAAAGGTAGAACGTGTCTCGCCATCTACAGTTACACTATCAGTGTTAATACAGAGGACGGCTAATGTGCTCAGGTTCTCAATCGATCCCAACAACATTCTGTTGCCGCTCGGCATACCCAGAACTTTGAGGGAAGGCAACCGTGGCATTGATCCCAATTTCGAGCACTCTGAGATTCTTAGCTCAACAAGGTGCGGGAAGCACTTCCCCTCCTCCACTGCTCCGCCACCCTCCACCTCCCACCATTGCTCCAAGCTTGGCATCCCCTCCAGAACCAGCCTTTTCAATGCCGGGAATGTTTGTTCTCTGCAATCACCTCCACCTTCACCACGGATGATATGCTTCAGGGAATCCATATGTTTTAAACATAGCACCTCGAGCGAGGGCAGCAGCCAAAACGAAGGGAGATGCTGGCAATTTCTGCATCCACCGAGATGAATCTCCACCAGCAGATGGTACCGACTCAACAATTGCTCATCTGATGCCCACGTCGGAAACCTGACTCCTCCGTAGCCCCAGATCGATAGAGCCTTTATGCCGTCGGGTGGTGCCAGTGCTTCCAATAACACCTCGCTATTCTCAGCTCTCGTCTCAACATTCTCGGAAAGTGATTCTTTCTCAGTCCATTCGACAACTCCCCAACATAGTGCCAAAGAGTGTAGGTCTCGTTTAGAATGGAGATTAGCTTCTCTTGCATTTGCAGCATCTCTCACGTTTCCCAGGCCATATATCTCTAGTTTGCCTGAAAGGTTTAACTCCTTTAGCTGTCCTATTCCTCTCCCAGCACCAACACCCACGATGTATTTTGACAATGTGTGCAAGCAGCTTAATCTCCCCAGGCCTTCGGGCATGTCCCTCAGCTCCGTACATTCATCGAGATAGAGATGCCTGAGATTACTCATATTCTTCATCTTACTTGGCAACTTACGTAGTAGTTGACATCCAGAAAGCTTCAACGTCTGCAAGTTGAGCAGCGTGGTGATAGCTTCAGGTAACTCTGGTATTTTAGAGTAAGAAATGTCCAGGAATCTGACATGCTTGAGATGTCGTGCTAGATTTTGCAACATCGTAGCATTTAAATTATGGAATCCTAACACTCTTAATTTGGCCGGTCTTGAAATCTTGTCCACAGCTTTTCCAAAATATGCCTCTCGTACCAGTAGCGTCCGCAGGGCAGGAAATTTCCCCAGCGTCTCGTGGATTTTGTATGACGAGGAGGTTCCTGGTAAGGACAAGTGATGCACATCTTTCCTTGGTGCTGTGGCGGTGTATGGCTCTAGCAACGCGACACCTTCTTCCCCCGATATATGTTGTGCAAGGTCATGAATGACGTCGTGCATCTTGCATGTCCTCAAACTGCAATATCCTTTGACTTCTGACTCATACGCTCTCCAACCAAAATAATCACGCATGATATTACCCCAAAAGTCCAGGTATCTACGTTCTTTAACTCGGCGTACATCTTGAAAGAAGCATCTCTCGTGTAGCTCCATGAAAATTCGGTGGCCTTTAACCTCCGGTTCTGCTGTTCCTTCCGATGGAATAAACCCCTGAGCCATCCACAGTCGAATCAACATGTCAACTTCTATCTCGTAATCTTTGGGGAATATGGCACAGAAGGCGAAGCATCGCTTCAGGTGCGAAGGCAAGTCATTATAACTCAGAAGCAATGCAGGCAGGATATCAACTTCACCAACTTTGGTAGCCCAGATGTTACTTTCCTTTATAGCAGACCACTCCCTTTCATCATTCTGGTAGCTCAGCATGCTGCCCAGGGCCTTTACTGCGAGAGGCAATCCCCCACACTTTGTAACGATGGCTTTTCCAATCTCCACCAGATTTTGATGCTGCTGCTTATCATCATCTTCTCCGCTTGGAAATGCTCTTCTCCTGAACAAATCCCATGAATCTTCTTCAGATAGGAATGCCAGCTTGTGAGTGGTGAGCGTGCCCATCAAGGACGACACTCCATCACTACGCGTGGTCACGACAACTCTGCTTCCGTCTCCTCCGCAGGCTAACAGCGCTTTTAAGTCGTCCCACTTCGATGAGTCTTCATTCCACACGTCGTCTAACACAAGCAGATATCTTTTCCCGGCCAATACATCTCGAACACTGCATTGTAACATGTCCATAAATTTCAGGTCGCTCTGTCTCCCAGTGGCGGAACTGATGATCGCTTTAAGAATCTCTCCCAGATCAAAAACAGAGCCCACACAAACCCAAATACGCAATTGGAAATGCCTCTCCACCCGCTTGTCTTGGTAGATCAGTTGAGCTAAGGTAGTCTTTCCTAATCCTCCCATGCCAACTATAGGGAGGACTGCAATCTTCTCATTCTCGTCCTGTTGTTCTATTAGCAGCTTTACTAACTCATCCTTCTCCTCGCCTCTACCAATAACATCCGATTCCACAACATAAGAGTGCGTTTGTCGTACAGTTGGGGGGGTTTGCTCTTGTGTGCGAACTGCAAAATTGAACTTACGACTCTCTGCTGCAATCTCATCTATACTCTTTACTACTTCATTCAATTTCCTTGCCATTTTGAATCGAAAACAAAGTGGATTATGGGATGAAAAGAAGTCACTGACCTTGCCCATCATCTTGTTCTCGATTGCTCTGTTACTCTTCCTGAGGATTTCGAGATTAAATTCGTCGAGAACGTCCTCTGCAGCGTAGGCCGCATCCCTGAGTGCCGTCAACCACTTCTTGACGGCAGTGTCCTTAATCTGCTGCTCCTCTGCATCTCCAACGATGGATTGAATCCGCAACAACGTCCTCCCAAGCTTTTCCAGGTCCTCCTCCAGACCCCAGACAGCACCTATCTGCCGGACTACGCTCTTCTTCGTTGAGTCGATCAGAATTTCCAAGAACGACGAGAGAAGTGCCTCGACAACCATGATTATTGTTGTCAGAATACGGTGGAGCTGGAGGTTCAATGGACGATGTATCTCAGGTTGCATACGAGTCTTTTGCACCTCTCCGACCTCATTTACATTTATCTTTCTCGCTTGGATGGGATGCAATTTGTTAGCTGCGGATAGGATAGGGGCCTACCACATCGTTACGGGTGACGGAGAATTAGGATTCAGATTTCGGATAGAGAGTATGAGAAATGGCTACCACATCGTAGTAGGCGCGCAAATTATCCAATCCTAAGAGCGGGGAGGAAGTGACAATAAATAATAATATCATAATCTTTGAGTCTTGTAATTAGAATGAGTACGATCTAAATCCCTTAACGAGGATCCATTCGAGGGTAAGTATGGTGCTAGCAGTCGTCGTAATTCCAGCTCCAATAGTATATATTTAAGTTATTGTAGTTAAAAAGCTCGTAGTTGGATTTTGGGATGGGTCGGTCGGTCCGCCTTGCGGTGTGCACCGATCGTCCCATTTCTTCCGTCGGTAATGCATGACTGGTTTTAACTGGTCAGGTCGTGTTATAAAGATAAATAAACTTTTGTATATGAACAAATACTAATAGGTCATAACACACAGCAGAATTAAATGGAATCACAATAAAATAGAATATCAAGATTTACGTGGAAAACCCCTCCATCGTGAAGGGTAAAACCTATAGGACAAACTAGAGATAATCTACTATAAGAATAATTAATATATAAATTTTTATTTTTTATTCAAAACCCTAACAACAATCACAAGAGAATAACTGAGATACAAGGATTATGCTACTGTACACAATATTCAAATTCTCCTTGAGTAATTATAGTAAGAATCTAATGCGATCTAACTTGAGATGAGAACACTATTGCTGATGATTAAGAACAGTTTCTCTACGTTGTCTTTGTCTTTTTCATTTTCTTTCTCTTATTTTTCTATCATTTTTAACTGCTATTTTGGAATCAATTAGCTGCTGTAAAAATCTGTCTTATTGTTGTAGTTTTCTTCCTATCACAACCACCAGACTCTCCTATTAGATCTAGAGTTTCACTTGAAAGGGATAGACCGAGACTGTTAAAGCCCACTATAGATCTAAGTCTCCTGCTGTCTCATAAACTTTCTATTCATCGGAAGAAACTGCTTATCCATATTGACTTGGTGTCAATGGAGTGCAGACATATTACTTCAAATCTGATAATATACTCTACTTAAAGCGAAAAATGCACCATCAATCTTCTGCTTTTTCGACAATAATCCACCGTTCCAGCCTCGGCAAGTTCATCTTTTCGGCACAAGGCAAAGCAAGAACATGAAGCAAATCATTACGTACACCCAACCAAGAAGCAAAGAACTTCTCGTTCTGTGAGTCCAGGGGAAACCTGCCCTCTTCTCCATTACACAGGATCAGCATACCTTCCTTTTTCCCACACAAAAATGAGATGTTTTGGTAGCTCGAGCAAAAGACGGCAACCATTTTTGCTCTACCTCTATAGCTCTCTGCTAATATCAATTTCCCTCCTCGCTTACACCGTCTCTCTAGTTTTGGGCATCCCGAGGTTGTCGAAGCTTCAAGGCTGGTGAAATATCACCATAAACCACCATCGGCGTCGATTTTAGCTTATGGAATCTCTCGAATTCCTTATCTGAAGGCGAAGATGATATGTTTGGACAACAACTAATGGATGAACTTTGGAGAGATACGAGCTGAGTAATGCATTCCATTAACGATATTAAACATGGGGAGTTTTGAGAGAAGATGTCTTTCGAGGGATGCAGGGCAATCTGCGACAGCTCGTCATGGAGGGAGGCGAGGCTTTTCCAGAAGTTGGATTGCTCCGACGAGAACAACCAGTCGCAGTGACGGACGTGCAGTTCTGCCTAAGCTCCATGATATGCCCTCTCCTCGAACCAGCCGCAGATGGATTCCTTTGATAGACGCCTCGAGGACACCGTTTTCCCAAGGAATGGCTTGTCTCACCAACTCTACTACTTCACCTCCTCGGCTGCTCCTCCATCCTCGTCAAAAAAATAAATACCGCTGGGATCGATTGAGAAATTGGATAATTTAAAATTTTAGTGCATGCAAAATTTGCCTACATAAATCAATCATCATTGTGTTTGAATCTAACTAATATCAATTCCATCAAAAAACACTTGAGCTTCTAAGTTATAAGTCAAACCTAGTCAATATAACTCAATTCTTCTGATTAGAACATAGAAGTCAAACACAAACTTGAGTCAAAGGGTTAATCTTTTAAATTATGGGTCAAGGCTATTATATGTAATCCGATTATTTCAATCATTGTCGATATGAAAATATAATCTCTTACACATGAATATTTCCAGCAAAGACATTATGAAGATAGGAACATTTTTACCTGACAATTAATTGCTCAAATTTTTTATATTTTGATACTGTTATCATATTTCTTAATTTTGCATGAAATTACAAGTTATATCATTATGTAAATTTAAATGCACCACAACGAGATCAATTTTGAAGATATCATCTCTTTTTTTTAACTTCTGAAGCTCTCTCTCTCTCTCTCTCTCTCTCTCTCTCTCTCTCTCTCCAGATTGTGTATATCACACAGAGTCAACCTTCCATAATTGCTTGACAAACAACCACCTGGTGTCCCAACTGCTTGTTTTGTGTATGTTCAATGGCAAGAGATACTCCAATATGCCTACATTTCGATCCCGTGGGTTTGAGTTGCAGAGCCCCATCCAGCATTATGCTCTTTGGGACTGTTGAGGATTAAATAGTTAGACATTGGGCTTCTTAACCCACACTTGATCTGCATTGGAAATGGTAGCTAACTTGATGAATTCATGTGGTGGATGCACAGAATCTGTTCGATGAAATGCCTGTAAGGAGTGTTTCCTTTGCATGCTATTTTTTTCTTTTTGTCCTTTAGAGTGTTTGATTGAAATATTTCATGTGATGACAAACAAAAGGTGTTCATTTAAATTTCACTATTCTGTTCAGTTTAGGATACAAAGTTGACGGATACATTGAAACTTGAATCTGAAGATCATAGCTGTTAAATTTGTTTCGCAGAGCTCAACTCCAGAAGAAGAACAAAAGCATTTGCCAGAATAACATCTATAATAATGAATTTGTCACCAGGAGAGTATTCAAGAGAAAGTTTTGCCCAGTTTTATTGGTTAAGATGAAGGATGTCCTTTGAAGCACTTCAGATTCAATGAAAGAAATTCGAGGTCATTGAGAACTCACAAAGAAAGCAACAGTAACAGGAGGCTGAAATCTATTCATAAATTTCAATGGTGAAGCAAGCTCTTCTGTTGATCATTGGTTAAGATGGAAGACATGCATAGTTAAAGCTGTAAAAGTAGAGGTTATTGGTCATTGGTGAAGTGAGCAGAAGATTTACCTCCACTCGACACGGTTCTAATTCATTGTAAGTGTAACTTCGCCTATTAATAATTACAATACCAGTTGTTATCTAAATTGTTTGGAATTCAGAAGCATTGAAATTAAAATATCTTTTGCACAATCCATGAAGTGACAGCATATATAAACGGGAAAATAGTATATTACTTCACAATTGTTATCTGACATCCATATGATTTTGTGTAGCTGTTTGAAATTTAAAACTATTGGACTTTGATATAATTTTGCTCAATCAATGAAGTGATAGCATCTATAATTTTCACAATTTCTCTGAGAATAAAGGTTATCATTTGAATTTATCATAAACATGCTACTTGCCAAAACAAATCAATCATGAATTCTAAAATTAGTGAGTATTAAAATAAGTAAAAAAAATGATATTTTGAGTACATAAATGAAACATTTATCATAAACACAAGCTATAGTATGTTAAGAGCTTTTAAGTTTCTTAAAAATGCTTCTCCTATGTGGGAACCGCACTTTACAAACACAGCTGGGTAGCCAATGGGAGCATCGACCCAGGCTTCAAACCCTTGATTATGCCCCGGGTGATTGAAAGGCCTGGTGAAGATCTTTCCTGTCCAAATGTGTTGCCAGGAACACCCACCTGCCATAGGGAAATAGGCCTTGACCTCCTTTTTGGCTTTGTCAAGGACAGGAACTACCAGTATATCTGTCCCAACTAAGAACTGCTGGTATGTCAAGCTATGTACATGCTTGTCATCTGGATAGTGGAGGAATAGATGCCTAGCAACGGGCAAGCCTCTCTGAGCTGCCTCCTGAGAAAAATAAATCAACAAAAGAAGCACATCAGAAAAATGAAAAGAGGATTTCTTGCATATAGATATTAATTTTTTTTTAAACAAAATCTAATATCCACATACATTTATGAAAATGTACCTTTACAAGTTGGATTCGGTAGAATTTCCAAGCTTTGTATATCTTGGCACAGCGTGCAAAATGAGCTAATGTGTTTCTGTTAGAGTAAAACTGGCAATTGGACGATGGCTTGTTTCCCTGTAGATGCTACAAATGTTAGTGATGCTTCCACTTAGGGAAGTATGGAAATCAAACTTTGCTACTAGCTGAATTTTTTTGGTGCTTACTTCATGTGTCCGGAATACTACATTGAATGCATTTAATTCCATCCAGCGCATGAGAAGTTCTTCGCTTCGACGGTACCTGATGATAGGCATGTCTACTGTACAGTAGCCTCCAATATCACTATGGTTGAAGGCAAAACCTGAGAGGCCACTGCTCAGCAAACCTGTTACGCTACTCTTTATTCCATCATTAGCCTGCCAACTTACCATTTGATCACCCTCCCAAAACAACATAGACCACTTAGGGCTACCTCTGAAGCCAGCCCTCATGAAAAAGACTAAGTTTTCTTCTGGATCTTCCTTCTCCTTTCCATGACAGGTTGCTGCCCAATCATCTACAAATTCCCTGTTGACCTTAGCCCAAAGTTCAGGGTATCTGTTATGAGCTTCAAAGGGGTCTTCATCTATGTGAAAATATAAATACTATGTTAGTGTTTAAACATCATACTAATATTACAATAGAGAATTTTATTGAGTACCTGAATAGAGGTGAGCATCTAAAGGTAATCCTTCACCAAAATCGGCCATCCAACCTCTTACTCCAGTATCCACCATTTCGCGTAGAATTTTCTTGAACCAACTACTTGTTGCAGGATGTGTAAAATCCAACATTCCCACATCAAAAGCCGTGTTCGGTATCATGTATGTTCCTTGTGTTTTATCTTTTACTAAGATGCCTAAACTCTTAGCTTCTTCAAACAGATTCTTGTATTTGTTTGGCTTGTCATCAGTCTGCAATTGACAATGATCTCTTTTTCAGTTAAACTGATGACTGAATGAAATTGACCCATCTAATTAAATTGAAAAGGGCTCCAATGAGGGAAAGTTATTTACTGGAACAAGGCAGGGGTTGCAGTAGGTCATGACTCTAATATCATGAGTACGAAGATCGTTGACTAGCTCTCTCCATCCAGCATAATGGCAGGTATCAACTTCCCAGTTCCACCATAATTGTGACCCAATTACTGTTTCCCTCTTGCCAACCCAGTCCTGCAAGGTTATCACCTAGATTTTAATAAAGATTACAGAAAACATGCATGCATGTGTTGCAGGATGTTGTTACAGGTTGTCATGAATTCACACCACTAATTTTGCAAAGTGGTGGCTTCTATTTCTTCTGACTTCCCTTCTAGTTTTGAAGATCTTAGATATGTGGTTAGCCATTTGCTATTTATTATAAGGCCACGCACACTTGAACAAACACTGGTGGCAAATGACATGATTGAACTTGTTGGTAGTGGTAACTTCATTTCATATAATTATTTGATGTGACTTACCGAGCTTATCTTGTATTTATCATAATTTTTCTTCTTTGAAATATTGTTCATATCATGATATTTGCATCAGTTTCAATCACCTGCAACCAAAATGCTGAAATAGGAACATCATGATCCTGTAATTGATCCCACACTCTGCGGACAGCTTCTGTGCCTCCCTGCATCCCGACAACAGCACCAGAAATAATCCAGTTTGGAAGCACTGGAGGTCTCCCTATGGTTTCTGTATAGGTTTCAATTAGTTCAACAGGTGAATATCCGTTCAGTATTCTTCCTTGAGCATAATTTCCATATATCTGTAAGAAGAATTTGCATTAGTTGTTTGTCATGCGGCTAGAAGTTTGATATGTACCCTTTCAGAAATACAAGTTACAACATGAAGAAGAAAAGATTAAGAGTTGAAGCGACTCAAAACTGTGCAGTCGAAGACAACAGCGTCACAAGACATGAGGTTGTCGATTGTCTTAGTATAAGGTTTGTCTCTTTTTTCCTAACTATGCAATTATGGATATACAGAAAATAGCCATTTAAGTGAGCTAATGTATAGTATTTCATTTTCCCGCAACTTTATTTTGTTTTCTGATGAAGATAAAACTATTTCACTCTGTCATGGTAAGTAAGATTCAGAGTTGGAAGATCTCATAAATCTTTGATACTCTTCCATGTTAAGAAGTGAAAAGGCAATGTGTTCCACAAAGAGTCCACTCTAATCCCATTAGCAAAAATTGTAGAACTCAAATGTCACTTTCGAAAATTCAACTACAAATCAAATAAATCATAGCTTTTGTCAGATTCAAGAACCTGAATCTGTACTCTATCAGGCTTTGTGAGATCAAAAGCTGAATAATTGTATCCTTCAAGATAAAGGGATCTCATTTTGGAGGTCATGTAGAATGGTGAAGGGGCATATGTCGTACTCCAATCACCTCCTGATCTGTCAATTGCGAAGCAGGAGAATTTACAATTTTGATTCTAAAAGAACCCTAATAAATAATGATTACCTGTAACTAATCAGATTGGCTGCGAAGGTGATGGGTTGATCTCCTCTTCCAATACCTTGCTCTTGGACAATTATAGGCACCCTCTTTCCTTTGAACTCCATATGGGAGAACTGCTCCCCAAAACCATAGAACTTTTCATCTTTGTCACTCGCATATGTGATGAAAACTTTATTGAATTCTGTAACCACTTGCTCTTCTCCTTGCTCATCCTGTGATGAGAGTGCAACAAAACCTCTTTGCCTTGAGATGTATGCAATGCATTGACGCTGCATTCGGATTAGTTTCCAGCTTGAGCCCTGTAGAATTCTTCTTTTTGTTACACTTGGGCTCAATTTCTTATCATATTCACCAAACTTTACAGAAAAACCAATTTGATTGCTGCTCCTCTGTTCAAGCAAAAACCAGTATCTAGCAACAAATGAAGGTTTCCTAGCCCATCCAAATCTGATTTTTTTCTTCCCCAGGTACAAGCTTTTCTTAGGAAGTATGTTAGTCTTCTTACTGAAGAGCCTTCCTGTGATCATCAGAATCGGGGAGTAAGACTTATTGAATGATTCAGGAGTTCCTTTATTGTTTGAGTTTGAAAACCCAGATAAGAGATTATCATCTTCAGCATTCTCTTCAATGTCCGTCTCATAAAGGACCCTTATTTCTTCCACAGACTGGTGCTTGCAGATGAAAAGAACATCACCATCCTTAATAGCGAAAGAGCCTCTGCTCTCCTCCACCTGAGTCTGGACAGCTGCAGCAGATATGAAGGCCTCTCCTGGGATTGTAGACCATATGCTCCTGTTAGGCTGAGATCGGTGCGAGATCGAAAGGCAGCCACCATTTCTACAGCTCCAAGCAAGCTGGAAATCCTCCCCAATCTGATAATTCTGGTCTTGTGAAATCTTGTGTGGATTGAAGGAGAGTCCTCCATGGATGAAAGGCAGGCACTTTGGGGTGGAAGGAAAGGGATTGTTGATGTGCTTGTGGTGCTTCTTGGAGATCCTCAACTCTGGCATGGTTGGCTAATTGGGAAGTGATGCTCTCCTCCTGTAGGTTGAAAGATTCAGAGATCCAACTGCCTCTATATATACAAATAGCAAATTAATCCTGAATATTCTGGTGGAGCCCAGATCATCACTATCTTGAGCAAATTCACCATAGAGACCTTTTCTTGTGTCAGATGCATTTACAGTTGTCCTATTTCTTCTTTTCCTTAATTGTATTTCTTTTATATAAAGCATCTATTATCATTATGTATTTGACAAATTCCCAACTATTTTCATGTTCTTTGTCATGTAGAAAAGTGTTGTATTTTGTTCATTCATGTGGTTTTCTACCCTTGAAATTAAAAGTGAGAGAGACAGAGAGAGTGGAAAGAAAAGAAATCTGTCCATGGGGTCCAGGAGAGATTTCATATGCAGTGAACACAAAGATATCCTTTTTGTTTTTTTTTTTTTGGTGGTTTGACAAAGTTCAAGTTACAGATCAAGGACTTGGTCAATTGATCATTTTCATGATATAGATGGAAATAAAAACATGTATATCAGGACCATAGGTTCTGAGTGACCTTAAAGTCTGAAATTTTGAAAAGAAAAAAATGAATATGGACATCTACTTTGACATTTCTTTTACTTGAAAACTGGAACTTTGAGTATGATGCTAGAGAAGTTTGACTCTTACATCATTCATACCTAATCTTTCATATCCAAAGATTGACCAATTGTTAAATTGTTTGCCAAAATAGCAAGTTTTTTTATTTGCAAATAGTGAAAATTAATAGCTATATGTAAATTTAATGTATCAACTATATACACATACTATATATATATATATATATAGGGATTAACTATAAGAAAAAATTTGCAAGTTTATGAGTTTTGTTTAATACACTAAAATACAGAAATCACTGATGGAATACATAAGCAATTTTTATATATATCCACCTGTTGGACAGATTGGATGTATCTAGATGAGTTTCTGGCCTCCTGCATTGCCGGATGAATGCCGCCAACCCAACCTGCTTGGAACAAATTCTTCAAAACAATCTTGAATAGGAAACATTGCCATGTTTCCGGATCTATTCGTTGAGTATGTGTTGTGTATCTACCCACTTTAAGAAAGGAATTCTGGCTGGTGCACCTTCCCGTGATAGTGGGAGCATACACAACGCACATTAGTCATTTTTTGCTTTTGCATATTATGTTCGGTTTGATGGGGACTAAACATTTCGACACCGTCTCATTAAATTTAAATAAATTAATTTAACATGTAATAGATTTAATCTACTGTTAGATTTTCAACTCTTTCACAAGTTATAAATCATCATATATAATAAATTCACATCTTATTTTTAGCCTACTTAGACATAATTATAAACTAAGCCGCAGTCAGACACTACACGAGGAAAAAGCTAACAATTCTTATACGCATTGGGGAAGGCGACAGTAGTAAGTTTTCCAAAGTTAGATGGTGTTTTGGTCGATGATGTCCATCTCGTATTCATTTCCGTGCGTCCGCAACACGATAATACTACTAATGGATGTTATCTTTAATATCTTTAATATTCGATGATGTCCATCTCGTATTCATTTCCGTAAGTTATCTTTAATATCTTTTATAAGTATAAAAATCTTTATTTAAATTTTAAAATATAAAAATCAAAATATTAAATATAATTAATTACAAGAATAATTTACAATTAACCTAAAGTATCAAAGATACATATTACTTTTGAGAGAGCTTATGTCTCCAGTTTCTTACTCTCTCTTTTAGATTTTTCTTTTCCTAGCAGATTTAATTCGTATAGTTATTTTTTATTTTAAAAATAATAATAAAGATTGAAGTACGTAAAGTGAAGAAATCCTTGCCATTATTTTGGGTCCCATTTGTGGGTTTTGCTTCCACGTTTCATCAAATAACGCAGGCAAGGCAAGCAACCTATTATTTATTTATTTATTTATTTTCTTATGACGTCAATCTGGAAAGTGACAGCGGGGTCCGATGTAGACCTGGATGTTTCAATCGATGGTGTTTGGCACACCTGTATTTTGTATTTTTATCATTCCTAGATTTATCTTTGAAAATATTATATATATATATATATATAATTTTTTATTTATGTTACAACATAATTTGATGGGGTAATGTTATTTATGTTAAACATGAGAATATTTGACTCTGTCATCGATGGGGACTGCTTCAGTGGGATGTGACTTGAAGTTTGTCATCGGTGAAGTCCAAATCAGATTGATCAGCATTAATATACATCAGATTCGTTATGAGTCAAATATTGACTTTGATATCATATTCATATTGACATGGATGATGAGTCTACATATTAACATATATCTCACAATAATTTAACTTAAGAGATTTAGGTTTATTAAGTTGAGTCAAAATCAGTATATGTTCATTACTCTTTCGAAGTCAATATATGTCTGACTCTTTCGAATTTAATATAAACTATGGAATTATTTTTATCCTCTTTTCTAATTATATTTCCCACTTTAATGATCTATTAATAGATAAACCAATTTGAGAAGTTCCCAATTGGTGGATGGATGTCATGTGCGATAATAGAGATTGTTGTGTCATCAACTTTGTACGACATGGATGGTGTTGTTGTACAATGAGAGTAGACATAAAACTTGATTTTTGATTTAAATTAATTTCTCATAAATATTTGAAATTTCTCACTTAAGTATCTAAAAGAAGGATCCTACAAAACTACACTGCAACCATGTCTGATAAAAATTATTTTGATACTTAAGTGAGTAAAAGAGATAACGCTAGTCGTGGGATAAAAATCTCTTTTTATAGGTCTCAAGTTAGATATTATTTTTACCTTAATGTTGTTGATCGAGAAGTCAATACGATTTGGTTTGGTCTTAAAAGGTGTAAACTCATCGGGTTGGGGGTTGGACATAGTGGCACAAACCCGAGGTGCTGCTTGTTTATCAGGGCGAATAGCGTGTCGTCCCGAGGTGCGCTTTAGTCTCACCGAGGTACCTAAGGTACCTACACAAGCGGTTAGCGCCGAGAGGATATTCCCGACCTGACTCCTCCGATAATTAAGTTAGTTAAGTTAGTAGAGAAGTGGGAAACAGTACAACTTCCCCCTTGAGTATTGGAGGTTGGCTTTTATACTTGAGCCACCGATGACATAATGCCAATGGAGGGTTGGAGTGCCCCTTACGTTATTCTGGGGTTCATTAATATCGACAGCTGGCAGACGCATCTCTCTATGGATGGCGTCGAGGAAGGACGATAATGAGGGTGCCGTTTGTCAAGGTTGGGGCTTGTTTGGGATAAGAAGGAATAGCCCCCTACAGTAGGTGTTCGAAATTAATGCCTTATATTGTTGGTTGTGCAGACCTTCTCGAAACTATTGTTTGGTGAGGTGTGTAAGTTGCTCACAATAGATGACCCAAGAAAGGGGAAAAGAGGGGATGAGCCTTGTTGTCATGGATTAATGTGTCCTACAATAGATTCATGCAATTCTCATAGAGATCGAGTTAGGTAAGGGCCGATGGATTGTACTTCTATCAACGATTGTAAGAGAAGGGGCACATGCTCTTTTGACCATGTCATTGCTTAGGTTGTAGTCCCCGGGTGAATTGGTAATGTCATGCTAGCGTGATTATTTTCTCTATAGAATATTCTCTTTCTAAACTCAGATTGGACACATTTCATATTATTACCAAACAAGTGATCATATCATTATTATGCTAGTTAAACTCTCAGTTACATGATGTCAACACAAAGCTCATTCTAAAGTCCGTGTTTTCGATGAACATCTCCTAGCCTCTCTTTGCATCTTCGCCCCCATCAACCCCCGTCAAACCTTTTGGGCCTCGATTCTGCCTGCTTCACCTTTATTCTCCACTACTAATATTGAATGTCTACTACATTGATCTCCATTAGAGCATATTAAAACTTCTTCCATCAACTCCATTATATTTGAAGAGGAGAAACTATATTGTGGCGTTGCCGTTAGTCTTCTTGTCTTATCGGTAAATTTTTTATCATCCACCCCCTCTTGTTGTCCTTAAATTTGCTACCTCTAGGCTTTGGCTTCTTATTAATCCTCCCTCAATCATGGCCTAGAATCAAGTTTCTTCCTCTTCCATTTTCATATGGAGGTTGATGTCATTTAGGTCCTCACCGAAGGGCCCTAGCACCTCCATGATGTCGTCTTATAGCCTATCCACTGACATCCCTGTTAGAATAGTAAAGGCACTAAGAGGGAGGGGTGTGAATTAGTATTTTTGAAAAGTTGAAACGATTCTGAAATTTGTTCGATCAAACCCGTATCGGAAATACATTTAACTTGGAATGTGAGTAAAAATAGTGAGCAACCAAATCAGTAAGCAATAAGAATAAAAAGCACAAAGAAAATACACATTAGATTTATAGTGGTTCAGTCATTGCGACATACATCCACTCCTGATTCCACCTCCATTGAGGCCACCAGCTTTTACTAATGATCTTCTTTCAATAGGTAAAGATCAACTACTCTTGTTATAACTCTTTTCTCCTTTTTACAAGTTTATGAGAAAATATTTACAACTCTTTTTTACAAGTAGTCCTTATTTACAACTCTTTTTTACAAGTAGTCCTCACAACTCCCTTAGAATGACTTAAAAGGTTGAGGAGGAAGGAAGTCAAGACTTTAAATAGAGTTTGCACACTTAGAATCATAAGTTTTTCATACTCTTTTCTTGCTTTCTCAAGTAAGAATGAGTGAGGTATTTATAAGCCCCAAATTGCTTCAAAAATTAGCCAAAAAGTCTTATCCCTAGGTTTTCGGGGTACTGGTGATACTACCGCTAGTGCTGCGTGATACCACCGTATGTAGCACTGAGCACTGGCAATACCACCGCCAGTCTAGGCAGTACTATCACATGACAACCTAGAAGACTATTTCTTGAGAATGAACATATTCTTGATGGAGACAGTGATAGCGTGATAGAGCTGAGTGAGGTTGGAGAACCTAGCTCAAGCACCATTCTGTAGCCTGAGTTTGTTTAGGAGCACACAAGTTTCGATTATATGTAGGTCCAATAGAGTATCTCATCCTCCTGAAAGTTATATGGGACATATCAGAGGAGAGAATATTAAGGATATTAATCCTCAGATCTATGAGGAAGCTATTACAAGTATAGACTCTAGAAAGTAGCAAGAAGCCATAAATTCTGAGATGGATTCCATGTACTCTAACAAGATTTAGAACCTAGTTAATGCACCTAAGGGTATTGTACCATTAGTTGTAAATGGATCTTCAAGAAAAAGATAGGAGTAGATGGAAGATGGAGATCTATAAAGCAAAGCTATTGGCTAAGGGGTATCATCAAAGGCAAAGTGTTGGCTATGATAAAACCTTCTCACCCATAGTCATGCTAAAATCCATCCAAATTTTGTTATCTATTACAGCACACTATGATTATGAGATCTGGCAAATGGACGTGAAAACCGTATTCCTTAATGATAACCTTGAGGAGGATGTGTATATGATACAATCGAAGGGGTTCATGTCTAAAGAAAGTCCATATTGTTAGGATCAAAATCAGTACTAAAAGGGGGGGGGGGTGAATTAGTACTTTCATAAAAATATCATTTTAAAAAACTTTCATTTGATAAAGCCCATGTCAAAAAGATGTTTAAATGTAGAGTGCAAGAAAAAGCAATAGACAATTAAATCAATTATCAACAAAAGTAAACAACAAGGAAAAGAGCACATCGAATTTATTATGGTTCGATCGTCGTGACCTACGTTCACTCACGATTCCTCTTCCATCAAGGCCACCGGCTTCCATTAATGATATTCTTTTAATGGATAAAGATCAATTATCCTCATAAACTTTTTTCTCCTTTTGATAAGCTTAGGAGAGAACCTTTACACCCCCTTTTTACAAGGTAACTCTCACACACCTCCCTTAAATCAACTTCTAAGCTCATGGAAGAGGGAACTCAGTTTTTTGGTAGAGTTTTCTCAATTTTTTCTTTAAAAATTATTGCCTCTTTTTTGCTGCCGAAGTAGGGTATTTATAGTCCCCAAATAGTTTCCAAAATAGAGCTAAAAATTTAAATATTTGGGTCTTCCAAATATGGGTGTTAGTCATAGGTGCCTTGCAAGCCAATCATATGAGTGATGACATATGTGACATGATACACATTCTTTTTGCTCACTATATTATTTGGCATTTAGTCTTATATTACTCGAGAGAGACATTAAGATAATCGAACAAATTGGTATACTGTATACCCATACATATGATGGAGGCAGTTGGTCTCATAGCTGCTCGTGTGGGGACACTAGGGATACAGTGCAGGTGCTCATTAGAGAATGAGTTCACTGATTGATGCACTCATGGAATGTTGGATGGTTAATGATATCTCATTGTTAGAAAGCAATTTCATTGTCCTAGTGGTGTACATGGTCCTTAGACTTGAGACACCAAGGATGTCCTATATGAGTACTCCACTCTTTAATACCAAACTTATAGGTTTGGAAGTTTCAGATTTAGCACGGTCGGTCATCGAGAGTGATAGTCAATCTTACGGGGGCTATTGAGTGTCGATAGAGGATCATATGCTCTTAGTGTCATGAGAGAAATATCACATGTGTTCTTGCTCAAGCAAATCCCTGGCCAGAGTCGTTCGGATTAAGAAAGAAAGAGTTCTTTAGGAGAATCCGAGTAGAGTGAGGTTCGAGTAAAAACCATATGGGTTTGACGGCACCATACCAGATATACGGTCTCTAGAATATTAGATGGATGAGGGACTATAGGTACATGATAAATGAGGACAGATAGGTCCAATGGATTGGATTCCCCTGTATCATTTGAAGACTACGACATAGTAACCTAGTACATCCGTAGTCGATGAGTCCCCTTTAGATATGAGATATCCACTAGAGCCTCTATTTTATTGGATATTCAATAAGCCCCTGAATTATTGGATCCTATTAATAAGATCCAATAAGAGCTAATAGAAGATTATTGGGTAGAGACTCACTAATCTAATAAGCTTTGGTAATTGGATGGAGATTCAGTATCTAATATGGTAGGATCTATTATGGTTAAGCTGATAGGGGGCCTCTATAAATAGGAGAGAACCAAAGGGCCATAAGCTAGATTCTTTTTTGTTACCACCTCCTATTCTTCTCTCTCCCTCTCCACCTTAACCTGTAGCCCCTATTTAGGGCTGTGGACAACATAAAGGGGCAGCCCCTTTTTGATTGTGTGGTGGGTACAGCGAAGAGGATTGTGTAGTGATTTTAGGAGCATCTTTGTAGCGCCTACCATGTGGATCACCGCTAGAGAGGAGGACAATTGACCTCCTTCATCCTCTCTTATAGATCGGTTGATTTTCAAGGATATACGATCTCCCTAGGTAATATCAATCTCCCTTGTATGTGTAGTTTTTCAGTTTTATGAGTTTTTACGCACTAATCATTGCACAATGATGAAACCTTATTTTTCTACGGAAATTCTGAAATTTTATTTTCTATTCTTTCGCTGCGCATATGATATCGCCCCAGATTCTTCAATAATCTATTGGACCTATCTATCCTCAGTTATAGTATATTTATAATCTCTCATCCATCTAATATTTCAAAGACCGTATCCAAGTATGGTAATGTCAGACTCATACAATTTTTACTCGAGTCTTACTCTAATCGAATTCTCTCAGAGAACTCTTTCTCTCTCAATCCGAATGACCCAAGTTAAGGATTTGTTTGAGCAAGAATATATGGGATATTCCTCTCATGACATTGAGAGTGGATGATCCTTTATTGACACTCAATAGCCATTGAAAGGTTGGCTATCACTCTTGATGACTGATTATGCTAGATCTGAAACTTTTAGACTTATAAGTCTGGTATTAAAGAGTGAAGTACTCATACAGGATATCCTAGTGTCTCAAGTCTAAAGACCAGATATACTATTGGGATGACCGAATCACTATCTGATAATGAGGTATCATCAACCATCCAGTATGTCGTGAGCGGATCAATCAATGAACTCATTCTCCAATAAGCACCTATATGGTATTCCTAATGTCCTTACACTATGAAGAGTTTTGGGCAACGATTTGAGAAGCATCTTCGTAACCCTTACCGTGTAGATCACCACTAGAGAGGAGGGCAATTGACCTTCTTTATCCTCTCCCACAGATCCACATGTTTTCAGGGATATTCGATATCCCTAAATAATTCTCTTACACATTATTTTTTGGTTTCGCAGGTTTTTACACACCAACTTTTGCATGACGATGAAACCTTATTTTTCTACAGGAATTCTAGGATTTTATTTTTTTCTGTTCTTCCACTTTGCATGTGATGTCGCCCCAGATTTCCCAGCACGTATCACTTCCACTTTCGATTGGCATTTTATTGGAAAATGAAGCAAATAATCTACTCTTAGTAGCACTAATCACCATTGGTGAGAATTTGACAACTATTGTCTTCCATTTGGTTTCTTCGAAAGATCTTTGAACATATTTAGAGCTCCTCTATTGGATATATAAGAGAATTGAGGTACTCGATTTCGCTCATTCCCTTAAGAGTTGAGAAGGCAAAGGTTACTTGACTTCGCTTGCCTCCTCAAGGGTTGTACTCCATGCTTCGAGCTGGTTATTAGCCTTCGCCTGCTCTTTGCTTACACTTTTGGAGCACTCGAAGTGTTTGCACTCCTTGCATTGAGTTAGCTATTGTGATTCACCTTCTCAATGCCATCAAACTTCTAGATTGCAAGAAGTTTTCACCCTAACTTGGAGCAAGTCTTTAGTAGTTTTGGTTGTCTTCGGGATTGTACTGTCTTCTCCATCATCTTTGCCACCTACTCCTCTGAGTTGCAAAGGTACAATACCACGTATTGTCTATTTCGTTCCTTGGTCAAGCACTCTTGCATCGACCCGAAGTCCTTCACTTTCGGTTATCTTGATGAGAAGTTCATTGACATCGGTCTTACGAACCCTTCAGCCTTGTCTTAATACTTGGAGTTTGCCTATGCATTCTCTACATCCTTAGCCTATTTCATGACCAAACACTCTCCCTCCATGAGAGCAAGAGATCGATGACTTTATGGAAGTCCTGCTTTTGCGGTACCATGGCATTGCCATGCTTATGACCCTATTATCTGTTGTCTCGCATTAGTATCTCTTTCTTCGTGATTGGTAGATCTGCCTCTATGGCACTGTGACACTCCTTCGAGTCCACCTCCATTCTAATCGATGCTTGGTTTTAGATAGCTAAGTCCCTTTCGACTCATCGTCGCTTCCTTGCCCCTTTTGACCCCCTACTTCAATACTTTTGTGTTCTCCAAGCAGTTCCTCTTGGTTGATGGAAAGACATATTACAATTCCCATGCATGACCTCTGCCATCATATTATAGGGTTTACACCGATTCTATTCTACATAGCTTCCTTGGTAACAACGTTCGCTTACTCGACCTTGTCCTCTGACTTGTTGAGCTCCCTTAAGCGAATATGAGCTCTAAAGTAGTCCAACTCTCTGGCCGCTCTGATTATACCTCTGCATGATCAAGTCCCTCTCATGGGACTCATTGGTACTTGCATTCGGTATACTCCCTTGGTGGTACATAGCCCCCATATGCTGATGACAAAGGCTTTTATCTGATGCTAAATTCGATGCACGCATGGAAGACCTGCCTCTGCGATATCATGTCATTCACTCCTTGAATCCATAGTCTCACTTGCCATTATGTTGTTCACCGAAGTGGAGCTCTAAGTAGCTCCTGATCATACCTCCATATGATCTAGTTCCTCATTGGACTAGATTCGTGTGTATCGCATTGCCACAAATTATTCCACCATGATCCACTGCACCATGTGGCCTCCTGGTGACATCTTTATTGTATTTTGATCCTTGTGGGATGAACTCGGATTATGATCCCTCTATGAGTGGCCTCTGCCAACACATTGCAGGGCCTCTTCCACCTTTGATTGTGTTCACTCCTTTAATAATCAACCTTCCTCCACCCGCTATTGGGTCACACTCAAACAAAACACAGCTCTATGATAGTCTGTTGCCTAATAGCTCCCAAAGTCCACTGACTTTACTGAAATTGGTGCACCATTATTTGGATCCTGGGCCTCTGCCCCTACCAGCATAATCTTTGTTATGCATCGCTTCCTTTATGGCAACTTAAATGGTCGTACTGTGGTGTATTCTTCAAGAGTACCCGCCCCATGCCAAGGCCTTCTAAACCCAACTTCGCCTCTGCAAGTTGAGTCGCCTTAGTTCCTCTACCAAATGCTTCTCTGAGATAAGGTATATGTGCCTCGAAGTTCCCTTCATCTTTGGCATCATGTAGGATGAGTCTGTTCCATCTGAATAAGGGACCCATGGAATGATATGATTTCGCTCTTACCTTTGCAAGAGTTCATATCCTGGACCTTTTTTCAAGGAAAGCTTCGTGCCTCCGCTCAATATTTCATCTTCTATGCTAACTCTCTTTATGCGGCTTGGGTCCTTTACCAAGTTACACCCAAGTAACTCCATTCCTCGATTTGCATTGAGTTGATGGTGGCCCTCGCACCGTCTGATCTCTATTTCGGCTCCAAATATATCTTTATTTGTATTGCCTTGGGTCGCTCCCCCACTTGATCTTACAATGCATCACCCAATGCATTATCTCAAGTGAGATCATACGATGACTCTTCGCCGCTCACTCGGTCTGTTGAGCTTTGTGGAGTTGTTTTGAGATACTCCTCCTCAACATGTGCAGTCCATTGCACATGATTCTCCCTTTGGAGAACTAAGACTAATTCCTCTAAAGTATTTATCCTATTGGAGCAACTTCTCTCTTCGCATCCTTCCCTCTAGAAGTTTCGGAGACCACTATCCCCTTGGACTATTTCACCTTGCTGAACAAACTATGTATTGATTTGCCTCTCGTAAATGTACTTGCTATATTGTGACTCTACATCAATATAGCGCCTGTTGCACCCCTTAAGGCCTAGCAATATGCTGAACTCACTACACACTTGAGCCTCCTACGGACGTATCCTTCTCATGCCGAAGATAAAGTTTCAATGCTCCATAGCGCCGAGTTTCGATCGCCTTAGATGGCCACCAACATTCCATCGTCCGCATATAAGCCCTTGCATGAGTATCGAATTCTCCGAGTTAGTAATTTCCCTCACTTATGTGAGCTTTGCATAACTATTTCGGTTGCTAAATAACCTATTCCACCTTGTATGGTCTCATCCTTTACCAAGTGCCTTGCTTGCCTTGAGCACCATAAAGTATGGTTGCTAACGTCGAGCCGTAGCTCGAACTCAGCCATCCCAACCTTTGTGCGCTATGCATTCTTCCTAGCTTGTTTGTCCTCATGGTGCCTCTTGCACAAAGGGTAGGCCATTCCTCTGAATATCAATCTCAGATACTCGCTCCTCTAAGCGACTCCTTTTCCCTATATCTCCATTCTCGTTTCCCTCAAACGGTCGTGCGTGCTGGTTGCCCTTAACGCAACCCTACTAAGTCCCCCACGTTTGCATACCAAGTATTTCTATGGGCACTTATCCCACTCTAATACTATATGTTACGCACTTAGCTGGTTTTGCTTAAGTCGTGCAGCACCCTTGTGTATCTGTCCGCAAAAGTCAGCCTCCCCGAGACATCCTATGATCTCTTAGGACCTACAAAAGAGAAAATGGAGTAGAGAAAGTGTCCCACTTGGGATCTACAAGAATCATTTCAGTAAACACTTCATAGCCAATGCAAATTATAAACAGATTTTATAAACTCTAAATGGTCATACAACAAAGGGTCCAAAATAGTCCACTACGGACCGAAATCCCTATAAGTACGCACATGACACAACCTTTGTTTGCAAGCCTAGGATAGCCACCAAAACAAAGAAAATGGGGCTGCTAAGCCTACTGCTAGCCCTTTATATGTTGTTTAAAACATAAACAAAACCAAAAGATATGGACATACATAAGTATTACATCGAACACTCCATTTACAATTTTGTTCGTGATACGACGTCCAATCTTCTAACATATTCTACTCTGGCCCAATGTCTAATTCTTCCTTCTTTAATCGAATTATCTTTCCTTAATTGAGGTTAGTCCTACATCACTCAAATATATATTAGATCATAACTTTATCAATTGATTTCATTATCAAAATTCGAGATTCAACACAGATAAGGTGTGTAGATTGCTTAGGTCCATTTATGGACTGAAGCAAGCTTTTCAAACTTGGAACATAAGATTTGATGAGGCAATCAGATCTTATATATCTTGGGGATTCGGATCTATAGAGATAGATCCAATAGGATGCTTGGCTTGTCTCAATCTAGATACATAGACACTATTGTCAAAAGGTTTAGCATGAAAAATTCTAAGAAATGTCTCATACGAATGAGACATGGGATATTGCTTTCTAAGAGTATGTCCCCAAAAAATCTTGAAGAAAGGGCAAACATGGATAGAATACCCTATGCCTCAGTAATATGGTCTATCTTATATATTATGATATATATTAGGCCTGATATAACACATGCTTTGAGTGTCACAAGCAGGTATCAAGCGGATCCAGAATTTGAGCACTAGAAAGTAGTAAAATATGTCCTTAAGTACTTGAGATAGACTAAGGATCTTTTACTAGTATATGGAGGTAGTAGCCTCAGGGTTGAGGGCTATACGGACTTGAGTTTCTAATTTGATGCCGATGACAATAAGTCTAATTCAAGGTATGTGTTTACCTTGAATGGAGGAGCAATATACTTGAAGAGTTTCAAGCAAGATGCCACTACTGACTTGACCATAGAGGCAGAGTACTTTGCTACGGTAGATGTAGTAAAGGAGGGAGTCTAGATGAATAAGTTCATCATATATCTGGGAGTCATGCTGGGCAGTGATGAGTCGATTCCCTTATATTGCGATAACAAAGAGGTGATTGCTCAAGCAAAGGAATCTAGGTCTTATCAAAAGTCTAAGTACTTTCTGAGGAGGTTCCACATTATCAAATAGATCATGACCCGAGAATATATAGCAGTGGAAAAAGTTCCATCTGAAGATAGCATCACGAATCCACTGATAAAGCCATTATCTCAGATTATCTTTGAGCGTCATAGGAGTCTGATGGGGATCAGACACATGTGATTGACTTTAGGTCAAGTGGAAGATTGCTAGTCATAGGTGCCTTGTAAGCCATTCAATATAATACATATTATTTTTGCTTATTATATTATTTGGTATTTTATTACTTTATCTTGCATGCTGCATATATTGTGATATCTGTGGATTTGTATAATGGGAATTGGATCGTGATAAGATCATAATAATGAGATTGATTCGCCTTTAAACACAGACCCTAAATAATCTTAGTCATAAGTCATTTGAGAGGAACATCAAGATGACTTGATAAATTGGTATGTTCTATACCTGTCCATATGATGGAGGTGGCTAGTCTCATAACTGCTCGTGTAGGGACACTAGGGATACCACGTAGGTGCTTATTAGAAAATAAGTTCACTAATTGATCCGCTCACGAAATATTGGATAGTTGATGATACCTCATTGTCAGACAGCGATTCCATCATCTCAATAGTGTATCTAGTCCATAGATTTGAGACACTAAGGATGTTCTATATGAGTACTATACTCTTTGATATCAGACTTATAGGCTTGGAAGTTTCAGATCTAGCACAGTTAGTCATCGGGAGTAATAGCCAACCTTACGAGAGCTATTGAGTGTCGATAGAAGATCATCTTCTCTTAGTGTCATGAGAGGAATATCCCATATGTTCTTACTCAGACAAATTCTTAACCAAGGTCATTCGGATTAAGAAAGAAAGAGTTCTCCGAGAGAATTCGATTAGAGCGAGACTCGAGTAGAAACCGTATAGTCCTGATAGCACCATGCTCAATATACGATCTTTGGGATATTAGACGGATGAGGGACTATATATACATGGTAACTGAGGACATACATGTCCAATGGATTAGATTCCCTTGTATCATTTAGGGACTACGTCGTAGTGGCATAGTACATCCGCAATCGATGAGTCAAGTGAATTATTATAGAGATAATAATCCACTAAGCAAGAAGGAGTTCTAACAAGTATGACTCACAATCAACTCGATATTGGGCGTAGAGGGTCACACACATATAATAGGTGTTGTGATGAGTAGAGGTTCGATATGAGATATCCGTTGGAGTTCTTATCTTATTGGATATGTGATAAGCCCCTGAATTATTAGATCATATGGATGAGATCCAATAAGAGTCAATGAGAGATTATTGTGTAGAGAGCCACTAATCTAAAAGGCTTGCATAGTTGGATGAAGATCTAGTACCAAATATGGCAGGATCCATTAGGGTTAAGTCGATATGGGGCCTCTATAAATAGTGTTGGGAAATCTTGGGGGCGACATCACATGCGCAGCGGAAGAACAAAAAAATAAAATCCCTAATTCCCAAAGAGATGTTCATCGTCGTGCGAAGATTGGTGTGCAAAATCCGTGAAACTTAAAACTACGTATAGAGTAGATTGTGTTACCTAGGGAGATCGTATATCCCTGTTTCCTTACAGACCCTTAGGAGAGGGTGAAGGAGGTCAAGCGTCCTCCTCTCTAGCGGTGATCCACACAGTAGGGCTGTGATGACACTCCTCAAAACTCCAGGCCTGCTCTGAGGTGGAGAGGGAGAGGAGAATAGGAGAGGTAAGCAAAGGCTCTAGCCTATGAGGCTCTAAATCCCTCCTATTTATAGAGGTCTCATATCAAACCCTAATGGGCCCTCCCCTAGTGGGTATTGGATCTGCATCCAATAAGACAAGGGCTCCGTCGGATATCTCATATCTGAACCTCTACTCATCGCAATACGTACCATATGTGTGTGACCCTCTAGGCCCAATATCGAGCTGGCCGTGAGTCATACCTGTCAGAACTCCTTCTAACTCAGTGAATTATTATCTCTGTAATAATTCACTTGATTCATCGACTACGGACGTACTAGGCCACTACGCCGTAGTCCCCAGACGATATAGGGGAATCCAATCCATTGGATCTGTCTGTCCTCAATTACCATGTGCCTATAGTCCCTCATCCATCTAATATCCCAGAGACCGTATATCGAGCATGGTGCTGTCAGACCCATACGGTTTCTACTCGAGTCTCACTCTAATCAGATTCTCCCGGAGAACTCTTTCTCTCTCAACCCGAATGACCCTAGCCAGGGATTTTTCTGAGCAAAAACACATGGAATATTCCTCTCATGACGCCGAGAGTGGATGATCCTCTATCGACACTCAATAGCCCTCGTAAGGTCGACTACTACTCCCAATGACCAGCTGTACTAGATCTGGGACAACCAAACCTATAAGTCTGGTATCAAAGAGTGGAGCACTCATACAGGACATCCTTGGTGTCTCAAGTCTAAGGACCAGATATACCACTAGGACTACGGAATCACTATCTGACAATAAGGCATCATCAACCATCTAGTATTCCGTAAGCGGATCAATCAGTAAACTCATTCTCCAATGAGCACTTGTACTGTATCCCTAGTGTCCCTACGCGAGCAGCTATGAGACCAGCTGCATCCATCATATGGACGGGTATATAGCACACTAGTCTGTCCGGTTATCACGATGTCCCTCTCGAGTAACCTATGACCGGGATTATTTAGGATATGTGTTTAAAGGTGAATCGATCTCATTATCGTGATCTCATCACGATCCGATTCCCATTGCACAAATCCAAGGACATCACAATATATATGCATATATGCAATAGTTATAAAGTGATATACGCTAAAATATAATAAGCAAAAAGATTCTGTATCAAGTCACACGTGTCATCACTCACGTGATTGGCTTGCTGGGCACCTGTGACTAGCAAATAGGAGGGAAGCAAAGGGACATAGGCAAAGCTTTTTTAGATGTCACCTCCTATTCTCCTCTCCCCCTCTCCTCCTTAGCTAGTAGCCCCTATTTGGGACGTGTGAACAGCAAGAAGGGGCAGCCTCTTCTTGATTACATGGTGCGTATGAAGAGGAGGTTTGGGCAACGATTTGAGAAGTGTCTTTGCAGCCCCTACCGTGTGGATCACTACTAAAGAGGAGTACAATTGATCTCCTTTATCCTCTCCCATGGATCTATAGGAATTCAGAGTTATACGATCTCCCTATGTAATATAATCTTTCTTATATGCGTAGTTTTTTTATTTCACTGGTTTTTACGTACCAATTTGTGCATGACGATAAGAGACTAATTTTTCTGTGGAAATATGAGATTTTGTTTTCTATTCTTTCGCTGCGCATGTAATGTCACCCTAGATTTCCCAATAAATCTTACGTTGTTCAATATGTCATTGGTTCATCTGGCACTTCGTCCAAACTCCCAACACGTCATGCTTTCCTTCGACGTATTACTCAATCCATCGGCATGTTGACTCCTGCAATATCCAATCTTGGCACAATGTTTGATCCTTCTAGCCCAATCCCCAATATCTAACTTTGACTTAACGTCTGATTCTCTTGCTTCAATCGATTTGTTTTTCATGATCGAAGTTAATCCTACATCACTTTACTCAAACGCTGATTAGATCATAAACTCATCAATTAATTTTATTATCAAAATCTGGGATTCAACAATCTCCCTTTTGGATGATGATAACCAATTGATGATGAAGTTTTAACTAAACTCTCCCCTATCTATATGTCATATCAAAATAAACTTAGAATTTAGAAAATGATAACCTTCTAACCATAATATCTTTGAGTTTAAGTCGAAACAATTTTAATTATGAATCATAGTGATTATATGCAACACATCATATCAAAGTAATCATTACTTCATATGCATATCATTGCATATATCATCATCATAAGATCGTGCATAATTTTAAATCATCAAGGCATCATAACATGCATAATTCTAAAAAAAAATATTTTAAATATCATAACTTTGGGTATAACTTCAAATCATTAAGATACATCACAACATGCATAATTCTAAAATATTAAAATTTTATATCATCATAACTTCTCCCCCTTTGTCATCAACAAAAAAGGAGAAACTTTGAAGTATGCAAGTAAGCAATTTTTTTAGATGTGCAAGTTAACAATTTTTGTTTCTTTTGAGATATACAAGCTAGCAATTTTTGCTTCTCTAGAGATGTGCAAGCTAGCAAGTTTTTCGCTTCTTTTTTATATGTGCAAGCTAGTAATTTTTGCTTCTCTTGAGATGTGTAAGCTAACACTTCTCTTTCTCCTCTTTGTCATTATCAAAAAAAAAAAAAAAGGGAAGGATACAGTGGTGCAAAAATTTACATCAATATTCCAATCATCACATAAAATATATCAAAGACCATGAAAGATCAAGTTGTGAATATAAAAGATCATGATTCATCTCTTCTTTTGTAAATAGTGAAAAGAAAGAATCATAGTAAACGATCTTGATTCAAAAGAAAACTAAGTCATAAAAACTGAGAAATCAAGATAATGATCCATAAAAAATATATATATATGAGAAGAATTCATACGTTTGAAAGATTCAACATGTCTAATTCTCTTCTATTAAAATCAAATTATTCCTCATTCAATGGTTTAGTAAAAATATCTACTAATTGATATTTTGTATCAATAAAATCTAAAGATATATCATGATTATTAACATGATCCATAATAAAATAGTATCTAATATCAATATGTTTAGTTTTAGAGTGTTGAATGAGATTTTTTGTTAAACAAATAGTACTAGTATTATTATATTTTATAGGGATATTTTTTAAATAAAGTCCATAGTCTTCTAAAGTATTTTTTATCCAAATAACTTATGCACAACATGCTTCTACTGCTACATATTCAGCCTTGACTGTAGATAATGTAACATAACTTTATTTCTTGGAAGACTAAGAAATAAGTGCATGACCTATGAGTTAACATGTTCTAGATATTTTTTTTCTATCTATTCTACATTCAACAAAGTTAGCATCAGCATAAGTAATCAAATCAAAATTTTAGATTTTGGATACCATAATCCTAGATTAGGAATTTCTTTTAAATATCTAAAAATCTTTTTAACTGCTTTATAATGAGATTATTTAGGATTAAATTAAAATCTAGTACAAAGCCCAATACTAAATATTATATCAGGTCTAGTTGTTATAAGGTATAGTAAACTACCTATCATACCTCTATAGGTCTTTTGATCAAAGTATTCTCCTTCATTATCCATATCTAATTTTATAGAAGTTCTCATGGGTGTTTTAATGGCTTTAGCACTATCCATATGAAATCATTTTAATAGATCCAAAATATACTTATTTTTAACTAACAAAAGTTTCATCACTTAGTTGCTTAATTTATAATCCTAAGAAAAATATCAATTCACCCATTAAACTCATTTCAAATTCTTAGTTCATACTTTTGGCAAAAGATTCACACAAAGATTCATTTGTAGAACCAAAAATAATATCATCAACATAAATCAGAACAATAAGAAAATTATTTTTTTAATATTTAATAAATAATGTAGTATCGACCTTGTCTTTTAAAAAATTATTCTTAATAAGAAATGAGCTAAGTCTTGTTGAATCTCAAATTTTGATGATGAAACCAATTGATAGTGTTTATTTGATTTGCGTTTTGAGTGACATATGAAGCTTCGATCTGGGAGAGACAATTAAGGCAGGAAGAATCATGTTAGGCCGGAGTGGAATATGTCAAAAGATTAGACGTCAAGCCGGAGGATCGGTCGACGTATCGATAGAAGGCTTCAGGCCACGAGTTCCGGCATCGGCCAAGGAGAGCAAAAATTACGCCAAGGAAATTGGAGTTGCATAGGTCAATTGGTCGATTGGGCAATAGGCCACAAGAGAGGACGATGCGTCAAAGAATTGGACGAGGCGTCAATGAATTGGACGAGGCGTCAATGAACCAATGACATGCCAGACAACATTTGATTAGCTTTGTAATAATTGTCTAGATCGAAGTAGGTTTTAGGTGTAATTGGGTTGAAATTGAGCTAACTCAATTAGGAGCTAATTGAGCCCAAGTTTAGGCTGTGTTGGGCCAAGTGAAAGACTCAAACAGTGACCCAACAGGTGGAACTATCGTGACACAGTCTCCGAGACTATGTCAAGTGATGGTATCGCCCAAACACAATCTCCAAGAGAATGTCAGGCGATGGTACCACTAGACTGGATGGTGGTACTACCTAGTGGTAAGGAGTCAGGCGATAGTACCGTCAGATTGAGCGGTGGTACCGTCTAGTGTCAGTGTTGTAGGCGGTGGTACCGCCCAACACAAGTAGTGGCCCCGCTAGTATCCCAAAAACCAGGGATGAGATACTTTTAGGCTCCAAGTTTGAATCCACTTGAGGCCTATAAATACTCCTCTCATCCCTTGTTAACACACACAAGAATTAAGAGCAAAAACGGAAGAAAACGTTGTTGTAATCTTATGTGAACTCCTCTCAAACTCTAAGTGTTAGTGAGGTCTAAAAGAGGAGGTTGTGGGGGTGTAAAGGTTCTCTCCTGACCTTGTCAAAAAGAGAATATAGTTGTAAGAAGGTGATTGGTTTTCACATATTGAAGGAAGACCGTTAGTGGATGACGGTGGCCTCGACGGAAGAGGAATTGAGATTGGATGTAGGTCACGACGATCGAACCACTATAAAATCTAGTTTACATTTCTACTTTGCTATTTACATTTATTGCAAACTGCCATACTTCCTCATTACTTTAACTGCACACTCTTACATACGTGTTTCAAGTTAACATTTTTTCGAAATCAATTTTAATCGAACGAAAGAGTTTTGAACCAACGTAATTTTATCCACTGCACTAATTCAACCCCCCTCTTAATGCTAACTCGATCCTAACAAGTCTCTCATACTAAGCCCATTGGGAATGCTTCAATTCATAGAGAGCCTTAGATACCTTAAAAATATAGTTTAGAAAAAGAATATTCTCAAATCCAAGTGGCTGCTCAACATAAACTTCTTCGGAAATAAAGCCATTAAAAAAAACACTTTTGACATCCATTTGAAAAAAAAAAATTACAGCATATATAGGTAAGGAGTATCCTTGTGACTTTAAGTTTTGTCATAGGAGTAAAGGTTTCTTTATAATTGATACCTTCTTCTTGGTCGAAACCTTTGGCCACTAATCTAGCCTTGTTTCGAATCACAATACTAAGTTCATTTTGCTTATTCCTAGACTTATTTAGTGCCTATTACAAGATGATCACTAGGTGTAGGAACAAGCTTTCACACCTTATTTCTCTCAAATTGATTTAACTCTTTATGCATTGCAAAAACCCATGAGTCATCTTTTAGAGCATCGTCAATGCCTTTAGGTTCAATTTGGGACAAAAAGGTAGCATTAGCATAAAAAAAATTTAAATAAAGAATGAGTTTGAATATCTTTTGATGTATTTATAATGATTAGCTCCTTAGGATGAGCATTTATATACTTTCATTCTTTGGGTAAGGATTTTTGGGAAGTCGATATATCCAAGTTGCTTAGGAGAGGAGAATTCTTATTCAAATTCAAAGTATCAAAATCAAAATCATCATCAAAATTATTTTTTTTAAATTTGAGAGACTCATTAAAAATAACATGGATAGATTCTTCGATAACCAAGGTTTTTTAATTAAAAACTCGATAAGCTTTAGAAATAGAGGAATATCCAAGAAAAATACCTTCATCAGATTTTACATTAAATTTTCTTAAAGCATCATTTTTATTTAAAATAAAATATTTACAATCAAAAACTTTAAAATATAAAATGTTGGGTCTTTCATTGTTCCATAATTCATAAAGAGTTTTAGATAATAGTAGTCTTACAAGAACCTTGTTCATGACATAACATGTCGTGTTAACGACTTCGATCAAAAAATATTTAGATATGCTATATTCGTTCATTAAGTGTGGTTCTTATCATCTCTTGTAAATTCATATTTTTTTCTCTCAACAACTCCATTTTGTTGTGAATTTCTTGGAGTAAAGAAATTATGGTCATATCCATTTAAATCATAAAAATATTAAAAATCATGATTTTTAAATTCACTATCATGATCACTACCAATAGAAGAAATCATAAAACTCTTTTCATTTCGAACTTTTACAAAACTTTAAAAAATATTTAAAGCAATCACTTTTATATACCAAGAAATATATCCAATTATATCTACTATAATCATCAATAATCATAAAACTATATTTATTACCCCCTAGACTTGTGATATCAATTGGTCTAGACTTATGATATCAATTGGTCCAAATAAATGTGCTTACATTATAAAGATACAATACAAAAATAGATCTATGATTACCTTAAGGACTAATATTGTGTATACTATTGATCTTGATGATTTTTGTAATGAAACTTATTTTTTAATTTTAAACGATGATGCGTAGCTTTGACATAGGAGATTAGGTCATGTAAGTATAAAATTAATTTTATAAATTACAACTAAAGAACTTGTAAGAGATATACCTAGAATTAGATTTGTCAAAGATAAAGTTTATGATGCATGCTAACTAGGTAAATAAATAAAGAGTAGCCTTAAATCTAAAAATCAAGTAAGTACCTCTAATTCAAATTTAATATTATATACCTTATCATATAATTGACTAATACTTAGTAAGTTATATTTTAAACCATCTACTAATAAAATATCTTCAAGCAAGAGGTTTTATTTCTTACCTATATTTTTTTTGCCAATAATTTTTTCTTTGTTGTTGTCTCCAAAAGTGACGTATCCTTCATCTTAGCTAGTGACTTAAAGAAATGTGTTGATCTTCAGTCATATGCTTTGAGTATCCACTATCAAAATATCATCTCTTGCTTCTAGCTTTTGATTATAGACATATCTATAAGAAAGGGGGCTTTGCTTTAGGTACATATTTAACTTTGAGTCTCTCATGATTAAATCTACTTATCTTGACCATTGGCATTAAGTTATTTATGATTCCTTTAAGAACCCAAACTAATTTATATGAGCTATATTTTTTAAATAAATATTTATAGGCATAATGATTACATCTACCACAAAAATTACATTTAATTTTAGGGGAAACATGCAATATGGGTCTTTTAACAAATATAATTGGCTTTTGTTGAGTATTACTATTCATAAAGCAAATTCCTTGCTTTGTATGTACATGACTTTTGTTAGCAAGGATTATGTTTAATGATTTATTTCTAATTTTAAAATTTTTTAATGTTTGTTATTAATCTTAGATTCTTTAACTCTACTTATGCCTTCATGTGTAACTTTGAGTGTGTATCAAATATCATAGAAACACGATTAAACTCATTTTTATCTAAAGCATAAAATAAAATAATTTATGACTTTAGCATTTAAATAAAATGATTTTTTCTCTAGATTATTCAATTCATTCATTGGTAGAGGGTTTTTGAAAACCACATTCAACAATATTTCATAAATCAAAGTCCATAGAAATAAAAAAATCATCATTAGTATTTTTCAATATATATAGTCCATCCCATTGAATATAGGAGGACGAGTGATAAAATGTCTCTCTTGATTATTATAAAAAGTTATTTAATCTTTCTTAGGTATTAAATCAAATGAGAGAACCAAACATTGATACCAACTGTTAGGATCGTAAAGGCAATAAAAGGGGGGGTGAATTAGTGTTTCAAAAAGTTGAACCGATTTCAAAATTTTATTTAATCAAAATCGTATCGAAAATACATTTAACTTAGAATGTGAGTAAAAGTAGTGAGTAACTAAATTAGTAAGTAAGGGAATGAAAAGCACAGAGGAAATACACACTGGATTTATAGTTGTTCGGTCGTCGCGACCTACGTCGACTCCCGATTTCTCCTCCATCGAGGCCACCAGCTTTCACTAATAATTTTTTTTCAATAGACGGAGATCAACCACCATTCTTACAACTATTTTCTCATTTTCATAGGTTTAGGAGAGAACCTTTACAACTATTTTTACAAGTAGTCCTCACAACTCCCTCAGAAAGACTTAGATGATTGAGGAAGGAACTCAAGAATTTCAACATAGTTTGCATACTTAAAATCATAAGTTTTTGTGTTTTTTTCTTCTTATCTTAAGTAAGAATGAGTGGGGTGCTTATAAGCCCCAAATGACTTCAAAATGAAGTCAAAAAGTCTCATCCCGGGGTTTTGGGGATACTAGTGGTATTATCGCTTATGCTGGGTGGTACCAGTGCTTGTAGCATTGAGCACTAGCAGTACCATCGCTAGTTTGGGTGATACTATCACTTGACAGCCTATAAGACTATGTACTAGTGGTACTATCGCTAGTCTGGGTGGTACCACGGCTAGTTTGGGCGGTACCATCGCTTGATATTGGCGGTACTACCATCGGGTCTTCCAGGAACATACGCTTCGTACGTTCCAGCTCATTGGCGGTTCCACCGCTCGACCCAACTATAGGCCACTGAACGAGCCTTCCACTAGGCCCAATTCAGTCTTGATTTGGGCCTAATGGCCTTTAATTGAGTTGGCATGGTTATACCAAATCCAACTCAAGTAAAACCTAAACTATAATGATTAAGATATAAACGATTACAAACAAGAATCATATGGTGTCCGATATATCATTAGTTCATATAAACTCCCGGTGCATCGTGCTTTCCATTGGCATATTGCTTGATCCATCGGAATAAGCGACTCGATTATATCTTGTTTGAGTCACCGATGCACCGGGAGTTTATATGAACCAATGTTGGATTTGGTTATTCTAATGGAGTTGGACCTTAGGAATGATCATTCCACAACATTTGATGCATCGGAATGATCATTCCACAACTTCTGATTCATCGGAATGATCATTCCACAACATTCGATCTTGGCACAATCCCTGATCCTTCCGTCCTGATGCCCGATCTCTGACTTCAGCCCAACGTCTGATTCTCTTGCTTCAATCGATATACTTTTTCATGATTGAAGTTAGTCATGTATCACTTTTCTCAAATACTGTAATGATCATAAACTCATCAATTGATTTCATCGTCAAAATCCTAGATTCAACACTCGACTCTAATACCACTATTGGGAAACCTTATGCAACATCACATATGTAGCAAAAGAACATAAAATAAAATAAGTTCCCAAAGATTCAATATTGGATTGTCGTACGAAGATTGGTATGCAAAATCAGACATGGTGCTGTCAGGCTCATACGAAGTCTACTCGAGTTTCACTCTAATCGAATTCTCCTAAAGAACTCCTTTCTCTCTCAATCCGAATGACCTTGCCTAGTGATTTGCTTAAGCGAGAATACATGAGACATTCCTCTTATGACACTAAGAGTGGATAATCCTCTATCGACACTCAATCGCCCTCGTAAGATTGACTACCACTCCCGATGACCGACTATACTAGATCTGGAACTTCCAAACCTATAAGTCCGATATCAAAGAGTAGAGTATTAATACCGGGCATCCTTAGTATCTCAAGTCTAAGGACTAGACACATAACTAGGACTATGAGACTGTTATCTAACAATAAAGTATCATTAACCATCCAACATTCTATAAACAAATCAATCAATGAACCCATTCTCTAATGAGTACTTACAATATATCCCAAGTGTCCCCACACGAGCGACTATAAGACCATCCATCTCCATCATATGGATGGGTATATAGCCCACCGGTTTATCTGGTTATCTCGATGTCCCTCTCTAGTAACTTTTGATCGAAAATATTTAGGGTTTGTATTTATAGGTAAATTGGTCTCATTATCATAATCCCATCATGATCCAATTCTCATTGCACAGATCCAAGGACATCATAATATATGTAATATAAAATGATAAAATATCAATAATAATAAGCAGAAAAAAAAAAAGATTGTGTCACACTTGTCATTACTTATATGATTGACTTTTAAGGCACCTATGACTAGCACATCTTTGTTGTAGTGGAAGCACTAGCCTTTGTCTTTTATCAGGTTCTTCTTAGCAATATTTGCTTTGCCCGGTTTGCCCTTGCCCTTGTTAAAGGACTTCTTTATCTTTCTTTTCTTTTTGGTCTCACTAATATAGAGAACTAGCTTATCTTTCTTGATGGTGCTTTCAGCCTCCCTCAACATATTGAGGAGCTCAGGAAGAGTCACTTCAAGCTTTTTTATCTTAAAATTTTTAATGAACTATGAAAATGAATTTGGAGGGACTGAAGTATGAGATCCACACACATATTATCCTTTAGAACCATTCATAGACCCGTGAACTTCTTAATTCACTCAATTATCTCCATAAATTGTTTGAGGAACAAGGAAGAACTCAGCGATATGAGATATCAAAGAGCCTCTTCCGCATAAAGATGGTTGAAGGGACATTGGTTATTATCATTAACTAACTAAGACTACCGAATTACTATTTGAAAATGATGTATCATTAACCAGCCAGTAATCCATAAGCGGATCATTCAGTAAACTCATTCTTCAATAAGCACCTGCATTATATCTCTAGTGTCCCCACACAAGCATCTATGAGACCAACTACCTCCATCATATAGATGAGCGTATAGCACACTAGTCTGTCCAATTATCTTGATGTCCCTCTCGAGTAATCTATGACCAGAAATATTTAAGGTCTGTGTTTATAGGCGAATTGGTCTCATTATCATGATATTGTAATGATCAAATTCTCATCGCATAGATCTAATGACGTCATAATATATATCCATCATCAATATAAAGAGATAAAATGTCATAATGATAATAACCAAAAAGATTATGTAGCATGTTACATGCTATCACTTGGGTGATTGACTTTGTCACTTGTAATTAGTATATTGGATATCTCATTGTTCTAAAAATCTAACAAAAGAACTAGAATTATGATTGAGCTTATCATAACTACTATAAAATTGATCACTTTTATCGGTTTAACTATTTTATATAATTATATCTCGACTTCATTTATATAGATTAAAAGTTGTCAATAGCTTGAGACCTCGTATAGTCATATTTCAACAAGTAATCTATTAAGGTGACAAAATATCTCTCTCTATTAAAATAGAGAACATAGAGTGACCCATAAATTTAAGCATATATAATCTCAAGGAGTCTATAAAGTTATATTTCATTTCAATATTTGATTATAAGATCATTATAAACTTAAGATTTACATTAATTTTATATAAACTATCACACAAAATTTAAAAGTTAACTTTTACTAAATCACGATGAGTTTACTTTTACCAAGAGAGAAATAATATCTTGATAATTATAGATAATGAACTCAAACTTTTAGAATTATAGAAACATAACATGTATCATCAAAATTCATCGAATGAATTATCTCTAAGTATCGGTGATGAGTACCAACTACTATCATATTAGCTTTAAGATGATTTCCTATAACGATGAATAATTTATACTATTTTAATTTTTATATTAAGATAAATTATTATTATTGGTAATATAAGTTGAAATATTAGTATCAATCTACCATGTATTAAAAAATAATTTCTGTAACATTTGATTTGAAATATACAAAATCATATTTATACCTTTCTGAACAAGGGTTATAGTCTTTCTTTAAATGACCATTATTACCATAGAAGTAATACTTTACTATAAAGATTTTTCTTTTATGAGTGTATATAGCATTTATAAACTTAAGTGATTTATGTTTCAATTTTTTATTATTATCATCCACTCCTTGAGTAATACCCCAAATATTATGAGTCTTTTATATTTTAATTTTTTCTAGACACATATACTCTTTAACTTATTTAAGTTTTATTTATCCTTAATATTCTTATAGTGAATTTTAAATGAGTTAAACTAAGAAGAAATAGAATTAAGAATAAATTATATAAGAAAGAACCCAACTCAAAGTTCTTAAGATGACACCTTCGTCAAGCATATTAAGGGTGTAATATTAAATTTATCAAATATTGTTATTTTAAATTTTAATCAGTCCTTTCATCAAGGTGTTAACTAATGACTTATTAATAAATTTAAAATAATTTTTAAATATTTTATTATGCTAATTATATATTGTAATGAAGTCTAAATATTATTAACAATTATCATAAAACTAAATCTATTAAAATTTTTCCAATCATTTATCATAATTATTTGTTCCACACACATTTCAACTAGTATGATCAAGGTCTGATACAACCAAGCTAAACATGCCCAAGCTATTTATAATAATTTAATTTTAAAATAAAGATATTTATAAGAATATAATAAAATAATATAATATTAATGCTTTGAGTCTTTTAATAAATATTGAATTATTGATATATCTTTATTTTACTTTGGGTGAAATATTTAATCTTTATATTGACAAATCTATTATTCTTATAGAATTATTTATGGATTATTAATGTCATCTTTATGGAACGCTACCATTTAGTATATAACCCTAAACTATAAGGATATTCAAAACAATATCATTCTACTCTATCACATATTATTCAATTCTCCTTTACGATTATCTGTCTCATAATCATGTGTATCATTATAAATATTATTTTTATTAATATCATTTAGGACTAATTCTTTAATATAATTTTATAAATTATTGATCTAGGCCAAGCAACTATAAGACCAATATAATAATATAAAAATATAATTAAAAAATATAAATAATAAAATTTTTATTGTAAATCGCATCCCATAAGCCTACCATCCTAGGCTTTGGCAACTACCAATCAGATAAAACTTAGGAATATCAGTTACAAATAATATTCATCAAATTTATTTAATCTAATTTATGCCAAAATAGCTCAATAATAAAATAATAATTATAATAATTATCAAATATTAATAAGTATTAAAAAACTTATATGATAATTATAACCATAAATCATGTGTTTATGTAAAAAAATAAATATTATTTTATAATTTTAAATATATACACATGAATAACCAAACAAATATCTAAGAACAATAATTAGATTTTTTCTTATCACATATAAAATTTTATTAATATGCTATATGAGAAAAGTTTTAAAAAAAATCATAATTTTAAGTCAACCATATTTGATTGGGTAAACATAAAAGTTAGCTAAACATCAACCCAAATAAGATAATTAAAACTTAAAGTTTATCAAAAGTCAAAAATCAAGATTTGATTTTTTTCGAATTTGATCAAAACTTAGTTGATTGAATCTAAATCCAATCAAGTAATTAAAATATAGTTATTTTTAAGATATTTGATTAAAATAAATTTAATTAATTAATTTTATAATTAAGAACATAAGTAAAAAAATAATTTCTTAAGGATAAAATTATAATTTTATTTAGGATATATAATGATAATATTTGATTTCTGAAGGTTATAACTAAAAAAATAAATTTAAGAACACTGATTACAATTTTCTGAATTTTTTAGAGATAAAAACTATTTTTTAGTTAAAAAAGAAAAAACCCTAAAACTTCTCAACTGTCGCCGCTGCGTTCCACCACTCTTACGCGCGGGCGGTGCACGGTCGGAAGAGCTGGATTTATATTAAAGCATGATAACAGGAAGTTGCTACGTGCTCCTTTTAAACAAAACTATCTTACAAAGTGAGGCTAAACAGTAATGATGGGAGGACAATTTGCAATTGACAGATACTATTCCAGCAGATTTGCTAACAAACAATAAGGATTCACGGCACATATTGTTACAGATATTAGGAATCTCCTCCTATAACTCATGCACGTTTTCGTGAATATAATCAAGCGATAAATCGAGTTGCTGGAAAAGCTACATAAATGTAATATTGTATGAGAGGATTCATTTTGTTCGAAATAACTTAACACAACTCTTTTGGTACAGCTTTGAGATCTTAATAAATTTATATTTGAAAAAAATATTATACCATTTATTATAGTTAAAATTTAAAATCGTTCAGTATTTAAACTATTTGAGCTTTAAAAAGAAAATCAAAACATTTTTTAATGTTTTATTCACTATTAATTTATTTGAATTTTTACAAGTACATATAAGCCTCTGGATTCAAAGATAAATATGTTTATATTACTTAACGCTACTTATCTTTAGAAACTATTTAATTACTTGATGTTGCTGTCACCTCACCAATATTAAGATTAACGGCTCCTTTTTCTAATTAAATCGACCTTCATACTTCACCAAGAAATGAACTGTGACGGAATGCGTTCCACCGCCACTAAAGCCTTTCTTATCCTTTGCCTTTCTCCGTCGCTTTCTTTCACCCCTTTCAAACCCTCTCCAAATCCCGCCCGCCTCATCCGTCCATGGATGAGCAGGAGGAGCAGCAACTCTGGCGTCGATTAATCGACGACGACGACTACGATGCCGCCGCCGCCTCCGACTCCCAGGAGCATCCCTCCGACGCCGTCCTCGTCGGCTTCGTCATCGCCAACATCGTCGGCCTTCGTTATTATACCGGCACCATCAGCGGCCGCGAGATGGTCGGCCTCGTCCGCGAGCCCCTCAACCCCTACGACCCCAACGCTATCAAGGTCCTCAACACCCGCACCGTCCAGGTTGGCCACATCGAGCGCGCTGCTGCCGCCGCCCTCGCCCCGCTTCTCGACTCCTGCCTCGTCTCCGTTGAGGCCATCGTCCCCAAGCCCCCCTCCAAGAACCGCAACCCTTACCGCCTTCCCTGCCAGATCCACCTCTTTGCCCGCCCCGACGCGATCCCCGTCGTCCGTGCCGCCGTGTTCGAAGGAGGGCTTCAGCTCATCGAGTACGATGACCATGAGTTCGGCCTCTCGGAGGCCGCCATCGTACAGGAGGAGAATTCCAAGAAATCCAAGTCGGGGAAGCACGGGAAGAGCGTCGATAAGATCTTCGCTCTTGTCGGGAAGGGTGATGAGGGAAAAATTGTACCTTTGAAGCCACCGAAGGAGGTAATCGTGTCGGAACTGTTTGAGCACCAGAAGGAAGGGCTGGGATGGTTGGTCGGGAGGGAGAATTCATGTGACCTGCCGCCATTTTGGGAGATGCGAGATGGAAGTTATGTGAATGTGTTGACGAATCACCAGACTTCGGAGAGGCCGGAGCCGCTGAAAGGTGGGATCTTTGCTGATGATATGGGCTTGGGAAAGACCCTCACTCTGCTTTCTTTGATTGCCACTAACAAGCCTGGTGGATTTCCTAGTTCTTCCACCAGCAATCTGCAGGGAGAAGATGAAAGGATAAATTCTTCGAGTGGTAGAAAATCAAGATCTGGTAAGACAGTCGTCAAATCATGTAAAAGACGTAAACTTGATGGCGGAGAAGTTCAGAAGAACGAAGCTTTAGGACTGAAAACAACATTGGTTGTTTGTCCACTTTCTGTATTAACATCATGGATTACTCAACTGGAAGAACATACTAGGCCCAGGAGCATGAAGGTATATTTGTATCACGGAGAACGCACAAGGGAACCGGAGGAGCTTTTGAAATATGACATTGTTATGACAACCTATACCACTCTGTCTGCTGAGTTTGGTGATCCGAGCTCACCTATGAAGGAAACAGAGTGGTTTAGAGTCATTCTTGACGAAGCCCACGTGATTAAAAACTTTGGAGCTCAGCAGACAAAGGCTGTCATAGCTCTGAAGGCCGAGAGAAGGTGGGTGGTGACAGGGACGCCCATTCAGAACAGTTCGTTTGATTTGTTCTCGCTTATGGCTTTCTTGAGATTTCAACCATTTTCCATCAAGAGCTACTGGCAAAACTTGGTGCAACGCCCACTAGATCAGGGGTCTAAGAGTGGGTTGTCACGTTTGCAGGTACTTTTCATTTTGTAACTTTAATATGATTTGATTTTCAATTTTTATAAATTGGTTAGCTTTTTTCTTTTCCTTGCATTGTTTTGAGGCACAAAAGAGATCACCAAAGATTTCATACTCTATTGATAAGTTTACAAACTCAACCTTTTTGAAGTTCAGTGTGTCTTCACTAAACAAAATGGTGTAGCAATATTTACTTTAAACTAAACTTCAACAAGATTGTCTAGCCTAAATGTCATTTCCATATATCTAAAAGAGCAGCAAGCAATGACAAACAATAAGGCAGGTTTGCTACAGGTAACAAAATGATTTCTCATGCCTCCCTAGCTAAACCAGGCAATTTGTAATGCTTATGTTACACACACTAAGGGCATGATTTATTGTTTTACTTCAAACAAGTGAGGAGACATGACATAGTTGACGTTCAATTGGTTAAAACAAAAACTATTTGCAAAGGAATTTTTAGTTTCTACAGATCTATATCCTAGAAGCAAAATATTTATCCAAGAAAGAGATCGCTGTGCCATTGCTCACTTTTCTACATTTGTTGTTAACAACGCAAAAGCAATTATTTGCTTCTTTGCTGTTAATTAATTCCTTATTTTGGAAGTTCTAATAAACCTAACATCCAGGTAGGAGTTTAAACTTCCTTGACTAATGTTTTTAAAATTCTCTAGGGCAGGTCTCTTCCGTTGCTATCTTTGCAGTTTATGATCAACAGTATTACCCTTTTAATTTAATTTTTCCAAAGACTATGTAGCGTTTCTTTTGTAGTCTGTAGGAAAATTCCTTCATTCAATTCAATATTGTTTGGATTTTGGATGTGACACTTCTAACTCTTTGTTGATTAATGTTTAATGATGCAAGTATTTTTGAGAAAAATATATGATAGTAACATGCATATTAATTCAGCTTTAGCAGATAATAAATAGAGTGAGGTATTAAATAACATTCATGGCAATCTCCTACTGAGGAAACTAAATAATGGATGACTGATAATTTATAACTTTGTAGTTGAAGAGAAATACATAGTTCTTGTTGAGTAAGAGTAAGACGTGCTTTAACAACTTCTTGTTCTTCTTATCAAGGTATGTATGGGAACCATGCTTTATCCTTTTCATCCTGCATTGTGATATAATACTTTTAATAGTATTGCAAGTTCTTTTTTCTTCTTTTTTTTAATTCTCCTAGAGCCATCCAATCATAGATTATGTTTCATGATTTTACATGGAACAATTTCTTGGTCTAGAAACTTTTTAGCTATTGGCATTGCACTTGTTGTTTGACATGAAATGAATTGTTTAAAATGAGGCCTCAAAAATGAATTGATATATAGTATTTATTACCATTGACCAATTAGCAAAGAAGACCACAGTTAGGCGGTCATAGAGAAGATATAAAATTTAAGATTTCAGTACTTTACACTTATAAAGTTATGGTCCATATAGTTTAATTGTCTTTTACGAGACCTTATTTTCCTTCAAGGAATTAAATATTTCTAGATAGACATCCAAAGTCATGCGACACAGGTTAGTAATCAATGTAAACTATATGCAAATATATAATTATCCTATGTTCACTATATATATTCTTTAGCCACAAACTGATCTTTGTGTATAAGAACCATTTAGTCCTAGGTTATAATATGATTAATGAGTTCCTTATGAGAATGAAAAAAAGAAGAAGAAAACAAGATGTGACAATTGGTGAATGCTTAGTTGACCTTGATCATGACCTTTTATCTTTCTTTCTGGTACCTTGGAATTTGGGATTCTAAAGTCCAAAATAGTCCTTATAGCTCTTTAGTGATTTTATTTGAAGTCCCTGGTTGATGATAGTCAGTGAGAGTTCAGCAGGAAGGGCTTGTTTAATGATGGTACTACCATGTCAACGGAAGGATGGAAGTATCTTCGTTTCCAAGAAAAGGTCATATACACAGATCAAAAAGAGTGATTGTTTTATCATATGAATATATGACATTAAAACCTGGCTAAATAAATAACCTTGTAACCGTGATGTGTCTATAAATTTTCATAGTTCTTCTAATGATTGGATTATTAATGTTGCATAAATGAATTTGGTATGGAATATACACTATTTACCTTTTTGTTGGTTCTGTTATTTTTCCATGTGTTAACTTGTTCTCTGCAAATAAGACTGGATTATCTGAATTTGGGTTTCTGTTTACTGAGCCCTTTTTAATCCTCCGAATCTGTCAGGCCCTAGTTGGAACTATATCATTGCGGAGGACAAAAGCTGCAGAAAATGGAAGTAAAGGTTTGGTAGGGCTGCCATCTAAAACTATTGAAAGCTGTTTTGTGGAGCTCTCTGCTGAGGAAAGAGAACAGTATGATCGATTGGAATCAGAAGCTCAAAACACCATTAGGGAGTACATTGATGCAGACACTGTATTACACAATTATTCCACTGTGCTTCATATAATATTACGACTCCGGCAGATCTGCAATGATGTGGCGTTGTGCCCTTCAGACATCAAATCATTCCTTCCATCTAATGCTCTTGAAGGTAAGGCCATGTTCACATTAATTTTAAGTCTTCAATGGGCACCTGATTTGCTACCTTTTGGCATTTTGCCAAATCATGTGCTGCTCATGAAGTTCTTTAGTTTCATCTAGATGGCAAAGGCTTTCTAGTTCCTTTTAGTGCTAATCGTGAGGAAGGTGATATATTTTGTATATAACTATATATATGTATGAACATATGTGGTGTATATGCATGCATTTATGCATGTATATTTTTAAATATTCCCGCTTAATTTAAAGTATTTTTAGATGTAATAAACAAAACCAGTTTCATCTTTTGTCCAACCTGTTGTATTTTCAGGATCATTACAAATAACCTCGTATAGTTAATTGAGTAACGTCCCAGTCCCTATACTTTAAGTAGCATTGGGGTCCGTATACTTACTAAGGTGAAATATTTAATCACAATTCTTCTTACATTATTAATTTTCTCGATGGAAAAAATCACACGTGCAAAAGGGCATAAATGAGGAGGATGAAAACGTAATTTTATTTTTTAATTATTAAATACATATTTTTTAAAATATCCTAATCGTTCTTTCTCCTCCCCTCTTTCCCACGCTTGGCCTGCGCTCTCGACCATCATTGCTCCTGCATCGCTCGACAACCACCTCTCCTGCATCGCTCGTCGTTGTCGCTTTTGCACCGCTCGTCGTTGCCACATTGGAATGCAAGAGCAACGGGTCCGGTGCGACGGTGAGCAGTGTAGGAGAGGCGGCAGTCAAGTGGTGCAGGAGCGGCGGTGGTCGAGAGTGCAGGTCGAGCATGAGAAAGAGAGGAGAAAGAATGGTTAAAGTGTTTTAAAGAATATGTATTTAATAATTTAAAAATAAAATTATATTTTTATCCTTGTCATTCACACCTTTTTGCACGTGACAACATGTGTGATTTTTTCCGTCGAGAAAATTAATGAAGTAAGAAGAATTTGGGTTAAATGTTTTACATTCGTAATTGTAGAGACCCCAATGTTATTTTTTAAAGTATAAGGACCGGGATACTAATCATAGTTAACTATAGAGGGTTATTTGTAATTACCCCTGTATTTTATTTTATAGCATATTTATATTCATTATATCAATGTTGATGGTAATTTAAGTCTACTGTTAATGTATATCATGAATTAATTTTTATAAAAGGGGCTTGTGTATGATCACTTTCTTTTGTCCAAGGAGGATTTCTTTACCTTCTTGTTGTTAGGTCAACCTTGTAGAATCATATAGGAGATTGAATTGATTTTTGTTGTACTACATTTTAGTTGAGTTATTTGTAGGAAATTCTTTAGCTTCTAACTTGTTATTTTTATTGCAACAATTGTTTGTACTTTATAGTTTAGACTATATCACCCTGATGGCCTCACCAAATTTGGAAATCCGAACTAACAGACTATTGTTTGTTATAGAGTATGTCATTGGAAACCAAAAGTTTTATTCGAACTGTTGAATCCCGGATTTTGATGATGAAATCATTTGATGAGTTTACGATCTAATTTGTAGTTTGAGAAAAGTGATACAAGACTAACTTCGATCATGAAAAGACAAAACGATTGAAGAAGAAGAATTAGATGTTGGGCCGGAGTTGGAGATCGGTTATCAGGCCGAAAGAATCGAACATTGTGCCAAGATCGAATGTTGCGGGAGTCAATATGCCGATAGATCGAGCGATACGCCGAAGGTTCGAACGAAGTTCGGATGAATCAATGACATTCCGGACAATACAGATTTCTTGTCTTGTTATCGTTTAGGTCTTTATCGTCGTAGTTAGGTCTTAAATTGAGTTAGTTTTGGGTGTAACCTTACTAACTCAATTCGGGGCCCATTGGGCCTGATCTGAGGTTAAGTTGGGCCTATTGGAAGGCCCATTCAATGACCCACAGTTGGGTCAGGCAGTGGCAGCGCCAAACCAAGCGGTGGAATCGCTTGTGAGTTGGAACGTATGAAGTCTACGTTTTCCGAAAGACCCAGTGATTTAAAAAGCGATAGGCGCCAAGGTCCAAAAACGCCTGAGGCGCTAGGCGCATGCTTGAGCGAAGCGAGACGCTAAAATATAAAAAATATATAATATAATTAATAAATATAATTATTTAAATAAAAATATAATATTAAATTAAGAAAATATTGTAAAATTACAATATCACATTAACAAAAAATCTCAAATTTCAAAACAATAACAATAATTTTAAATAAATAAAAATTAATGGTATTAAAATCAAAATAATATATTATTAATCTAATAAGTAAAAATACTATTACTAGTATACAGATAGTAGTATATTGTTAATATGCTGTTAATAATATATGAAGTGAGAAGAGTGTGAGTAAGAGGAAGATCGAGGCTGCTGACTAAGAACAGCGGGAGCGATGAGCAATGACGGTAGCAGCAACAGCGGTAGCAACGAGTAGTAGCGGGAGTGGCGAGCGACGATAGTGGCAATGGCAGCGACAGCAGGAGAGGGAGCGACGATAGTGGTAGCTGTAGCAATAAGCAGCGGCAGTGGGAGCGACGAGCGACAACAATGGCAGCGACAGCGGTAGAAGCGAGCAGCGGCGAGCGGCGACGGTGGCAGTGGGAGTGGCGACGGTGGCAACGGTAGCAATAAGCAGCGGTAGTGGGAGCGGCGAGCGACGACAATGGCAACGACAGCGGTAGAAGCGAGCAACGACGAGCGACGACAATGGTAGCGGGAGCGGTGACGGTGGTAGCGACAGCAGCGAGTAGTGGCAATAAGAGCGGGAGTGGCGAGCAGGGTTAGGGTTAGGAAGTCGTGAGAGGAAGGCTGATATGAACCAACTAAAGCACCGGAGACTGAACCAGACGTAATATGCTGGTTCGGTCGCCTAGTTTAACCCGAGCGCTCGCCCGAAGTGCCTGGTGCCTGGGCTCAGGCGAGCGCCTCTTTGAAGTGCGTCGCCTGGAAATGAAGCTAGGCGCTCAGGCCTCGCTTCACCTCGCCTGAGCGCTTAGGCGAGCACCCGAGCGCCTATTGAAATCATTGGGAAGACCCGACGATGGTATCGCCAGAGACTGGCGGTGGTACTGCCTAGACTGGCGGTAATACCACCAGTAGATGGTCTCCCATGTGCCAGGTGATAGTATTGCCTAGACTAGGTGATAGTATCCCCAGTATTTAGTCCTGCAAACGGTGGTATCGCCTAGACTAGGATCTTGGAAACCCGGGATGAGACTTTTTTTTGCTCCATTTTTAAAGCCATTTGGGGCCTATAAATACTCCACTCATTCTTGCTTGAGTTAGTAAGAAAAGTAAACGAAAAGGCTTGTGATTCTGAGTTGTAAAGTCTTGAAAAGTGCTTAGTGCCCCCCTCCTCCTCTTTAAAGTTTTAAGTTTATTCTAAGAGAAGTGTGAGACTTGTAAAGGTTCTCTTCTAAACCTGTGAAAAGGAGAAAGTTATAAAGAGGGTAGTTGGTCTTCGTCCATTGAAAAAAGATCGTTAGTGAACGTCAGTGGCCTCGACGGAAGAGGAATAGGGAGTGGACGTAAGTCGCGACGACCGAACCACTATAAATTCGGTGTGCATTTTCTTTCTGCTCTTCATTTCTATTGTTTTTTGATTTAACTGCTTATTACATTTATTCTAATTCAAGCACACTTTCGATATCGGTTTTCATCAAACGAAAATTTTAAACCGAGGTTTTTACGAAAGCACTAATTTACCCTCTCCTCTTAGTGTCGATACGGTCCTAACAGTTGGTATCAAAGCCAAGTTTCTCTCGGTTGGTTGAACACCCAAGAGAGATTAAATGACTTTTATCGGCAATCAAGAGGGTCATTCTATCACTCGTCCTCCTATGTTCAATGGGATAAACTACACGTATTGGAAAATATGAATGAGGATTTTTCTGATTTTTATGGACTTTGATTTATAGAATATTGTCGAATGTGGTTTTTAAAAATCCTCCAGACCAATGAATAAATGGAATGATCTAGAGAAAAAATTGTTTTCCTTAAATGCTAAAGCTATAAATGCTTTATTTTATGCTTTAGACAAAAATGAGTTTAATTGTGTCTTTATATGCGAAACTGCATATAATATTTGACATACACTCGAAGTTACATATAAAGGTACTAGTATAGTTAAAGAGTCTAAGATTAATCTTTTGGTGTATAATTATGAATTGTTTCGAATGAAGCCAAGCGAAATCATTGGTGACATGTACACTCGTTTTACGGATGTTGTCAATGGTTTGAAAGCACTTGGTAAAAGTTTTACTAATATTGAACTTGTTAATAAAATTTTACGATCTTTTCCTAAAAATTGGGATCCAAAAGTAATTGCTATTCAAGAAGCAAATGACTTGAACTATTTTCCTCTTGAAAAACTCATAGGATCATTAATGACCTATGAAATGACTTGCAAGGCACATGATGAATATGGGAACAACCTTCCAAAGAACAGTAAGGATGTGACACTTAGAACCAAAGAAGACCTCTTGAGCAAAAGCTCAAGTGATGATGATGATGACTTAGCACTCATAACAAGAAATTTTAAAAAATTCATAAAAAAAATAAAACAAAATTTGTAAAACAAAATACTAAGAACAAAAACGAACTCAAAAAGGACATAATTATCTGTTACGAATGCAAGAAGCCGGGGCACTTCAAAAGTGAATGTCTTTAATTGAAGAAGAAGAAGCTGCTAAAGAAGAAGAAAGCACTCAAGGCGACTTGGGACGAATCGAGTGTATCCGAAGACGAGGAGCAAACCAATGAAGATGAGGTGGTAAACTATGCTCTAATGGCCCTCAATGACAAGGTATGTGACTCAAATGAATCATTTTTATCTTATAATGAATTACTTGATGCATTTCATAATTTGTATGATAAGCTTAAAATAGTTGGTAAGAAATATAAATTGTTAAAAAAGGATCATGCATCTCTTTCTAATGAATTTGATAAATTAAAAAATAAGTATGATAAATGTTTGTTAACTCCTTGCATTAAGTGTGAAGAGTTAGATTCACTTAAGAAGGAAAATGTATTACTATAACAAACATTAGAAAATTTTAAAATTGGTAACAAATCATTAAACTTAATTTTTGGTAATAAGGGTCATGTTCGTTGAAAAGAATGAATCCATTTTGTGAGTAGTAACACTCAACAAAAGTTAATTATATTTGTTAAAGGACCCATATTACATGTTTTCCTTGAAAATAAATGTAATTTTTATGGTAGATGTAGACATTATACTTATAAATATTTTTTAAAAAAATATAACTCACACAAATTAGTTTAGATTCCTAAAGGAATCATAAATAACTTAATGTCATTAGTCAAGATAGGTAGATCATTTCACAAGGGATCTAAAGCTAAATGAGTACCTAAAGCAAACCCCCCTTTCTTGTAGTTATATCTACAATCAAAAGCTGGGAGCAAGAGATGGTACCTTAATAGTGGACGCTCAAAGCACATGACCAGAGATTCAATACATTTTTCTAAGCTCACTAGCCAAGACGAAGGATATGTCATCTTTGAAGACAACAACAAAAGAAAAATTATTTGCAAAGGAAATATAGGTAACAAACCAAACCTCTTAATTAAAAATGTTTTATTAGTAGATGGTTTAAAACATAACTTGCTTAGTCAATTGTGTGATCAGAGTTTTAACATCAAATTTGAATCTAATGCTTGCATTATAGAGATATCTCACAAAAATATATCTATGATTGCCTTAATGACTAATAATATGTATACTATTGATCTTGATGATTTTTGTGATAAAACTTGTTTTTCTGTTTTAAACGATGATGCATGGTTTTGGCATAGGAGATTAGGTCATGCAAGTATGAAACTAATTTCACAAATTATAACTAAATAACTTGTAAGAGGTATGCCTAAAATTAAATTTGTCAAAGATAAAGTTTGTGATGCATAGCAACTAGGTAAACAAATAAAGAGTAGCTTTGAATCTAAAAATCAAGTACCTCTAGACCACCACAATTAATCCATATAGATTTATTTGGACCAATTGAGACCACAAGTCTAGGAGGTAGTAAATACTCTTTTGTGATTGTTGATGATTATTGTAGATATACCTGGACATACTTCTTGATACATAAAAGTGACTGCTTTAAATGTTTTTCGAAATTTTGTAAACTAGTTCAAAATAAAAAGGGTTTTATGATTTCTTCTATTCGTAGTGATCATGTTGGTGAATTTAAAAACCATGATTTTCAAGATTTTTGTGAGTTAAATGGGTATGACTATAATTTTTCTATTCCAAGAAATCCACAACAAAATAGAATTGTTGAGAAAAAAAATAGGAGTTTACAAAAGATGACAAGAACAATGCTTAATGAACATAGCCTATCCAAATACTTTTGGGCCGAAGTCGTTAACACGACATGTTATGTTATGAACAGGGTTCTCGTAAGACCACTACTTTCTAAAACTCCTTATTAATTGTGGAATAATAAAAGACTCAACATTTCGTATTTTAAAATTTTTTATTGTAAATGTTTTATTTTAAATGAAAAAGATATCTTAGGAAAATTTGATGCAAAATTCGATGATGGTGTATTTCTTAGATATTTCTTTATTTCTAAAGCTTATCGTGTCTTTAATAAAAGAATTTTAGTTATTAAGGAATTAATCCATGTTGTTTTTAATGAGTTTTTAAAATTTAAGAAAAATAATTTTAATGATGATTTTAATTTTGATACTTTAAATTTAAATGAAAATTCTCTTCTCCTAAACAACTTGGATGTATCTACTTCCGAAAAATTCTTATCCAAGGAATAGAAGTATGTGGATGCTCATCCTAAGGAGCTAATCATTGGAGATACATCAAAAGGTGTTCAAACTCGTTTTTTGTTTAAAATTTTTTGTGTTAATGCTACCTTTTTGTCTCAAATTGAATCGAAATGCATTAACGATGCTCTAAAAGTTTATTGATAGGTTTTTGCAATGCATGAGGAGCTAAATCAATTTGAGAGAAATGAGGTGTGAAAGCTTATTCCTAGACCTAGTGATAATCTTGTAATTGGTACTAAATAAGTCTTTAGAAATAAATAAGATGAACTTAGTGTCATGGTTCGAAATAAGGCTAGATTAGTGGCCAAATGTTTCAACCAAGAAGAAGGTACCGACTATGAAGAAACATTCGCTCTTGTGGTAAGACTTAAAGCTATAAGAATACTCCTTGCCTATGCATGTTGTAATAATTTTAAATTATTTCAAATAGATGTTAAAAGTGTTTTTCTTAATGGCTTTATTTCCGAAGAAATTTATGTTGAACAATCACTCGGATTTGAGAATGTTCTTTTTTCGAACCATATTTTTAAGTTATCTAAGGCTTTCTATGGATTGAAACAAGCCCCAAGGGCTTGGTATGAGAGACTAAGTTCATTTCTTATTAAGAATGATTTTTTGAAATACAAGATCGATACCACATTATTTATTAAATATTTTTTAAAAAAATTCTTATTATTCAAATTTATGTTGATGATATTTTTTTTAGTTCTACAAATGAGTCTTTGTGTGAGTCTTTTGCTAAAAGTATGAGCCAAGAATTCGAAATAAGTTTAATTGGTGAATTAATATTTTTTTAGGATTGCAAATTAAGCAACTAAGTGATGGATCTATTAAAACGATTTAATATGGATAAGGCTAAGGCTATTAACATACCATTGAGCATTTCTACAAAATTAGATATGGATCATGATAGAGAATGTTTTGATCAAAAGAATTACAAGGGTATGATAGATAGTTTACTATATCTCATAATAACTAAACCTGATATTATGCTTGGTGTTGGATTTTGTGTTAGATTTTAATCTAATCCTAAATAATCTCATTACAAAACAGTTAAAAAGATTTTTAGATACTTAAAAGGAATTCCTAATTTAGGATTATGATATCCAAAATCTAGAAATTTTAAATTAATTACCTATGTTAATGTTGATTTTGTTGGATGTAGAATAGATAGAAAAAACACATTTGGAACATGTCAACTCTTAGGTTGTGTACTTATTTCTTGGTTTTCCAAGAAACAAAATTTTGTTGCATTATCTACAGTCGAGACTGAATATGTAGCAATAGGTGCATGTTATACACAAGTTATTTGGATGAAAAATACGTTAGAAGACTATGGACTTTACTTGAAAAATATTTCTATAAAATGTGATAATACTAGTGCAATATGTTTAACAAAGAATCTCATTCAACACTAGAATTAAACATATTGATATTAGACATCATTTTATTAGATATTATGTTAATAATCATTATATATCTTTAGATTTTATTGATACAAAACATCAATTAGTAGATATTTTTACAAAACCATTGAATGAGGAACAATTCGATTTTATTAGAAGAGAATTAAACATGTTAAATCTTCATAATGTATGAATTCTTCTTATATATTTTTTGGATCATTATCTTGATTTCTCGGTTTCATGACTTGAGTTTTCTTTTTGAATCAAAATCATTTCATATGATTCCCTCTTTTCACTATTTACAAAAGAAGATTTGTCAAAATGATTCATGATCTTTCGGATTCATGACTTGATCTTTTATTTGTTCATGTGATGATTGAAATATTTGTACCATTGAATCCTTCCCTTTTCTTTTCTTTTTTTTTATAATAACAAAGGGGAGAAAGAAAATTGCTAGTATGCCCATCTCATGAGAAGCAAAAGTGTTAGCTTGCACATATCAAGAGAAGCAAAATTGCTAACTTATACATCTCAAAAACTTACTAGCTTGTTGCACTTTTTTTCTTTTTGTTGATGACAAAGGTGGAGAAGTAATGATGGTTTGAAAATGTTAATGTTTTGGTATCATGCATGTTATGCCCAAAGTAATGATGGTTTGAAAATGTTAATGTTTTGGTATCATGCATGTTATGTCCAAAGTAATGATGGTTTGAAAATGTTAATGTTTTGGTATCATGCATGTTATACTCAAAGTAATGATGATTTTATATTTTGAAATGATGCATGATGATGTGAAATTATACGTGTAATACTTCTAACTTATGATGATGATGCAAGTAATGATGTCTTGCATATGATCAATTATGTATGCAATATTTCAACTTATGATGATGTAAGTAATAATTATGTTGATATGATGTCTTGCATATGATCATGATTAAAATCGTTTCAACTTGGATTAGAAGGTTATCATTTTTCTAAATTCAAGTTTATTTCGATATTACGTATAGATAAGGGGAGTTTAGTTAAAACTTCATCGTCAATTGGTTGTCATCATAAAAAAGAGAGAGATTGTTGAATCTCGGATTTTGATGATGAAATCAATTGATGAATTTATTACCTAATCTACAGTTTAAGAAAAGTGATACAGGACTAACTTCGATCATGAAAAGGCAAAACGATTGAAGCAGAAGAATTAGATGTTGGGCAGGAGTCAGAGATCGGGTATCGGGTCGGAAGAATCGGACATTGTGCCAAGATCGGAGGTTGCGGGAGTTAACATGCTGATGTATCGAGTGATACGCCGAAGGTTCGGATGACACGCCGAAAGTTCGAACGAAGTTCGGATGAACTAATGACATGCCGGACAATATAGATTTTTTGTCTTGTAATCATTTAGGTCTTTATCGTCATAGTTAGGTCTTAAATTGAGTTAGTTTTGAGTGTAACCTTACTAACTCAATTAGGGGCCCATTGGGCCTAATCTGGGGCTGAGTTGGGCCTATTAGGAGGTCCATTCAGTGACGCACAATTAGGTCAGGTGGTGGCACCGCCAGACCAGGCGGTGGAACTGCCTATGAGCTAGAACGTACGAAGTGTACGTTTTCTAGAAAACCTGGCGGTGGTACCACCATTGTCAGGCGATGGTACCGCCCAAATTGGTGATAGTATCGCTAGTACACGGTCTCCCATGTGTCAGGCAGTAGTACCACCAGTGGTCAGTCCTGCAGGCTGTGGTACTGCCCAATACTGGTGGTAGTACCGCCAGGAACCCCCAAAACCTGGGATGAGATTTTTTTTTTGCTTCATTTTCAAAGTCATTTGGGGCCTATAAATATCTCATTCTTTCTTGGTTGAGTTAGTAAGAAAAGTGACTGAAAAGGCTAGTGATTCTGAGTTATAAAGTCTCGAAAAGTGTTAAGTGTCCCTCACCTCCTCTTTAAACTTCTGAGTTTATTCTAAGAGAAGTGTGAGACATGTAAAGGTTCTCTCCTAAATTTGTGAAAAGGAGAAAGAGTTGTAGAGAGGGTAGTTTGTCTTCGCCCATTGAAAGAAGATCATTAGTGAATGCCAATGGTCTCGACGGAAGAGGAATAGGGAGTGGATGTAGGTCACGACGATTGAACTATAAATTCGGTGTGCATTTTCTTTCTACTCTTTATTGCTATTGCTTTATGATTTAACTGCTTATTCGATATCGGTTTTTACGAACGAAATTTTCAAACTGAGGTTTTTACAAAAGCATTAATTCACCCCCCTCCCGTTTCTCTTAGTGTCGATACGGTCCTAACACGAACAGCTACTGATACTTCTTTGCATTACCTAGTTACAGTAAAGGAGAATATGAAATTCAGACATAAAATGTAGTTGCTGCTATAACATTTACGGATGTTTCAAGTAATAGATTCATGAACTGCCTATCTATCTACAGTTAGTAGTCAGTTTAGTAATAGGCTGAATGCCTGGATCTCTAATGAGATTATGGTTCTAGAGCTAGCCTAATATTTTAAGGTTTGTCGTCTTATTAAAATGGTCGAACGTCAAACATAAGTAGCATGGAACTTGGCTGTATGTTGATCGGTGTTGGGTGACTTTCACATCGCATGAACATTGTCTAGGGGTTCAATTTTTCACTGTAAATATTTTTGTTAATATGATCTTGAAGTGGAAGAGAAATTTGATTTTGGTGTTCAGAATAGGGCTCTGCAATATCTCATGATTTAACATGGAATTTTGTGGATTGATGCATCACCTTTACATTGAGATTCTTTTCAGGACTGATTTCAGGATCAGATTCATTAGATTGAATTATAAACAACACAAGAAAATGAAAGCTACTTTGATGAGTTGTTGATGTGTAAGAGTAAATGGCTGGTGTAGCCTCTAGATCTCTGATCTGTCATGAGATGAACATTTAATGATCTGTAGGCAGGACTTGAGTCATAGCTGATCTAGAATTAAAAACAAAGCTGCTTGAATTATTAGGATCAGAGATAGTATCAGAATCGTAACTCCTCTTATTTGGATATATATTCTACCCGGATTTTATAATTGAAATATTTCACATCCAACTTGGATAATCATGGATGTGTAGGATCTTAAAATGCTGCATTGGGATTTTAACAACATTATCTTATCCAGTAGATCAAGTTAATTTATGAGTTAGGAACTTCACCGTTGAATAGCAAACCAAGCTTTTCCCTTGCCATATTGTGCAGTACTTATTCTTTTCTTATCAAAATTGTAGAGTGCAGATGTCTATACTCATTTCATTTTCACCAATTAAAGTTTCTGACACACCGATCAACGGTTACTGGTTTCAAGTGTTGTTGGCATGCTTTGTTGTCTTTGTTGTATTACTGATTTGAGGGATGTCACTTCTTCTCGTGGCAGATGTGTCTCAGAACCCAGAATTGCTTAAGAAATTGGCATCATTGGTAGAAGACGGAGATGATTTTGACTGTCCAGTTTGCCTCTCTCCACCTCTGAAGACAGTGATTACATGCTGTGCTCATATATTTTGTCAAGCCTGCATACTGAAAACCCTGAAACACCTTAATGCTTCATGTCCTATCTGTCGTCATCCCTTATCAAAAACAGACCTTTTTGTGGTCCCACCAACAAAATCTACCAATGATGATGGGTCAAAAACTTGCTTATCAAATAGACCATTATCTTCTAAAGTTTCATTCTTGTTGAAACTTCTATTAGCATCCAAGGAGCAGAACCCTTCAACAAAGTCGGTTGTCTTCTCACAGTTCAGGAAGATGCTTATTTTGCTTCAAGAGCCACTTAAGGATGCTGGTTTTGTGATCTTGCGTTTGGATGGCACAATGAGCACGAAGAGGAGGACTGAGGTGATAAAGAGATTTGAAAATTGTGGCCTTGGGGAACCGACAGTGTTGCTCGCCAGCCTTAAGGCTGCAGGCACAGGAATCAATCTCACAGCAGCATCTAGAGTTTACCTCATGGAGCCATGGTGGAACCCAGCAGTCGAGGAGCAGGCAATGGACAGGGTGCACAGGATTGGGCAGAAGGAAGAGGTGAAGGTGGTGAGACTGATAGTAAGGGCCAGCATAGAGGAGAGGATTCTGAAGTTGCAGGAAAGGAAGAAGAAACTAGCGAGCGGAGCCTTTGGGAGGAAAGCAGCAAAGGAACAAAAGCAAGTTCGTCTTGAAGACCTACGCATCATGATGCACCTGTGAGTTCTTACCTCAAAATTTTGAACAATTTCATGTGGCCAAGCACATATATGACATGCATGCATGTGTACATGTACGTGTGTGCATGAAATTTTGTCATCATGCCTGATTGTGCATACCTACCCTGTACACATCAGTTTTCCAGCAGGTTTTTGAATCCATAGGAAACTTGGATGTGTTGTTATTGAGATGTAGGAGCATCAAGCATGTATGGTTCAACCATAGCCTGTTGCTTCCCTTGTGGTGTAACTATCATTTGATGGCCATCAGATATCTCCTGAGCAATCTTGATTTATGTCTCCTTCACCAGAAGTGGCATAGGGCTAATGATTCTGTAAGGTCAAATTTTCGCTCTTTTTGAAGCAAATGTTTCTGTAATATGATATTTGAGATTGTAGTTGTTTACATACTACGTCAAATGCATGCATTATGCTATTTCATCGAGACATGTAGGCACCTAATTCTTGTATGCTATTTCATTGAGACATGTAGGCACCTAATTCTTGAGTCAATCGCATTGAACTAATCGAGTCAACTAGGGTGGTTCTATTGTTGATATAGTATATGATTAGGTTGAATCAGAATGACACGAATTATTTGATATATTATAAGAAGCTTGTTAATTAAGAGTGGATGATACTTGAACTAATTGGAGCTTAGTTATAATGTTTTAGATATGATTACAATGTTTTGATTCAATAATGAAAAAATATTATAATTCCATTTTGAAACACTGGTATTAACTAGTACCATATTTTTCTTAATGTCATTTCTTCACAATACATAAAAATAAATATTTTAAGTTTTTTAAAACATGTAAACCTAAAGTTAATGTTAAGTGAAAAGAAATGAATATTTGTCATCCTTTGTTTTGAATATACCAACATATTCTTAATCTCCATCCAAAACTATCAAAAAAGCTCTCATAAATTATTTTTGTGATGGGGTAATACATATAGTGAATGGGAATTTGAACTAATTAAGGTTAAGGTTAGCTTACAATATATATATATATATATATATATATATATATATATATATATATATATATATATATATATATATATATATATATAATGTTTTCTGTTTAGTATCTGTATTATTACATTATAATATGACTACATAGAAGTAAATGGTGTCTAGTGATCCATTTCCCTCAAAGTTTATCACTGAGAGAATCTTTTCATGTACTTTCATTTTTATGAAGAACAATTTAAGCCTGTTAATGAGGAAATCTGAATGTAATAATAATTTTTTGATGAAACGCAATCCAAGGATGCATACCCAAAGCTTCTGCTATGAAAAATCCCACATGTACCGTCATTTCTTTCACATAAATCTAAAAGCTTAAACCTGTAAGTCATCAGTTCTCACATGAAAGAAAACGCTCTTGTACATATGATCATACGGAAGACAAGATTGTTTATAGGACTCTGTTTAAGAACTAACATAGAACTGTGTAACACTCTATATACATCTTGGATTAGTGGTTGAGGCTTATTAACCTAATGCATCAATTATTCATTCAATTAAGGCCATGCAGTAGGCCAATGAAAATATCAGAAGACATTTATTTTCTGAAAGCACAGTCATTCATTCTTCCATGGAACATCTCCTGACTTGTCTGCCTACCGAACTCCCCCTCTCAAGTATCGATGCCCTAATTTGGGTGTATCACACTTGTGAATTCAGCATAATGATCTCTTCTTTCCTGGGTTGAGTTCGTAGCTCAGTCTTCTGCAAGTTGAGTTTGTGTCCTCTTAAGAGGGACGACAACTTATGACAACAGGATCCAGTAGCACTGCAGGTTGATCTTCCATTCTGAGCAATACTGGTAAGTTATTATTATCGCTCTTACTAAAAGGAGCTCTTTTAAGTCACAGCCTCATGATAAGATCATCATTTCTTTAATTTTCTCTATTTAAATGATTAAAATTATTTGAAATCTTGCATCATAAGGGGGTAGAACTAAACATTCTGCTGCCATGCCATATATGCAAGTGTGTGCCAGCGTACTTGAGCTTCACGCCAAGTGGCATCCACCAAATGGTCCTATGAAAGGGACCAGGGTGGTGTGGAAGGCCCCACCGGAATCCCAGTGGCGATGCACGCCTCCTTCTCCTCCTCAGCAGTTTTCTGCTAAGATAAGACATCGAATTCTGATAGCCTTTTTCTCTTATTGTTTCAAGAACAGTGCAGATGATAACAGTGACACGCCACTGAAAGCATGCATGCCATGATGACTGGAGCAAGCGAATGAGATCGCGGTCAGCAATTTGGCTGATGAATCCAAATCAAGTTGGTGATGCATCTCACATCCCGGAAATCCAAGTGGAAACATTGCAGGCACCAATATGGGGGTGCATTTGTTCCTGATGCTCCACAAAAAATTGTTCCCTCACCGTGCGAGAAGATCCAAAGGAAGAAGCAGGTGATTTGCTCCGTATAAGAAATTGCCTACAGCATCAAATTTTCATACTATTCTTCTAATTTTTATGGAGAAAAAACAAAGATAAGGATGCGTAACATACAAATTTGATTCATAAGGATATGATGTATATACTATTATCAGTTTAAATTATATTAGTCTTTATTAAGTATATTAACTCTATTAACTTCCGATTGTAATAACCGGCATAAAGGGACTATTATCAACTTACGGTTAAATATATTTTGAGCCTATGATTCAATTTAAGTTAGAATGTATTTTGTAGAGCTTATAGGAGGAGAAAAAGCTTTAGAAATACTACAAAATTTAATAAGATTTTTTTTTTTTTTTTTTTTTTATGAAGATGTTAACTAACTTTAACGGTCCTACTTTTCCCGCGTATCTTTTTCGTCACGGATCCCACCCAGCATGTTCATAAATGGGCTCCCATCCTCAGGAGAATCGAGTCGTCCCCTCTCGTCTTCTTGCTCCCCTCAACACACACACACACACACACACACTATTCTCTCTTCTCTTCCTCCGAGCTCTCTCCACCACCACCCGGGATGGCGGGATGCAACAAGCTGTTCCAGAAGTGCATGCCCTACTTGGCCATGATCCTTCTGCAGTTCGGCTACGCCGGCATGAACATCATCACCAAGGTCTCCCTCAACCACGGCATGAGCCACTACGTCCTCGTCGTCTACCGCCACTTCTTCGCCACCATCTCCATCGCCCCCTTCGCCCTCGTCCTCGAGAGGTAAACAACCCCCGCCCCCGCCCACCACCAACTCCTCAGTGACTCACCTTCTCACCTCACTCCTCTGTCCCCCGACAGGAAGGTGCGCCCCAAGATGTCCTTCTTCGTCTTCATGCAGATCTTCGTGCTCGCTCTCCTCGGGTTCGTCTCCGGTGCTGCACTCTTTTGGTTGCTCAGATGTTGTCTCACTAGCTTCCTTGCCATGTCTGCAGGCCGGTCATCGACCAGAACTTCTACTACGCTGGACTCAAGTTCACCTCCCCGACCTTCTCCTGCGCCATGAGCAACATGCTGCCCGCAATGACCTTCGTGTTGGCGGTCATATGCAGGTCGATTAATTAGATCGAACGAGCTCATGATTTCCACCATCACATTCTCGGATTGCTGCTGATTGTGGAACTGATCGGTAATGATAGGATGGAGAAGGTGCATCTGAAGAAGGTGAGATGCCAAGCCAAGGTGGTGGGAACTCTTGTGACAGTGGCAGGAGCCATGTTGCTGACCCTGTACAAGGGACCCATCATGGACATGGCCTGGACCAAGCACGCACACCCACCCCACTCTAACGCGCCCACGGCCGCTGCCGGTGATGACTCGACCGACGAGGACTGGCTCAAAGGCTGCATCTTCCTCATCATTGCAACTCTAGCTTGGGCTTCTCTCTTCATCCTTCAGGTAGAACTTGGCTGCATCGAACCCTCAGCTCATGTACTCTACCTTGTGGAAACTGACTTGAGAGCCTGGTCTCATGCTCCACAGGCAGCGACCTTAAAGAAATATGATGCTCCCCTCTCCCTCACCTCCTTGATATGCTTTGTGGGTACTCTGCAAGCCATTGCTGTGACCTTGATCATGGAGCACAAGCCCTCTGCTTGGAGAATCGGCTTCGACATGAACCTCCTTGCCGCTGCTTATGCTGTAAGCCTCTTTCATCTCTCTCTCTTCTCTCGAATCATCTCTTTCTAGCTAGAAAGAAGCTAATGAGATTTCTCCTTGGATTGGAACATGCAGGGGATTGTGACATCGAGCATTGCCTACTATGTCCAGGGTCTGGTGATGCAGGACAAGGGGCCGGTGTTTGCCTCTGCCTTCAGCCCTCTGATGATGATCATAGTAGCCATAATGGGCTCCTTCATCCTTGCTGAGAAGATCTACTTGGGAGGGTGAGACCACTATCTCAACTTGTGTCTTTGAAGGACTGAGACCAAGTAATTTGGAAGGTCTTTGATACTTGTCATCTGCATGCAGAGTGATCGGAGCTGTCCTTATAGTTGTTGGCCTCTACTCCGTTCTCTGGGGCAAGAACAGGGAGAGCAAGGAGATGGAAGCCATGGACATACCAGTAGCAGTGGGTCGAGGAGATCATGGAACAGGATGAAGCTGAGACGGAGAAGGCCAAAGCTAACAACTGGATGATCTCCTCCATCCCCAATAGCAGAGAATTCCATGAAGGCCAAGAAGGAAGAGTCAGAAGCTAGTTTGCTTCTGACACTTGAAAGGAAGACTCGGAGGACCAAAAAAAAAAAGAAAGAGGAGATTTATATATCTCTCTCTCTCTCCTCTTTTCGTTTTCTTCTTGTGATTATGTAATTAGGACTTCACGAAGGAATGACAGTGAAGACTTTGTTTCCTCCTCAAAATTTCTGCTCACCAAATTATGTTCAGATGCTAAACCATTAAAAACTGAAAATAAAAACAGATTACATGATTAGTGAGCATGCATAAATTCAATTAAATGTTGATATGGAATAAATCCAATGTATATGAGATCTCGAAAGGATCAATACATGTCATCTTAAGTCACAAAGGAGCAACCTTACATTATACCAAGATATACCGTCGCATTAAAAAGACTAATATGTGTTTTCTTTAGTACTTCCAAGTTAACATCTGTAGCAATACATTTAATATGCATCAATTAATCACTTTGAGCATACATTTCATCTGCTTTCAATTTGATCTCAGCCTACATTTATTTTATATTATGTAATTGACCTTTTTCTCTTTAGAGGAAAAGCTGAAGAGTTTCACCATGTTTCACTCTAAACTATGTGCTTTGAGATTGCTACTACTGAGTTGTTTCCAAGTCCTACAAAGATTGGTTACTGATAAATAAACTTGTGACCTTAAGGTTTAACTTAATCAGAAGGAACAAATAGAAGTTGGCAAGCAATCTCATCATCTTCATAATTGTCCAGCCATGAGAAGCTTTTCTGGGTGATCATCCGAGAAGACACTTGAGAAAGAATAACTACTCAGCCACAACTTGGAGACAAAAGGCATGTTTGTGGGATTAGAGCAATTTGCATAGTGGATAATGACAAGTTTAAGACACCCCTAAGGAACTTCTAATGGCAAGGAATCGGTGAATGTGGAATGGAAATACATAATTAGATGTGGAATAAAGAACGAAAACCGCAGACAAAAAATGAGATATGTTTCAGCTCAAGCAGACAACTTTTTTAACTGAATAAAATTAGATTCTGAGGTCCATTTCCTACATTGTGTGGGCAACTTGTGACACAAAGTTCATGGAGGAAGAATATGAGACATCTTCCACTACTAGAATCCAAATACTTTTTCTGCATTCTTAATTCAAAACGTGGTGCTGATTGATGTAGCATCAAAACCTTTCGTATGTTGGGAATCCTGAATGGATTACAACGAGACTTTTGCTGATTAACCATTTTAGCTGCCGATGTCCATGGAGAATCTCATGGTAAATTGGCATCATTTATTTTTTAGCTTAGAGAATAAACGTTCAAGAATTCTGGTATGCAAGAATTCTAGCAGTTTATGTTGGTTTATTATCCTGTATGAAAGATAAGAAATTTGTAGATTCTATCAAAAGATAAGATCTAATTAACATAAGCAGCACTGAATCATATCCATAAAGTGATGTAGGTTCTATGTTCTTGGCTTTCTTGTTTTTGCTCATTTTCTAATGCACATAACAACACAAAAGGATCGGTTCTTCCAGAAACATTCTTATATTTCAATATTCAGTACAAAGCTAACACAAAACCATTTGTTGTGATGAAGAGGAACATGAAACTTTGAGTTTGTGAAATAAATTATTAGCAAGGAGGGATTACGTGATGAAGAGTGACTTACAACTCTTGTTCATTCATCTCCAAGGATCGAATCTCTAGTTTGCTCTGTCACTCCAACAGTAACATCAGAGAATAATGATAAGCAGAATTAGTGGAGAATAAGACAATTTATAAGATCATTTTCAGATGCAGAACTCTAAAGTGGCTTATATCTTGAGAAGGAATTATTCCAACTGAGAGCAGTTGGTGAATAAATATTTGAAATGGTGCTTGTCATTCTCACTAAATGGATAAGATCATTCATTCATTAACCCACTAGCTAGATAAAGTTCATATCTGCATGGAAGTCACTGTGGAAATAAGAACTGCATGATTAACTCAACAACAGTTTCCAGCATATCTTTATAAACAAATGCTGTTTAATGAATCCGTACATATGTTCTTATAATCCGATGACAACAATGGCTAATTGATTCTTAGTACTCCTGCCTAATTATGCACTCCTTTTCAGCACATCATCTTGATGTGACTTCAGCAATGGCTTGTGAATGGATCAAGTGATATACTGCTATATTATACAGAAGATAGAACTGTCTAACAAATCAAGATGCAGGGCATGGTTTTAGGCAACTTGTCCAAGAGTTGCAAGTTTTCTCACTTGTGCAATCCCAAGGGAAGCGCCTAGAGAACTAAACTATTGTTTCATTGGACTGAGATCACAACACCTCATGTCATAAGTTCTTTTCAGCATAGTGGAAGAATTGTTTGGTTGCTCTGCATGTTGGACTAGCAATAAGGAGAATTGCAGAGCTTAAAAAGGGGCTAATAAGCTTTTAGACAGTGCAAATGACCAGCCATACAACAGTGTTCTTATCATCCCCATTTGATGATGCCTGAGGTGGACACAAACCATATTATTAAACAAGTGTGAGCTTTATTCTAAAGTAATCCTGATTGTTCCAGGTTTGGGACAGGGAACATGGAAGGCATGTTGTACTATTCAAGGTAGGCAAATCATTCTGAAACAAATCCTAAAAATCTACAAGTCCTAAATCTCAAAAGTAAATACTTAGAAGGCCTGAAAACACATTAGCCCAAAAATGCTCACTTAAAGTTCAATAGATCTTATCTCTTAATTGTTGATAGTACAATCCTGGGATCAAATGCATTGTTTTGGAAAGATTTATGTGATGGCAATATTTTCTCATTGTCTCACATATTGCTAAGATGTCCTATCATTTCTCAGACTTAAAAATGGACACAAAGTATGGTTTTTATTCTGGCAGACCTTGTAGCATGAAAAAATGTTGCAAGGTGCAGTGTAAGAAACAGACACAGGGAGGCTTGGGATTCATGGTCTGCAGCCTTCATGTGTGTCATATACAGAGAAAGGAATGGTATGAACTTCTAGTTTAAAGTCTAATTCTACATCTGTGTTGCAGGAGTGGATTAGATTCTACTCATTGCAGGTAGTAGACAGGCTAAAATTGGTGTCATTAATCCCTGGGGAGTCTGCATCAAACCCTTTGGGTGGTGTTTGTCCTGTGAATGTTGCATGACACATGGAGTGACATTTTATTATTCACATCTTCTTAGAAAAGCACCAAAAACTAAGATATAAAGAAAATTTCGTAATCTATTTAGCTGAAGAGATGCACCAAAAACCAACTGGCTTCTTCTTAGAAACATCCTGGAATTCAACAAGCAAAAAATAAATCATTGCTTTCGTAGGATGGGTATGGAAACAGTACAGAACAGTAGAATCCAAAGGCAGTAATCACAATAAAAGTGTTAGTCAAGAACATACACTCAAACAGTCATACAACGTCTATCTTAAACTTTCAGCACCAGGATTCTCGGAGGCTACTACTTTCAAGGTCATAAGATTGATGAGTTGTGAGACACAGAATCATCCTTTTGAAGGGAAACATAGTTATCTGGTGTAACTACGCTCCCCTTTCCACCTTTTTTATCCTTACCTGATGATAGGATCCCCTGCCGTCCAAATGGTGTTGAGACACGGCGACCAGTTGGCGTTCCGCAAGCAATGTTCGCACTCGAGCTTTGGCCCAAGGGCTTCTTAGTTGGAAACTGCCTCATTGGGCTTGGCTTACTCCCAAAAAGAGCTTCCTGCTCTGTTGCAAATTGTTCCTGCAGCTTCTTCCTTTCCTGCAGAAAAATGAAGGCCACAGAGAGCATAAGAACAAGTACTGGTATTGTCTAATAGATTTCAGAACAATTGAGCTGCTTAATTTCCTAATGAAAGCTTCAATTATGAATGTTGCTAGAGTATATGCAGAAAATAGGCAGCTTGTCATAAAAAATGAATGAACATAAGTGTGTCACACAAAAAGATATGTTAGAGTTCTGGAGTGACATAAAGTGAAAAAAACCAAAAAGATAATGAAACCAACCCGGAATCGTCGTTTCTCCTCTTCTCTTTGCAGCCTGAGTTTGACATAATTTTCCAAGCTATCTAGCATTCGCACCTGGAGATCAAAATAACAGATCAGCTATTCAAATAAAACTTTAAGAAACATATTTGATTATGAAGAAATATTTTTCAGCAACAAAATAATACCTTGTCATACATAAATGGCATTCCCTTTTCGTTCTCCCAGGTTTTTATTTTTGAAGCCAGATTCTCTACCAGAGCTACAGAAGAATAGTCAAGTGATTGTTAGGAAATAATAGAAACCAAAATATGTGCATCACTTGAAAGAAAATTCTCATATTTGTAATTAAGAGACAGATTAAGCAAAAGTATACGGTTAATTCAAAATTTACAGTAGTGTCATGAGAGAAATCAGATCACTTTTGTCTCAAGTACAAGAGATTTTTAAAAAATTAACAAAAACAATCCACATTGGCAAATACATTTTGTTTACGATGAAACTTACATGCCATGGCTAGGTGGCCACTCTTATGTTAAGGAAAGCACATGCAATAAAATCTGCATGTGTAAGCTTCGATCATTATGGTATTATGAAAAAAATTAAAAAATATCCTTTAGCAAAGAATAATTTTTATTTTCTCATATTCTGTTTTATGTTTCTTCTATTGAACTATTATATCACATTTTTTGTAATTTTTAAGTTCTAAAAATATTTATTGGATGATTCCGATCTTGCTGATCAAATCCAAATATCAATCTTGTGCAATATGGCCAAAAACATGTTTCTATGTATGTCCAGTGACAGACACCGGAAAGGTAAAGAATGATACTCACTTTACTGCCTATAATCTCCCAACCCTCGTGACCAACAAAGGGTAGTAAAGATGATGATCATGTAGTTTTCTACATTGGAAAGTATATTATACATTACACCAATTAGAATACAGTATACTTTTTAAAAGATTCAATTTAAAACTGAGAGCACCCCATATGCCTAAAGATTGCAACTAAGAATTGAACCTACCATTCATGAATGTGAAGGAATGCAATCACTAAATTACTTGAAATTCTAAAAATCTAGGCAACCACTTTCTCCTCCTTATTGGGGATGTTACAAGAAAACAAGAGGTCAAAATAAACAAATAAAAGTTCGGTGTCTAAGAGGATAAACATAGAATACATCATAGAAAGAAAATCATACAATACATCATAGAATATAGCTCACATGGTATTTTGTTGACCAGTATCCGGGCTTTTTCTGCACGTTTAAGATTCTTATGCACTCCTCGACCAGCAGCATAGCGATTTTCATCCTGTTCAATATGTCAAAGTAAACAGCAGAATATTTCCAGTAAGTTAGCATTTTATCATGACCAAGATTAATACAAGGACATATAGGAAGAACTGACTGCCCTCAAAAAGGATAAAGCAGTTCAGTGAATCAAAGTTCAGCTGAGAATGGACAGATAAACTTTGCACTATCTCACCATGCCTTTAACACGGATAAGTCATGGCATTACTGGTAAAATTTGGTCAATTTTATTACCTTCTCATAATCATCGAGCCAATTCTCCTCCTCGGATGCAAATGTCCATTTCTCCACCTTTTCTAAAATGTCTTTTCTGCTTAGAGCTTGCTCTTTAGCCTTCACAGTCTGATTATCCATTCTTGAGAGAAGTTCAGCGAGATCTACTTTCCCTATAAATCAATTATGAAAGAAAAGTAGTTTACATATATTTATTACCACTGTGATGATGATTGTGACTGACAGCAAAAAAACAAGAAGCTACAATAACACAAGCAAAGATGATATTGAACTGAAACAGATACATGAATTCATAATGAATGATAAATTTGTTATTCTTTAGAGACATAACTATTCTGAAAAAAATGTCGTGTGGAGGTCAATACCAGATAAATTCCAATATTTAATTTTATAAAAGACAACCAATGCAACAGCTACAACTGTTTAGGCAAACATGCAGAATAACCAAAATCTCCTTGTAGTTACTTTGAATCACCAAATTCATCATTATATTTCGTTGGTGCTCGAAAGCAGGGTTAAAAATATAGGTATAGTGCTGATTCCTAAATTCCATCGAACCAATATTTACTCATCACAGAAATGTAGGTATATTTCTAAATATGCCTTATAATAATATTTAAATGTCATCACAGAAATGATGCCTCTGATCAAGGATGTGTTAACTGTTAACAAACCCCCATGAAAATTCCACACTGCCTAATGCCTCTTGCATGGGGCCATCATTTTTATTATTGTCATGATAAACTGCATATGAGATCTGGTAGGACAGGTACGTATGAGTAGTACACTCATCGGTAGTGATATCCAATACCAAGCTTGAGAAAAATTGAATTTATGCAAATCTAACATCAGTATAAAAATATCGATATGTGTGTACATGTTCGATAAACTTAAACCTAGTCTGAAGTGTAGTAGTTGATCTTCCACTAATAAAGTGTATTGGTATATGTATAGAGAATGAAAAACATATATATGTAAAAGTCAAAATGTAACATTATGGGCAAAGTGCTCCAGAAGGAAGCCATATGATTGTTGAACATTCAAGTACCTTCATTAGGAACAAAAACACAAAAATGTCCATGCCATAAATGTGATATGTTCGAACTTCACTAAAGCTTAATAAATCATGAGTTCAAACAAACCAGAATCTATGAGACCAATAAGTGTTTCTCTTGCTCCTTCACCATCAACATCCATGTGAACACTTCTGTAAATTTTGTCAAGCTCATTTTGCTTCTTTAAAACAAGTTCCTTCATCTTGCTAGCTTTTAGAACATTCAATCTTTCAACTTCATGTTCAGCCTAATGAAAGTAAAATTACATAAGACACAATGATAGAATATCTGAAAAAGTTAATGACCAACAAAAAGATTTTCTCAACATATTATATATATATATATATAAAGGATCTTGTGTGGACAGAGAAATACAGGAGTGAATTACCTGATCAATTAATTCAAGTGCAAGGCAACCTTTCCCAAGTACTGAATCGACAGATGATGATATCAAGCAGGTTACATGGTCAAATCTTTTTTGTTCATCCATAGGCATATCCATGAGATTCCATAACTCAACAAGTGTACTCCCCAAGTTTTGTAGCTAGAGAGCAAAAGAATTTTCATTTGTCATTAGCAAAAATTATAAAAATATATAATCAGATATCAAACAACCACAAATATAAACTTCATGATACAAATTCAGAAGTGTTGGGAGTTTATAAGACCCTAGAAAATGTTCTTATTCAGGTACTAGCAGGTCTCACCAGAAACCTCAAAAAGCTCAAAGCTTTCATGAATTTAAGTATAATTTTTACATTGCAAGCCTTATGAACTACTCAAATTTTATAAGTTTCAACTTCACCTTCTTATCTAACAGTCACAGAGGAAACCATAAATAAGGGCTGGGGATTTTGTAGACAACTAGAAGCAATATTTTGAAAGTGAATGTACATTACAGTAGACATCTTCAGTATATCACATGAAATATACTACAGGAAAGAGGAAACTCTGGCGAGATTAGATATGAGTTTGTTAGTCGTACTAAAATATGTTGGTTCCAAAAAAATATAGAAGATATTTCAGCTATCAAGATTAAGAAAAAAAAACTGATAGCCTACAGACAAAATTTTAGCATGCATGACATGCAAAAGTAATATGCTCTTAACCACACCTTTTGTAAACTTTGTAGTTTCTCTTGCTCTAGTGAATGAACAATTCCTGCAAGTCTAGCAAGAGTATCATTACTTATGCTTTCTGTCAGGTTGTTTGAAGAATCACCAAAACTAGGATGGACTCCAGATATCATTTTATAGAAGTCGACTGACAACACCAACGATAGATCTTGAATCAATTTGATGTAAGCACCAACCTTCTGCAAGCGTAGGTTCTGCAAGTTCCAAACAAAATAAGTTACAAAATATGATTTTCCATATTTGGAATAACATTATATTTCGATTACCAATACTAGACCTTATCTTTTTGAAGCTCATGAAGTTGGCACTTCAGCTCTCCCAGTCTTTTAAGAGTTAAGTCCCGTTCGTCTACCTGAGCAGAAGTAGAACTTCCTTGATGGATGTTACCAGCTATTTCTGCACATATCCTAACAATTTGCAATTGAACATCCAGGAATTCCTTGATCCTTTGTTCCTTCTTTTGTCCCAGATCATCCAACAATGGTTTAATCATGGCCAACTGTTCCTTAAGTGTGCCTGCTTTTTTCTCTAACTAGGAGTAGAAACAAGAGAGCATCAGTTGAGAGTGAATAGGAACATAAAGAGACTGTAAAAGTGGCAATATCGTAACTAACCCGAACAAAGGTTTCTCGCTCTCCGAGTATGGAAATTAGATTAGATACTTCAGCTTCACCATCAGCCAGCATCTGGTGTAATTCTGCCTTGTGTTTTCTAGTTTGGTCTACTTTTCTTCTGTACAAGTCAAGGCATTCCTGTTCAAGCTGTAGTATTGTCCTGTCCCTTTCGCGATCATTCTCCCCTATTTCATCCCATAAATCCTGAATCAACATAATTGCCATCTTTTACTGCACAGTAAGTATTAGATAGTAGAAAGCATGCAAGTTCATGTTAACACAGTGTCACATCCAATTGATGAAGTCACTATTTATGGATTCTTTTCTCAACAAGATCTCGTGATTAAAATATTGTTATTTTTATCACATTCAGTTTTACATATAGCTAGACCTACTATATAGCCAAATTAAGCACCAATCGTAAGCAGATGTAGTTTCAAAACCCAAACATTTTTATTCTGAGTGTATCAGAAACCTTCGATTTCTTAAACAGACTCAAATGAAAACATAGAACAATGGTGCAGACCAGTAGGACATCAGCTATTTCTTACCAGAATGAGATGATCACATCACATGTTCAGAAGGAGAAGCACCCTTAACACTTCTTCCCTCACAAAGTATAACTTAATATATATATGAAAATAATTAAGAAATTCGTGTAATAGGCTGTCACATGCAGGAAATGTAACCTTTTTAATGTGACGGCACCATCATTTCCATCATAAATGTCCACTATTGTAACTTCATAGACCCAACTCATAATATAATTCACGAACTTGAAACAAACTAATCTAGGCATCACAAGCTGAAGCCACGACATCTAAAAGAACTATGGACAAAAGGCTATTCTGACACAGAGGGCAAAAACTCGATCAAAGGCAAAAACCGCTTCAAGAAAACAGACAAAACCAAAAAAGAAATGGTTCCAGAGAGGGATAATTCACGCAGCTTTACCCTAGCATGCAGGGAAGCAGACTCTGTGACTCGCCCCGGAAGAAAAAGAAGCGGGCTTTCCACAGTGTCAAGACTCGCCCACAGCCACAAGAAAACGCAAAACTGAACCACGCAAAGGGAAGATTTCGAATTTCGTCATCTGTCAGACTCATCTATTAAAAACGCCAACGATCAAGCAACCCCCAAACCACGGGCGCAAAGAACGACCCTCGCAAAATCTAAAAGAGCGCAAACCGTTGCAAGCACCGCAACTAGAGCAAGAAGCAAGACGAAGTACACAAACGAAGAACCCAAGAAAACGTCGAGATAAAACGGCAATTGACAAGAAAGGAGCAAAAACGAGCAGAAAAAAAGCAGAGAATTTTGGTGGGGAAGGGGGACCTGCAGTTCTTGGAGCAAAGATCCGCAGGTGGTGGCCTCCGTGCGAGCCGTGGAAGGCAGCGGGAGACGAGACATCTCTCCTTGGAATGCCGAAGAGAGCAGAGCAGACGAGGGGGGGGGTAGGAATGCGGATGGGGGAAGGCAGTAAAGGCGAGAGGAAGAGGACAAAATTTGAAACTGTGAGGGCGCCAAAACCGAAGAGGATTTAGGGGAAGGTAACGCGTCCTTCGCCTCCGCCCGACCCATTTATAGATCCTGGGTAAATGAGGAAGACTCGGTGTCTTTGCCGAGACAGGAGACACTGTTATCGTTTCAAAGCTTAGTGCGTCCAGTTCCTATGCGAGAGAGACCTGCGTCGGCACCCTCAGACACACTGCAGGGAATCGGACGGCCTCAGATGGCCGAACCACGTGGGCTCCGCCAGAACGGACGGTCTCTGTCGAGTACAAACTTCTGGAATTGAATTAAACCATGAGATCCAATAACATAACGACCGAATCCTTTTGCGACACATTTGCAATTCCTATCAAATGAAAAATAGATGTCGGGGAGAATCTACCAAAAATACACATTCTGTGGGCATCCTCGTCATCTATCCCTCGTTCATGCACGTGTTTAATTGGTTATTTGAAAGCGGTAGGGCTTATTCTCAATCACGTCTGTCTCATGTAGTCTATCAAAATCTTAAATTTGATGGTGGCCACTTTGTGTATGTCTGTCTGTGTTGAGATAGATTTATCTATCCCAATCAAATAGGAGTGTTGATAGGAAAGCCTCATGTGGGGTTCTTCAAGGCTATCTATCTCGTATAAGAATCTTACTATTATTTTTTTTCAATATGATTGTTTTAAATATAAAATAATTATTTGCTCGTTAAAATAGTTGATTAAAGTCATTGATCCTCGTAGTCCAGATAAGGCTTTAGTAAAATATCCTATGAGATTATATATTTATTATTGTTTATTTTTTTTAAAAAAATTTATATTTATTTATATGATTATATTTTATTTATTATATATCTAGGTCATACAAAATTTTTGGCAAGATTACATATATTCATTTATTTATTTAATTTATGTATTTTTTTAATTAAAATAAAAAATATATATTTTATCTTTAAATAAATATTAAAATATTAAAAAATAAATTTATCACATAATATTCAATAAACTTTTAAAATATAATATTTTTAAACAATACTTGAATCAATATATATATATTTAAAATATAATCATCATCTATTGTTTATTAAATACTTAAAATATTTCATAGTTTTACATCCATTCAAATTTTTGAAGGGACACTTAATTAAAAGCAAACAAAATAAAGCTTTTCTCCTCAAGTTTACTTCTTACGAGACGACATCCGCAGCAGGTGGACCATGCGGCTATCCGCCAATCGAAAGCAGGTACTAGGATCGGGTACGAGTCAATATAGGTAGCTTAACAAAAGCAGCGACCTTTTGTCGACAACTCCTGCCTTAACCCTATCCCAAAAGGTCGGCTAGGTGGCAATCCACTAATCACGAGGCAGGTAGAAAAATGGTAAGCTGAAACCAAGTAGCAATAATAACGAAAAATCCCTTAAAGACACTAATCGGAGCTTTATTCCTTCCCAGTTACGTACTTACCAGCTCTAATGATGTCCTTACAGATATCCACGTGGTCACCACTGTCCAATTACTAGGAAGGTATAAGAAACGGGTAGTTGTCGCAAGATAAGGATATGCCCATAAAAAAGCAGTTTGGTCCATCACGAGACCCATCCAAATGTGGAGCCCAAACCAAGTCTCAAACGCCACGTCTCACGACAAGTCAACTCTTCCTGGCACTGAAGTCAAAAGCCACAGGCACAGAAATCCAGCAGCTTCCAATCTCTCCTCCTCATTCGTGCTCTCTCTCGAACGCTACCGGGTGCGCATCTGCTTCTGTAACACCGGAGGGTTTTATCCACGCAATTAGGCGGACCGGTGGAGCATGGAATCCTGCGACGCTGCTCTCCCGTACACGCTGATCGGGCTCGTCCTCCGGCAGCCGTCGCCGCCCCATCCCGGCGCGGCCTCCTGCCCCAGCCGCTTTCTTCGGGACTACGCCTCCAGGGCCACCAACACCCTCCTCTGGATCTGCCTCATCTCCGTCACCTCCCTCCTCTGCCGCAGGCTCGCTAGGCTGGTGCGGCTATGGGTCCAGGGCAGCCGGATCCCCGGTCCGCCCTCCAACCCCTTCCTCGCCCGTTCCAAGCTGATCCCCGGGTGTGGTTCCCTGGGGCGTCTCACCGGTGGGCGCCGATGCTTTATCGAATCTTGTTTTTGTTCTTTCGAGATGCTTTTGTCTTGTAGCTGAAATTTTGGATCCTATGGCAGTCTTGATTTATTGGAAAGATTTTGATTTGTCATTCAGCTTGTAATGATTGTTTTTTTTGCTAATTTTCTTATAGATTATTATTTTTTGGTTAGTTTTACTATCTTGGATTTATTAACTATAAGTTGTTATTATCATGTTTTTCTTTAGGGAATTTGGTTACCCTTTTATTCATGCTTAATAAAAAGATTACATTTTGCAGACAACTGATTGAATTTGGTTGTGTAGTGATTAGAACAACTTATGTTTCTCATGTCATGAAACCTAAATGTGATAAGGTGATATAGCAACCTTTTTCCTTTTATTTTTGGTTGGGTATCTCTGTGTCTGTGAGTCAATCCTGATCATATAATGTTGCTCTTTCGGTATATAATAAAAGGGCCAGAATATTCTGAAAGGGAGATAGAAAAATTGGAATGACTTGAGATGATGCTAAATTATAGACTCAAAACTCTATTTAAGAGGAACTCACTGTGAGCTTAAAATTCAACGAGCATGGCTGCACGATCTTAGTTGATTTCCAAGCTTGATTTGTCTATTTTAATTTCTGTGTTTTTTTTTCTGAGTTATGACATCATCCCATCGTTCTCAATATCAACTTTTCTGAGCTCAACAGAAGCAACAACATGATTAGGATCAGTGTTTTGACTTATGAGCAGTTTAGTTTATGTGTAGTTTCTTTGATGATAACCTTTTAATTTCGTAATCACAAAGATAAAAAATGGAAACATTTTTTCTATATGAAGGCAATAATTGTTTGATATAATGGTTTCTTTTTCTTTTCATGGTTTGTGATATTGACTGTCAAGATATCCCTTGGGGATTTGAAGGCCAGCTGAACTCTCTGATCCAACTGGAAGTCCCATGATTTGATTCGATTGATCTTAGTGGATTCTGATCATAATTCCCACAACCAATCCTAATCTTCTGCAGTTTTTACTATTATCTGGAAATAAATTAAATTAAACAACATGACTAACTTAAGTACCTAGTCTAGTTTTGGGAACCCATCTAATCATTGTTTAAATAACTTGGATAAATGCGGTTATGAGAGTACAACTACTTGAATTAATTTAAGTAATTTTCTTATTTATATGCATGTCTGAGCTTGCTGTGTTGCAGGCTATCTTGCTGAGTTGCATGAGAAATATGGACCAATTGTCAGACTTTGGTTGAGCCCGACTCAGCTTCTTGTCTCTGTCAAAGATACTATGCTCATTAAAGAGGTGCTTATAAAGGCAGAGGATAAATTGCCATTGACTGGACGGGCATTTCATTTGGCTTTTGGTAGATCAAGCCTGTTTGTTTCATCCTTTGAGAAGGTATTTCTAATTAAAGAGCATAGTATTTGATACAAATTTCACCATTTTATCACATTTTCTACTCTTTCCAAATGGTAGCTTCACTTGTGACTTTGAGGTTAGCACCCAGACATCGACTGACTGTTTTGGTTCATATACCTTTTCCTTTTCCTGATACTTGCTTCCGATTGTGTTATCTTTTAGAAAAATCTGTTTCTGAGAAGTTGTTCTACAATATTTTACATATTCCATTTCATTTGTACATAGACTATGAGAAGACATCTTATATATTTACTTATATGATATTGTTGACTAGTCTTATGAATGGAAACTTTATTTGTTTGCTCTTTGTTAAAGATTATAATTATTCTTGTCTTGATCACTAAACTGTGGAGAACCTCTTTTTTTTTTTACTTCAGATGTTATTTTTTCACTGGTTCCAGGTACAAAAGAGAAGAGAATCTTTAGCAGAATACATGAACGGGAGAATAGCTGTGAGAGCAAATATTATTCCTTCTGAGATTGTTGAATGTGTCATGGGCAGAGTTGACACTATTATGGCTAAAGGTACCCTTGATTGTGGATCGGTTTCTCAACAGTTGGCATTTTACATTCTTGGGAGCACACTCTTTGGGGATGCATTTTTGGATTGGCCTAAAGCTAGCATTTATGAGAAGCTCCTTATAACAATTTCTAAAGATGGTTGCTTCTGGGCCTCTTATACAATCCCTCCTTTCTGGAGTAGAGAATACTGGAAGTACAAGCACATGTGCAAGAGGTTAAAACACTTAACCGAAGACATTATTCAGCATTGTGTGGAAAAATATGACTTGTTAAGCAAAATTGGTCACAGTTCTTACAAAGATAACAAGGATATTGAAGATGAAGTCAGGTTCAATGATTCTGTTCTGCTTGATAATATGCCTTCAGGTGTTCTCCTCCAGGAAGAGATGGCAGAGTATCTCAATTCCAAAGAAGAACTATGTGGGAACATATTGGGCCTGATGTTTCATGGATGTCTAGCTACTTCTAGCTTGATTAGTAGCATTCTGACAAGGCTTGCTTTACATCCTGAATTGCAGCAGAAGGTAGATCTTACTTTAATTATATGCATATTTCAGATTTGTTATCTGTTGGTGTTTCTTCATATGATCTTGTTTTACTCTCAAAGTGATTGAAAATGACAATCTTCATTGTTGAAGGTTGGTGGTGCTAACTGCTAATGAATTGTCAACTTTGTATGATCGGGCTAGACCATAAATTTGGTCTCAGCCAAAGGACCTTTTGATGCAGAACTCTAGTAACTTGATAAAGCAATATTTGAAACAAATTTTTGTGTATTCCATCTTTCTTAGGTTGAGGAGCTGAATTTGAAAGCTAAAACTAATGAACATTCTAGAGCAAAATGATTTTAATCACTGAACATGTATTCTAGAAATGCTCGGCTAACTATATATGATCTCTTATCTATCTTCTCTGCCACAGTTATATGCAGAGATCATTGCAGTTCAGGAGAAAACCTGCAAGTTGGACTCTGATGATGTACAAAAGATGAATTTACTTATGGCTACAGTCTACGAATCAGCTCGGTTATTGCCAGCTGGACCTTTGCTTCAAAGATGCTCTCTTGAACATGGTAATGAACCCTTCCAAGTCTAATTTTTTTCAATTTAATCAAACTTTCTGAAATATTCATTTAAGCATTGAACATTTTAGTTTCATGTTTTGTGTTGACAAGGTCATTGTGGTTGCTTTTTGTTTTCTTCTTCTCTGCAACCAACACATAGTAAATTCTCTCTCTTTTCGTTCTTGATATTTTAAGCATGCTATGTTAATAAATTGTAACACTTTAAGAGAGGAAATTTAGACAAATAGGCCTACATATCTTTTGGATGGTAAATTGCTAATATAAAAACTGATGAAATCAGCATACAAGCATGAGTGTGTTACTTATATCTGCTCTGAGTTATTTGATATAAATGGCTTTACTTTTTAAGCATCTTAATTCTTACATGCTTGTTGCTCTGTGCATGGAAATAATGTCATTATACAGATCTTTTAAATAAATTGTTTGCTGGAGTAATCTAAATATCATTACAGGGAAAATTTCTGTTGCTATTGATGTATTCAAACACTTAAACTTGATATTCTCGAGGATTTAAGGAGTGACTCTCATTTTCCCACTGCAGTATACATAGATCTCTTATTATGTTCAGTTGACTCAATAATTTATTTATACTGTGGAGATGAAGTTTTAAACATGATGTTAGACCGATAAATGACATGTTGGGAGCTAAAAGTCAGCACTGATCGAATTAAAAATAAATTGGAAAAGGGTATCAAGATAATCTAGTAAAAATCTGCTTACCTCTTCTTCCCTTGCTTGCCAGCAGTTCTGAGACTCAAGACTTTTGTCTCCTCTTGTTCTTTTTTGTCCCTTTCCTTGCCGCATTCAGAGAGTTGCAAATCTGAGGCAGTGAGGGTTTAGTTTTCATGATTCTTGCAGTTTAAATTAACTGGTTTGCAGGTTCAAATTCAAGAAACACTCAACATCATTTGCATTTGTGTCTATATGAGGTCCATTCAGCTTGTGGCTCCTTTAGTGATGAATATGCTTTCTACAAGTGCCTTTCTTGCTCAGTGGTGATGTATGGATGCGAGTTTGACTATGAAGTATGAACCATCGTTGTACTAATTGATTGCTTGCTATCTCTGAAAATTATGGTTAGGAAATCAATTTATGGGGACAGTCAACTGGAGATATCTGATTTAGTTGAAGTGATGATCACCATGTGATTTAGAAGCTTGGTTTTTAACTTTACACTATGTTTCCTAATTTGGATTAAGAATGAGAGCTTAGTGATTTGGATGACTTAGGTTACATGGTGCAACTTTACACCATGTGATTTATAAAATTGGTTATTAACTTTACAACAAGTGATTTATAAACAGGAACTTCTTTTGAAATTTATGATCAGATATTTGATTATTCAATGGTTACATGGTAACATGTTTCTCATTTGAAGACATTCATGGATGACTTAGGTTTTAGCTTCTTCTCTACAACTGTTAGTTGAAGATCATAACTTTTTTGTTTGTAGTTTGCTTCTTACAAAGAATGGTATATATCAAGGATGTAACTTTGTACCGTACCGGAGTTTCGAACATAGCACGATACAATACGAGAGTATCGAGCGGGACACCAAGGTGTACCGCTTGGTATATATATATATATAAGTTCAAAAAAAAGGTGACGTCGCCTCCTTTTTCTGCCCACGTGGGGAGAAGAAACCGAGGTTTCCTTCTCCCTGCACAAAAAAGGGCGATGAGGTGATGTCGCCGCCTCGTTTCTTCTACCCGCGTGGGGAGAAGAAACGTCGCCTCGACAACGCTCCATTTCTTCTCCCCGCGACGTCACTAAGGCTTCTTCTCCCTGCACGGATGAGGAGAAGTTGTCGACGACGCCGAGGCCTCGTTGCCTCGGGCGAGGAGGAGGCGACATCTCATCTGCGACATCCGGCGAGGGAGGGCGGCGATGGATCGGGATCGTCGAGAAAGAGCGGTGTCGGATCTCTAGGTTCTCCTTTTTCTTCTTCCTCTTCTTTCTTCTCCCTCGGCTAATACCACCCGGTAGCGGGCGGCGACGATCGAAATCGATCGTCATCAACCGATTTAGGGTGGTAACAGGGCCGAAGCAACCCCAATCAACGGTACTGTCCGGTACAGGTGGTATTATTCGAAATTAAAATCTTTACTATATATTGAGCAATGTTAACTGAAATATGATATTGTCATAAATATTTATATTGTCCAAATAAGTTTTTTCATGTCACTAATGTGCTAGGCATAATATTTCTTATTAATAGTAACAGGTCAGACTTTTATGGACTAATCTTGAGTTTCTAAGGAGTTTAGAACTTGGATAAGGTATATAATAATGATTGAATAAAGTAATTTTATGTCCTGTAGGGTTTATGATGGAAATGCTTTCCCACTGGATGGAACCCATGATAACTTCCCCTTTTTTTAGAATGACTTACTTCCATTTCAGGCATCTTGGAAGCTTGGGTCGGGAAGTTGATCATGTGTTTGGAAAAGAGTAGCTTATGTAATTGGACCAGGACTACTGTAAATCCTTTAAGATTCAGCGGTAGTTGTTGACAAAGCTTTTTAACACTTTGATGTATCAAGTGAATTATCATGTCAGTTTGTTACCTTGATCCATGGTATTCAAAAAATTAATTCTACTTATCATGGTTTGTCATAGTTGATACTACAATTATGGAAACCTAGAATCTTTATGTCTTCTCTGACAAGATACTTAAGTTTTTATTTTCAGTGTATACCACGCTTAACCTATTCAATCAGCATTCCATGTGTGCTTTACACAGTTGTACTCAGTTGATGTCACATGATTGCTTGAATGTGATTGTTAATCAGGCTGTTTAATTGGAGATTTCTTTTTGTGATAGCAAAACAATGCAGTTAAAGAATATGGCTGACTTAAATTCTTGACATGCTAATCTTGAAAAGAATGTTGCATTAATTTCTCATCTTTATTGGAAATTTGTTAATGTCTTTTAATTCTGAATTGCAGATATTTATCTTTGTTCTGGCGTAAATGTACCAGCAGGAGCAATTATGGTTGTTCCTTTACAGTTGGTGCAGATGGATAGCTATATCTGGGGCAAGGATGCCAGTCGTTTTAATCCATTGCGCTTCTTGTCGGAGGCCACAGACCATATAGGTACTGCTGCCATAGCATAATTGGATTCCTTTTATGCTCCTTGTGAACTTTCTTGCATCTCTTTGTGCTTAACTTTTTCTTTTCCCATGTGTAGCAGTAAAACAAGTTTACTATGTTTAATACACAGTGTAGTTTAATCCTAGTATCCTGGTAGCCTAATATCTTGTGCACAAACATTTTAAGGCCCATTCTAGTGAAATTAATTGAACAAATGAATGTTAGTGCAATTAGATTTCTACTCCCGGAAAACTAAATTTCTGTACTATAACGATTTTTTAAAAGTTTTCATGATGATTTTTTAATAATTTTCACCTATCCAAACTTGGTCAAATCAATTGAATCAATCACTCATCGAATCTAAATATTCTGTTGAGTGTTATAATTTAATATTTATCCTCTCAATACTTATTTGAATTAATATGTAACATATTCTCATCTTTACTATTTTTTGCCTTTACCTTTTATTCTGAGCTTATATTTTAATCTGATGGAAATAAGAACTATGGGAAGGGCTTAACAGAGCTTGATGACTGGAACAGACCTATGTAGCTAAGTTGTAAGTTTTACAAGGGATTATGTGGCATTATGCCTGATTAGGCTAATCTGGTATTCTGTTAGTCTTTTGACATATCATTCCTAAATTTACATGAGAGTTGGCATATACAAAGTGCACAAAATCTTGTTGCTCACTAAAAATCAATTTTGTTATTGGTGTCCATATTATCGAGGATGCAAGACAAATGGAAAATGAAATCTAGGTGTAGGCGTGTAGCATTAATGTTGTCTAGTAACCTGAACTGTAGCTTCAACTTGTTTATGGTTGCATGAAGCTAACATGTCTCTTCAGTCAAACTGTACCTTAGGTTGAGAACATTAATTGACCGTGCAGATGTAATTAATATTATCAAAACTTTGTATAATGTCATTGGCTGTTTTTGGATGAAGGTTTGTGATTTGCAAGTTCAGTTCAGTTATGTTGATTGCGAAAAATGCTCTCATGTGATTTTTACTGTATATGCAAGTTAAATTGACCTAATATTCTGTTTTAATAGCACTTAGGCACCCCATATTGAGCAATACTATGTCATTGTGTTTTTTATTTACTTTTCTATTTTTGGTGTTAAAACAAGGCCTTGTTGTCCATCTAGAACCAAATATGAATTGATGGTTGATTTTAGGTTAATTCAGTAGTTGTCTTCCTTTATCATTTTTGGAGGCCTATTCTCCTCCTTGAACTGCATAATTCCCTGATAGAAGAGATATACATAATTGTCAAGTAATGAAAATAATATAATTGTAGATGCCTCTCACATGTTATTTTAATGAAGTTGTAAATATATCAAGTTCATTACTACTAAAAGAAAGCATGATGGATGAAGTAAATAAGCACCTTTGAAACCATAGAATGATATAAAATGAATCTTGATGGACACTCATTTAAAACATTAGTACTAAAGGATTTCTTTTACAAAGAACACATGTTTTACTTTAGGAATTCAGGTGTCTTGTGGTAGCTCAATTCAAGAATTGGTATTTGGACTAAAGGTTTTCATTTTGTTTCTGCAATATCAATCTTCATGTCCTTAGACATGCTCGACATTTATGGTAGGTACCTTGATGTGAGGGAAGTTTGTAGATTAGGGTATAGAGTAGAGTTGGTCTTTATTTTTTTAAGGTTGAGGTTCAAACCCTCAATAGAACTTGAGTGAGTCTAGTACATTACCACCAGACTAATAGTCTAGGTGTAGGGTAACTTCAAGAAATTGCATCACCGATACCATTGGCATAACTCAACATATGTGATGATATCTTCCGACATGGCACACATTTGCTCATGCCAACATGATAATTCTTGTTTAAAAGTGGAAACGAGCATAAAATAATCCTCCATTCGTGTGATTGCTTATACAATTGAAAGAGAAGGAACCTATGTTGAAAACCAGATGAAGATCCATGCATTTATGGAACCAAGAGGCAAAGCTAAATAATGCAAAGATTGAAGTCTCATGTGCCTGTCTGAACTGGTATTCTTTGGGCATGAAATTTGCATCATGACTCATTTCTAGATTCTAGTATTGTAAGGGTTATACAGGTTCTTCTTTACCAAAACTCACAAGAATAACATACAAAAGCATCAAAACCACTGCTTCTAGCCATTATGGTTGGCTGATTTTATCAAGAGCAAGGCATTTATGCAAATAACAAGATTACTTGTTTTGCTTCATGGTCTTATTTTATTTATTCTGATATATTTAGTCTCCTTGTCCTGTCTCATGCATTTGAGTAATTCATACCATTTTACTGTTGTATTTGTTTCGTCTGGTTTAATGCACTTCTATAATGCAATTTTCACTTGCATCAACCTTGTTATATATAGAAATGAGCTTCTTGTATTTCAATTTCACTGTTTGTTCCTACTCTCTTTGCTGCTTATTATTATTTACAATCACTGATTGAAGTTGTCTTCTGTCACATCTCCAGGAACACACAAGAAATATGAAGACTTCGAGAAAAGTGCTTTCCTTAGTGAACCAAAGAGAAAGGCAGCTTTTCTTCCTTTTGGATATGGGACACGAGCATGCATTGGCGAGAAATTTGCAACTCTTGGAATTTCAACACTGATTGCATCTTTGCTTCAGAACTATGAGGTTATGATCTTCATTATATTTTATTCATGAATATGCAGTGGAATTTTTCATAAATATGCATTTATGCCCTTTATTAGTATTTTGATAAATGTTGATGCCGCAAACGACTCTCAACTATTTTATGCTAAATCCATTTTTTTGTGGACTGCATAGGAAATGATTTTACACAAACATAAAACAAATTATCAATAATTTCTTTTAGTGCTCATACATATGGACTCAATAATTGGGTCTGAACTCTTTTGTGTCTCATTAAGGAAGACAAATAAAAAGCACATCCTTACAATACAAATAATCAAAGTGGATCGTGCTATTATATTTATTGTTCACATCCATAGAATTTAATAAGTGTCCACTAGCAGATGCATATCCAGCAATCACACAATTCTAAAATTAATTTTCCCCAATTAGGGTTGAAATCTCAATTGAGAATAGGTTCAGTTCCAATGGGCAACTTTTCTCACTATTATAACCTGTTTCTTCTTTTATTGTTTGAGAGGTGAATGGTCCTTTCTTATTTTAGTTGATATCGATAATGATAAATTGGTCATAGGCTTTGAAGGCAGATAGGCAAAGAAGGGTGATCCAGTGCAAACGGCTCCCCCTAATTTGGCTCTGGGAAGGTCATTGTATGTAGTGCCTCCACAAGCAAATGAACTAGAAAGCAAATAGGTAAAACAATTTATGTAGGGCCTTGCAGATAAAAACAATAGGAAACTACTTATAGATTTTGATCAGTGTAAGATGTGTTTTCTATTTCCTCTTGCTGCGTGTTTCTATTGGAAATAGTACAGTGTTTCTTCTTACTTGGTATGTTTAGTAAAGAAATAATCCCTGGAGGATGTCGTTAACAGTAATTTCTGCATAATCTGAAAATATTTTCTGATCCGAGCACATACAATGAAATTGAGTGTGCTGTTTGTAGTTTCAACCTTCCACCACATGCTGATGTACAGAATTTCATATATATTCTCACGTTCTTGGTAGATTGTAATGCTAATTTCGTTCTGCTTACGTATTTCTACACTTAATTCTTTTGACAACCTAATCTGAACGTGGCAATCAACTGCAAGATGGTGTTTTCTGGTGGTGTTTTCTGTGTTTAGTGATCTGAATCAACAAAGTTTCCTGCAGATAAAATTACAGCCAGGTTCGGAGAATGATCCAAAACCAATAATGAGCGACTGCGTCCTTCAGCAGCTTCTATCGAGCCCGGAGGTTGTGTTTGCGAAAAGAAGCAAGCGAAAGACATGGAAAAGTAAAGGTTCCTCATGAGCCTTTCTTACTGCCATATTACCAAGGTTATGAACTCAGGAAAACCAAAGAAGATTAAGTTTTTAGCCCTTCCACAGTTTTTGACAGCTCCAATGGCTACTACTATCATGTGGAAGCACTTGGGGAGCTGTTGACTCCGGATAGTACACAATCATGTGCAGTTGTTTGGTGTCTAATTTTTCCTCTGAAAGGAGTTAGTTGTAGCATTGTGGTAATGCACTGTTGATCACAGACACATTATATGTACTAAACGGCAAGACAAGCGGGGCGTATCGTTACACCCTAATAAACATCATGTGATTTCATTTGTGAGTATGTGCTCATCATTTCTCCCTGCAAAACCATCAGGTGGATTGACATGTTAGTGATATAGCATTCAATCTGGAGAGGTTCTTCCACATTTCTTGTGATACAGCCTGACCATATACATTTCGATGTCAGTTGTCCAAATAACGTCAACCTGAAATGAAGAGTGGTTCAACTCTTGATAAGATTTTCTATAGATGTCACTTGTTGAGAAGAGTGGAATAGTTTATATCAAAAATATAAGAAACATGATTGATGGTTACAGGAGAGTCGCAAAAGGTTCTTCGCTGACAAGAGTCTCACCAGACACAAGAAATATGACTAATGAGAGATACATTCTTTTCAGATTGAATAAATAACTTGATTTGCTCTCAAATGCAAGTCCATAGATCTTTGAAAGAATCCACAGGGTCAAATGATGCTGAGAAATCCTTTGTTTTCCATCCACTGCTCTAAAAACATGCAAATGGGGCAGAGTTCAAGCAAGTCCAAATTTACTTTGAGCCACGAGGTTCAATAATGTAAATTATATACAACCAAACATCCTTGTCCAACATATATATCAGTTCCGAGTGGCAGAAATCATACAACCACATGGAATCTAAATGATTCTGCCGCATCTGCTTCATATTATCTTGAAAGTCCCAACTCTTTTAACAACTCTTTTAGCACCATAAACATGACCTACTTCAATAAATAACATAAATTGTGAAGTAAAAAGAAGTACAAAGGTCGCCACCATCTCTCTTTACAGCATAAGGATGCAGTTCAGAAGATCAAGGGTTCAATCCCATGTATTGGTTGGCATCTTCTGTTGTCATCAATCTACTCAGGCATGGACATCAGAGGAACTCCAAGAAATGTTCTACTGTTGTCAATCAAATGTAAAAAAAAAGAGAGCATGAAACATGCAAAACTGCAGCCTCTTAACGGTCAAAATCTGTTTGAGACAACACAAGATAAACACCATATCTTTACCCCTAGAGACAGTGCTATTGCAGGACTTCATGAGAGGGACATGGTAAGCTACTATCAGAATCCTCTTATTGCCGTTGAGAGATCTTGCATGTTTTTTTTTTTTATCTTTTATAGATCTTACCACAACATTCCTTTACAATTCCTTTTGTAAAGGTTAAGTGGTGAAAAAGAGTTTTGACCCCAGGACCTTACGGTGATCTAACAAACTCTTCATGACTAAATTAATTATAGATAATGTTTCCAACCCTCAAAATATGACAAATGAGTCTAGTACACCATCATCACTTGAAGTTCTGAGACCCGTCAGATGATTTTTAAGATATAAATTGAGTTGGGTAAGCAAATCTCCAATTTTCAGCTGGGAGTCAGGTCAAAAGATAGGATGGAATTCTTATCTTTAGGGTCTCTACAGAATGCATAGTTTTCAATCAAGTCTTCAACTGATTCTGAACCAATTGAATGCAGCTTCGAGTTCCTCTAATTAACTCTCCTTCACGTCCTTCTTTAACCTCTAAATAATTTAGTTCTGTTATAATTTCCCTTTGGTATGCTGTGACTAGTCTGCTATCTGCTCCTACCCCCTTCAGTGGACCAGACATATGTTGCCAATTTACTTCACTACACCAAATTTATTTTTCTCAAACTTTTTGATGGTCACAAAAAAATCTACATATATTTTCATTCGTAAAACCGTTTCTCAGATCTAAACAGCAGATGATGTTAATCTTAGGACTGATAAAGCATCAGGATATATGTCCTAGAAGTCACAAGTTTAATTTAAATATTAAAACAATTTCATTCTGCTTTCTAGATCTTCACTACTAGCCAACCTTTGACCTAACCCTTTGTTAAAAGCATCTACAGATAGATTAGGATCGAAATACTCTGAAAGGCAGTCCATAAGCGGTCTTGCATTAATCTTCAATCATGTATGAGACATTTTGAGAGGTAGGAGCAGCTGAAAGATCATGAGATATTGCATTTTGAAAGAGAGATCCCTAGAATCAGAGATTTGATACTTGATGGATTTTCTAGTCATACTCCAGTGGTGCTTGCTAATTGATATCTACTCTTATGATGACCATAACAGTTTCAAGTTTCTATATTATGACAACTCATGGAAAAATCAGGTTCTGATTAATTTGTCAATTCTCTTTTCAGTTCAAGTAATTTGGATCAGAACACATACCTTTGGGCCCTATAATGTCTGCTAGACTTTATAACAAAAATAATGCAACTTGCAAACTTAACAATTTGATAGAATATCAATATCATATTCAATAAGACAATTTCAAGACGATAAATTTTAAACTTAAGAAGCTCCATGAATTGCTGATAGCTATGCTAGAACTTGAGCAAAGGTTTTCAAAATCTAAAAAAGCATTTGTCAGCATACCTAGCATACGAACCTGTAGGCAGAAAGAGACATAAGCCATGGAATTGTTCACAAAAAAATTGATGAACCTGTAGGCAGTAACGAACTTCTGAGGGATTCGTAAAAACAAAATTCTGATAAAGAAAAACAATCTCATTAGTCAGCTGAACCAGGAACCCAACTCCAATATATCTCATCAAATGGTCCATTTTTGTAACAAGTTCGGGTCATTGTACAAAATCTAGTTCTAGTTATCATTCTCACAATTGACATCATCATTAATTATTCTGAGAAACAAGAGGAAATGTGAAGCAAAGTACAAAAGTCTCACTTGGAAGCTTAGCAGAACACCGTAGTATGTCCAGTGCATTTTATGTAATATGGCAATGGATTAGTTTCCCTATTCATATGCCCAGGGATCCATGCTCTGCCATCATAACATCAGTAAGATTGACAAGTAATTCGTTTTCAGTAAGGCATTGGTCACTTTTCTTCTGTCTTATCCTCACTAAATCAATCCATTCCAACCCTATTTCTTTGTTTGTCTCTCCCTCTTCCAATATGCCTCCTTTTACAACACTCTATCCTTAATCTTGTCAAGACTTCAAAATGAACAGAAAGTTGATGGTATATAGATTTCTACACAACGCATCCGTCATTCATTCAAAAACTTAACGAGGAATTCAAAATACACAGGAAAAAAAATGCTTACTTGCAAATAATTTATCGTCTCAGACCCTCATATTACCTCATACATAGAATAAAAAGAAGCCTAACAGCATGTAGACTGCAGTCTCATGGCGTGACATTGCCTCACTCGAGGCCAGGATCCTTAGGAGTCGCCGGCATGCCTGAACTCCTGCAGCTCCTTGAAGTTGAGCCATGGCTTGATCCACACCTTGGCCTCGTATATCTTCTTCTTCCCGGCGTCGATGACCTCGATGGTCAGGTGGTGAAGAGTCCCCACAACCACCTGCTCCCTCGCCTTGACCACACGCGCGAACTCCAACAGGGCATTCTTCGCCACAAAAGACACAAGATTTAAGCACCAAGCACAGAAAGATCAGCGGGATCACCAACTACATGATCTAGGGTTAGCGATTACTCAATACAGTAAGCAAATCGAACGATAACAAAAAAGCAGATAAGCATCAAAGATATATGAAAGACCATATGTCTCAAAAAATAAAACTATAAAGGGAGAAGATATATAACCTTGGAATTCATACAATCACCTTAAAGATGACGCAGAGAATCCAGCGACAGAACGAAAAGGAGTTCGAAGACGATCCAATAATCGCAACAGAGGCGAAAAGGCGAAGAAGAGATCAAACAAGGACATGCTTCTTGTTGTCTTCGTCGACGGCGAAGCGGGCAAGCTGCTCGATCTCGGCGCCGACCGGAGCCCCCTCCGCGTCGCTGATCCCTCCGACGGTCACCGTCGCGTCCGGATCCGACGCCGTCGCCACGGACAGAGAGAAGCAGAGTAGAACGAGGAGGACGAGGAGCAGTGACGGCCGGGACCGAAGAGCCAAGTAAGAATCCGCCATTTCCACCGTCTCTCTCTCTCACTCTCCCTGCCTCCGGGGGTGATATGGCGAGGGCGTCTCATGCTTAGTGACGCGGTTGATATCGGATTCGGGGAGTGGCCTCCGGAGCCGTCGGATCCGGGTGGGGTTGCAGCCGCCGCCGTTCTCTTGCACAATTCTTTCATTCCAAACAAGGTTCGAATAACGGGCACGAATTGAGACATTGAGAATCCAAAACCGTCCGGGTTCACAATAAAGCGTTAAGCACCGCTTTTTAGAGTCTAGTTGTATTCGAAGGTGGGAAAGTGTTGCCAAATAATTTATGATTTTTTTATGGTTAAAATCAAATTTTTTAAAGGGTATTAATGCCTTTCAACTATGGTTATCGAAAAAAATATATTTATCTCAAATTAAAATAAATATATATCCATGACTAAAAATAGTTAATATTAACTAATTAAGATAAAACGTATTGTCCGTCAACCACAATGATAATTAGTGAATGAAGATTAACCACAATGACAGCAATATATCTTGTAATAAATATATATATTCAACTAGAATCCTAAGGGATGAATATAATAAACTCATGACTAAATATAGTAAATGTAACTAATTGAGTTGAAAATAATTTAAATATAATATTCATATAACCAAAATGAGATTGTAAACGTTATTAATGTCTTTTAAATAACAGTTAGTGAAATGATAATTAGCTAAAGAAGATTAACCACAATGACTTGTTTATTTTGGTGGGGGATATATATATATATATATATATATATATATATATATATATATATATATATATATGTAATTTTGCCCCTAAATTTATTTCTAGGAAAATTCGGACCCCAAACTTTCTCCTTGTAGTTGCGATTTAATGATCCCCTCACGTCCGTGCGTCGCCACCAACAGCGAAATAGGAGCGGGCGAGGAAGACGAGATCGAGAGACGGAGCTTCGCTCGTCCCACCTAGTTGTCCCGCTCGTCGAAAACCCCTACCTTTGCTCCTCAGGCGATCGATCCCGTCGTCGGGCCCTGCCCCTAGGTTTGCCTCCACTCCTTTCTCCTACCCCGTTACTATTGCGACGCATTGATATGCTCTTGTTTCTTTTGCTATGGATCTTGTCTCGATTTCCGTTTAATTGCTCAGGGTTGTATTTGTTCTGCGTAGATTCTCGGTTCCATTTGGATTACACCTTTTCTTCTATGTTTCTCGTGAGGTTCATCAGGGCGGATCCTCTTGGGGAATCTCAATTAGGGTTTGGATTGTGCGGGCGTGGGGCTTTAATTTGATTAATTATGTTGATTTGGATTGTTGATTGCTCGAATTTGGATGGTGAATCACGGGAAGTGCCATTGTGTAACATTTATTTATGTTTTGTAGATAGAGTTTTTGGTCCTTCCGCAGCTACTCAAGTGCTCAGCCTATTGTCAGAGCTGGAATGGAGGGCATAAATGGTATATAAACTTGGTCTTGTTTTTCATTGTTTAGCTATAAGTTGTTGTCAACTTGTTGTCAAAGCTTTGGGAGTTGAGATGCATTAAAGAGAGTTTGCAATTTTGTTATAAGCAACGATTGAAAAGGCGCTAGGTGCCAAAAAAGTGCCAAGGTCCAAAAACGTCCGAGGTACTAGGCGCTCGCCCGAGCGAAACGAGACACTAAAATATAAAAATATATAATATAATTAATAAATATAATTATTTAAATAAAAATATATTATTTATCCTGAAATCTAATAATAATTTTAAATAAATAAAAATTAATAGTATTAAAATTAAAATAATATATAATTAATCTAATAAATAAAAATGTTGTTACTAGTATACAGTTAGTAGTATACGATTAATGTATTGTTAACAGTATACTATTGAAGTAAGAAGAGTGTGAGTAAGAGGAAGACTGAGGCTACTGACTGAGAGCAGCGGTAGTGGTAGTAGCGAGAAGCGGCAGTGGCAGCGACAACGGTAGCGGCGAGCGATGGCAACGGGAGCGGTGATAGTGGCAACGATAGCGGTAGCAGCGAGTAGCGGGAGTAGGAGCGGCGAGCGTCGATAGTGGCAGCGGCAGTGGTAGTAGCGAGCAGAGGCAGAGACAAGGCTGAAGGGTAGAGACCAAGGAACTTCGTAAGACCGGTGTCAACGAGCTTCTCATCAAGATAGTCAAAAGTGAATGACTTCAGGTCATGCAAGAATACACGACAAAGGAACGAAGTAGGTAGTATGTGGTGCTGTACCTTTGCTACTCAGTGGAGTGGGCAGCAGGGTTGATGGAGATACGATATAATCCCAGAGGTGACTAAAACTATTAGAGACTTACTCCAAGTTGGGATAAAAACTTCTTGCATTCTAAAAGTTCGATGGTATTGAGAAAGTGAATCACAGTAGCTAACTCAACGCAAGGAGTGCAAACACTTCGAGTGCTTTAGAAGTGTGAGCAAAAAGCAGAGGAAGGTTAGTAACTAGCTCGATATATGAAGTACAACCCTCAAGGAGGCAAGAAAAGTCAAGTAACCTTTGTTTTCTCTACTCTTAAGAGAATAGGTGAAATCAAGTACCCCAATTCTCTTATCTATCCAGTAGAGGAGCTTTACACATGTTTAAAGACCCTTCGAAAAAACCAAATGGAAGACAATAGTTTTTAAATCCCCACCAATGGTGATTAGTGCTACTGAGAGTAGATTATCCGCTTCACTTCCCAACAGAATGCCAATCGAAAGCGAAAGTGATACGAACCTACTTGAAAGTAACAACTAAGTGAAAGAAGAGTTGATCGGTAAATCTTGTGGAGGAAGGACCTAAAAACTTCAAAAGTTTGCAAGGTGATGCTCGTTAAAGCACCAACAAGCATCCACCAAGTTCAAGCATGAGGCATTTGAGAGACTAGCGCATAGTAAGGATAGTCTTTTTCTTCATCCAAAGAGTCTATAGGAACTAACAGGGATTGATACAACTCAGCCAACCCCACACTAGAGTCAGAATCATTGGCGAGTTGAAGCAGCATGACAGATCAAAAGTTCGACTACTCAACAACAACAACAGAGAACTGCTAGGAGCTAAGAGGCACATTACAGCTAGAGTAGAAGATTGAAAACTCAGCAAAGATAAGAAGTTGTAGTGTCGGCAAAGGCTTCGACAAGGACGTCAAAGGAATAAGTAGGGGAGAATGTCACGGACAAAACTGTAAACATGGTGTTTACTGTAATGCTCATGTATGTCCACGTCTTTTGATTTGTTCATGCTTTATACAGCATGTAGAGGGACGGTCGAAGGTTTAACAGCCCTAATTTAGTTGGGTTTGGTGATCATTTTAGGCTTATAAATAAAGGTTGTGTCATGCGGATACTTATGAGAAATTTTGGTTTGTAGTGGACCATTTTAGATCCTTTGTTGTGTGATTGTTCAGAGCTTATGAAGTATTTTTATAATTTGCATTGTTTATGAAGTATTTCTTGAAATGATTGCTTGAATATCCCAAGTGAGGCGTTTTCTCTAACTCGTTTTCTCTTACATAGGTTCTAAGGGATCATAGGAGGTTTCGGAGAAGTTGACCTTTGCGAATGGACACATAAGGGTACCACACAACTTAGGCAAAACCAGCTAAGTCCGTGATAGCAGGTCACAACAACCGAACCACTATAAATCCGATGTGCTTTTTTCTTTTGCTATTTACCTTTATTGCTTATTGATTTTATTGATTATTACATTCTACGAATGTTTTTAAGTTAAGTATGTTTTCGATATGCGCTTTATTGAACGAGGTTTTTCTAAATCATTATTTTTACAGAAGTACGGATCAAGAGCGACACTAAGAGAGGGTGAATTAGTGCAGCGGAGAAAATCATTGGTTTATAAAATATTTCATTCATCAAAAACTAATTTTGGAAAGTGCTTGGCTTTAGAATGAAAGAACTAGCAGTTGTCTAAGAAAGTAATGATAGTAATGAAAAGAAAAAGGGAAATAAAGACATCGGAATTTAAAGTGGTTCAGTCATTGTGACCTACATCCACTTCTGATTCCTCCTCCATTGAGGTCACCGGCGTCTACTAATGGTCTTCCTTCAATAGGCGAAGACCAACAACCTCTTTACGATGATTTATTTTTTTCATGGGTTTAGGAGATAACCCTTACGAGCCTCACACTTCTCTTGAATGATCTCAACACTTAGAAAGAGAGGAGGAGGACTCTTTATACTTTTACAATACTTTTAGCACCCTAAGAATTTAAGATTATGTTCACACTTTCGTGCTCTTTCATGCCAAAAATGGTGGGATATTTATAGACCACAATGGCTTCAGAATTGGAGTAAAAAAGTATCACATCCTCGGATTTTGGGGTACTAGCGGTATCATTGCCATTATTGGGCGGTACTATCACCTACAAACTGACACTAGGTGGTACCACTGCCCAATCTGGGTAGTATCACTACCTGACAGAGCTCGAAGATCGAGCTCTCTGGCGGTACCCACCACCCATAGCACTTAGGAGACCGAGTCCCAAGTGGTGCCACAACTGGCTGTGACTTCAGGTGCTGAATGGGCTGTTCAACTAGCCCAATTTAGCCTTGTTTAGGGCCCAGTTGACCTTTAACTGAGTTAGTGGGATTACATTCCAATCCTAACTCAATTAATGTACTAACTATGATTAAGGCAAGCAATCTCTATCCGGTATGTCGAGTTTTCTCTCGACGATCCTCCGGTGAACTTCTCAGCGAGTTTTTCGGCAAGCTTCTAGTGAACTCCAACAAACTCTCGACGAACTCACGACAAACTCTCGACGAACTTCCGACGAACTCTTGGCGAGCTTCCAGCAAACTCTCGGTATATCGTTCGAATCTTCGATTTCGGCCCATCATCTACTTTATGCCTTACCACTATCGTAGTTAATTCTGCACATTTATCTCAATACATAAATTAGATCAAACAATTTATCAATTAATTTTATGATCATAATTTTAGATTCAACATAGTGCATCTTCCAATTTATTTTTTTTTAACATCGTTTGATTTATCCAATTAATTAAATTTATATGAATTTAATTAATTGGATGAAATCCAAAGGTATTAAAAAATAAATAAATTTGAAGCCGCACTACAACAAGGAGGTTTATGCATTGCAACATGAAAATAAACATAATTGGAACTCTAATACCACGTGTTGTGCATACTGTGAAGAGGAAAAGGCAAGAAAAGCAAAAAACATAATTGAACGAATTTTTAATTTTATATTTAGTAACTCGTAATTTAATATTTCAGGATTTATGATAAGGTACTATAGTATCAAACAAATATAGATTGTAAGCCATAAGTGTTCCAATCACATTTGACATTTGAATTTAAAGACAAAAGTAAACTGATTATTTTCAAATGAACAAGAATAACTAGATTTGTCCAAATAAGAAACAAAAATTAAATTTCGTCTAAATGACGGTGCAACAAAACTATTTTTCAAATCCAAATAATATATAGTATACAATAACAATCTAAATGTGTTTATAGCTTCCACATCTATCGATTTTTCATTCCCCACATAAATGCATCTCTCAGCATCATTGGGTCTTCGATAGCTCAGGCAACCCTGCATTGAAACACTGATATTAGTAGTTGCACCGGAGTCTAACCATCAAGTGATTTTAGGTACTAAAGTTAAATTAACTTCAGAATAAACCAAAGTAAGGAACGTACATTTTTTAGCATGCTAAAGTGATATTTGGCATAGTCCTTCTTCAAATGCCTAGATTTCTTGTAGAAGAAATAAGTATCATCCTTATTTTGTTTCTTCTGTACTGAACCTTTATCGGCCTCATTCTTTCCATATTTGTATTTTTTTTTGTTGCCCTTGTCCTTAGAGGTGCTGGCCAAGTTGGCACTTTCAGTCTTTTCTTGCTACAACTTTTCTTTTTTTGCACACAATATGAAATGAGTTCAAAACCAAATGGACAAGTAAGTCCTCTGATAAGCCAAATTTTAATGTTTTAAACTTTGAAGTAAAATTAGACATCTCCATGATGTACTCTCTTATATTTCCTTTGCTGTTTTACCTGATGGAAATTAGGCTTTGAAGCAGAATGCTTGTTTCTACCTTATCGTTTTTAAGAAAATACTTTTCTATTTTGACAAGGAAATCTTTGGCCTTTGTAATCCCTTCGGATACCGCACCCCTAAATGCTTTCGGAATGTCGTGCTTAATAATCATGAGACTCATGCGATTAGACCTGTCCCACTTCTGATATAGTCTCCTTTCATCATGAGTACTATTTTCCGTAAGAGAAGCGGGTTGGTCTTCCCTTAGTGCAAGGTCCATATCTATGCAACCCAAAACGATCAGAATGTTTTCCTTCCAATCCTTAAAGTTGGTTTCGTTTAGAACCGGTACTGATTTGAGGTTATTAGATATTGTTACAAGAGAACCTAAACAAGAGAACAATAGACAACCACAAATTATGTTTATATATATTACTATAAACTTAAGTAAATTCAAATAATGATATAACCCATCTCAAGATACTAAGTGCAACATTAATATCTTGTCTTTGGACTTCAATATTAATTGCTAGTGGTAGTCTTATTGTAATGATCAACACTGATAATAAGACATGTCAAATGATAAATCCATCTTTGGATTGATTTATTATTCATATGTATAACTTTATAATTGCCACATGTTTACCATTATTGGTGTGTATATAATTGCCACATGTCAAATGATAAATTTTCTATGGATGTAAATACATACTACATTTAATATTTTCATGAGAAATGCCACACATGAGAGGTCACTTTAGTAACTTCATGCATCAAATTACTCAATCTAATATTAAACAACTTTATAATCACTAATTGAATTTGAATCATATTAATCAAATTGGCTTAACCTTAATTTGTTAATTCAAATTAAGGTTTATTCTGAAGTCAATTTAACTTCAGTACCTAGAAATAGTTTGTGATTGGACTTCGATACAACTACTAACATCAGTATTTCAATGTAGGGTTGCTTGAGCTACCGAAGGCCCAATGATGTTGAGAGACGCATTTATATGGGAGACGAAAAATCGGTAGATGCAAAAGCTATAGTGTATACTGAATACTATTTGGATTTGAAAGACACTTTTGTTTTACCATCATTTAGACGGAATTTAATTTTTATTTCTTATTTGAACAAATCTAGTTATTCTTGTTTATTTGGAAATAATCAGTTTATTTGTTTTTAAATTCAAATGTGATTGTAACTGGTTCACTTATGGCTTATGACAATCTATATTTGCTGGATACTATAGTGTCCTATCATGAACCCCTAAATGTGGAATTGCGAGGTGCTAAACGTAAAATTAAAAATTCGGGTGTATTATAGCATGAACGTTTGTGTCAGATATCTAGAAATAGAGTTGAAAAACTTATGTTGGATTCTTGATCCCAGTGACTTATTAGGTTTAGATGTTTGTGTTGAATGCATTAAAGGTAAATAAATCAAACCTCAGAGATCAAGTGCATATAGAGCTACAAATGTCTTAGAATTGATACATACAGATATTTGTGGACCATCTCCTACACCTTCGTGGAATGACCAATAATACTTTATATCATTCATAGATCATTACTCTAGATATGAATACTTATATCTAATACATGAAAAATTTAAGTCTTTGGATGTGTTCAAATCATTTAAACCTAAAGTTGAAAATCAACTCGGCAAAAGGATAAAAAGCATTAGATCTAACCGTGGAGGGGAATATTACAACAGAAATGACGGCTCAAGTGAATAACGTCGAGGACCATTTGCTCTATACTTAAAGGAGTGTGGAATTATCCCTCTGTATAAAATGCCAAGGTCACCTAACATGAATGGTGTAGTTGAAAGACGAAACTGCATACTTAAAGACATAGTAAGAAATATGATTTTTTAATCTACTTTGCCAGAGTCACCCTGAAGAGAAGCAATAAAAACTATAGCTTACATTCTTATAGAGTACCAATTAAAGCAACTACAAAAACACCTTATGAGCTTTGGACCGGAAGAAAGCCTAGTCTAAGACACTTTCATAGGTTGTCTATCTAAGACAAGGCTTTACAGGCCTAACGAAAAGAAATTGGAACCCCAAACAATAAGCAATTATTTTATTGGTTATTCTGAACGATCTAAGGGGTACAAATTTTATAATCCCAAATCAATAAATATTTTTGAGACGAGTATTGCTATAAGGGTATTGAGTTTGGGGGGAGAAATAAGGTTAAAGACTTTACGTTTGAGGAAGAATTGGTTCAATTTAATCCAATTTATATAGTTGCCACTGATGTGGTAAATTCAATACCTCAAAAGGATATAGTTATTTCAACTCTCATATAGTATAAGAAAATTATTCATGAGGATCAAACTCAACATCCATAAGAACATATGCCACAAGAGCTAGCACCTTTGTGATGATCCATTAGGGTAAGGAGGAGTGTCATTTCATATGATTATATGGTATTTCTCTGGGAACATGAAAAAAGTAGTGATATGATGGAAGATGATCCAATCAACTTCTGTCAAGCCATAGAGGATTCCAATTCTGATAAGTGGATTAAAGCAATGAATCAAGAGTATAAGTCCATACAAGACAATAAAGTTTGAGAACTTGTCCCATTACTAGAAGGAGTGAAACCTATTGGTTGTAAATGAATTTTTAAAACCAAAAGGGATTCTAATGGTAATGTGGAGAGATATAATGCACGTCTTGTGGCAAAGGGCTATACTCAAAAAGAAGGGATTGACTTTAAATAAACCTCTCCGGTTTTAACGAATGACTCTTTTAGAATAATTATGGCTTTAGCCACACATTTTGATTTGGAGCTTTTTTAGATGGATGTCAAAATAACAATTCTGAATGGAAATATTGATGAAATAATTTATATGGTACAACCAGAATACTTTGTATCAAAAGAACCTAAAGAAAATAATATGTAAATTGATAAAATCTATCTATGAGATAAAACATATTGAATCTTGGATTTTGACGATGAAATCAATTAATGAGTTTACGATCTAATGTACATTTAAGTGACGTAGGACTATATTCAATCAGGAAAGATAAATTGATTAAAGTAGTGGAATCAAAAGTTGGGCTAAAATGGAATATGTTAGAAGATTGGATGTCGGACCGGAGGAATGGTCGACATATCAGCAGAAGGCTTCGTGCCATGAGTTCGAGCATCGGGCCAAAAGGATCAGACATTGCACTAAGGAGATCGGGTGTTGCGGATATCAACATGTCGATTGGGCAATACATCATAAGAGAGGACGATATGCCGAAGGTTCGGGTGAAGCATCGGATGAACCAATGACATGTTGGATAACTTAGAATTCTTACTTATAATAATTTGTCTAGATCGAAGTAGTTTTAGTTCTAATTGGATTGTTTAGAATGTAATTAGACCAACTCAATTATGGGTTAACTCGGCCTGAATTGGGGTTATTTTGGGCCAAGTGGAAGGCCCAATTAGTGACCTATAGTTGGCCCAAGCTGTGACACTACCAGTTTAGGTGATAATATTGCTCAGATACAATCTCCCAGACTGTGTTAGGCGATGGTACCACCTAGTCTCAAACTAGCAGGCGGTGGTATTGCCAGTACCCCGAAAACCCAAGATGAGATCATTTGGTCCCTAAATTTGAATTCATTTGGGGCCTAAAAAAGCCCTACTCATCCTTACTCAGTAAACACATCAATTGTGAGTTAAAGAAAAGAAAAATGCTATAGTAATATTATAAAAACTCGTCTCAAGCTCTCAGTATTATATATGAAGTTTAAGAGAGAGGTGAGGTTGTAAAGGTTATCTCCTAAACCGGTGAAAAGGAGAAAATGGGTGTAAAAGGATAGTTGATCTTCCTCCGTTGAAAGAAGATCGATAGTGAAAGCCGATGGCCTTGAGTGAAGAGGAATCAGGAGTGGATGCAGGTCACGATGATCGAACCACTATAAAACTTAGTTTGTATTTATATTTTGTTGTTTACCTTTATTGCAGATTGCTTTACTTGCTCATTACATTTTTATGAACGTTTTCGAGTTAAACATATTTCCAATATGATTTTATCGAACGAAATTTTCGAATCGATGTAATTTTTATCGTAAGCACTAATTCACGCTCCCCCCCTCTTAGTGCCGATTTCGATCTTAACAAAACAAACATCCTTTTAGTAGTATCACAAATTTCATCAAGTAATTATCTCATTTGGTTTTAAGATGAATGTTGTTGATGATTGCATGTATCATAAACCAAGATATTTTTATCTAGAAATTTTGAGATGAAAGATCTTGGTGATACCCCTTTTGTATTAGGAATCCAGATACACCGAGATAGATCGCGAGGTATTCTAGGATTATTACAAAGGAACTATATCGATAAAGTACTCAAAAGGTTTAGCATATAGGATTGTAAACCAGGAGACACCCCTATCACAAAGGGAGACAAGTTCAGTCTCAATCAGTGCCTTAAAAAAAATTTGGAAACTTAAGAAATGCAGAAGATTTCCTATGCATTAGCTTTAGGGAGTCTAATGTATGCACAGGTTTGTACGCGTCAAGATATAATGTACATTGTTGGAATGTTAGATAGATACTTAAGCAATCATGGAATGAATCATTGGAATGCAGCTAAAAGAGTCATGAGATATTTAAAGAGAATAAAAGATCATATGGGAGATCAGACCATTTGAAGATCATTGGATATTCTGACTCCGATTTTACTAGATGCTAAGACAATATGATTTAATATTCTCCGACACATTCAAAAATAATAATTAATTATAAAAAAATATATAATTAATCTAGAATTATACACATGAATACATTTAATGAGACTTGTATTTTATAATTTATAATTTATACAAATACTATATTGTGGAGCATGACATAGTTGTAATATGCTTAGACATCTAAGATTACAATTAATTAAAGGTCAAAGAGAGTTAAGTTGGTAATTGCTGATTTATTTGGCAAATCAAAAATTTATGGCTATTGAATTGACTTGCTAAATACATAAGAAAGATCAGAAAAACTCAACCATATGACTTTAACTTAGTGTAAAAAAAAATCTAATTAATGAAATACGATGTTAATTTAAAGCTGAAGTAAATGCATTCTAAAAGTAGAAATTTATTCAGAAAAAAGGAAAGAAAAAAGTGTAAGAGTTGTTTGTATTAGTTTGAAAATAGTATCTCATTCATTTCAATATAGTGCTACTTGATTAACCTCTCATCAGATTCTATCGTTATTGTTGGAGAAGCATCTTATGCTTATATTTACAGTGTGCAAAACTAGGAGGAAAAAGAAAGGCCATGCTCAACATCAAACACAATGAAAAAGTATTGCATTTCGGAAGGAGATTATTATCAAACCATGAGTGCTTTCAACGTTCCCAAAAATGACGGCACAGTTCCAGTGGAAGAATAGTCAATACTCTGAAATTTGGAACCTATTTTTCTGAAGCAAAATCTCAAAATATATTATGCTGCAATGGAGCAATGGTTCAGTTCTTTTCATTGCAATCTGAGGCCATCAAAAAATTACAATCTGTCCAGAAAATTCAGACGTAAGTGAATTTGAACGATCCCTCCAAGTACTTCAACATCAAGGTCATTCTTCTTCCTCTCCTTTTACAACATCAACACTTGCTTTGATTTCAGAAGACTCACTTACAAGTAACATAAGCTCCTTGAAAAAGAAGTCTAACTTATTGCAGTCAAAATCTTCGATTGCCGATGATACTGTCGCTTTTGATCTTTGATGAGATTGTTTATTTTCTTGTTGTAGTTGAAAGTGATACATTCTCAGAGCATCGTCCGTGGAAATCTCTTGAACGGGCTTGTAAAGACTTTGAAACGTGCATCTGTCTTCAAGCTTCTTAACTAACTTTTCTTTGAATTGATCTGGGAGGTTTACAAATGCACTACGAAATAATGTAGGAAAAATAAGATACCAAAATTCTTCTGCAGAAAGAGATCAGTAAATACTATCACTTTTCACCTTGTGATGCCTCTAACAATTCCCCATTTGTAACCACTGCTTGCAGATTGCTTAAACCCAATGTTGAAGCCCTCTTGGGCAGAAGCTTCCTTTCCTGCAGATATACCATCTCGATAACCCATATAAACTTTTGTCAAGGGTTCCATATGATACATCCTCAAGTTTAAAGCCCTAAAAGTTTTACTATGAAGAGTTTTGGACAAAGGATATGCATATCATTTATAGATTGCAAGGATACTGTATAAAATTGATCATAACGCCTCTTCTGTTCTCTGTTTAAGTCAGCATCTGAGATTTCATTCAGAAGCCCATCATCACACCAAGAATCATCAGAAGCATGCTCTGGAACTAAAACTAACTCATTAGCATATTAAACTTTGTATTTGGTCAAAACAACCATGGCAGTATATCATACAACTTCCACAAAAGGCATCATGTAAATGCTACATAAACACCAAAGAGACCAAAATGTCATCTAATATATCCATAATATAGTCACTAATTTGAGGAAGAATGAAATTAAAATTTTAGTTTTGATGAAACTATACTCTGCCATGAATTGCTATGCATGCATCTAGGCCAATCAAATTCAATCGTCTCTGACTTTAAAGGAACAATTCATTCGATTCCAAAATCTCCACATGTGCATGCTCGCTCAATAGCAGAAATGAAAAAGAAACAGTAAAACAATATGATGCATGAGCAATTAAATTAATTTATTAATAAAATAAATTTAATTTGTTTAGAGATATTTTACATATGTAATAACATGAAAATATCTACTCAACGAGGAGAAAAAGAAAGAAAAAATACAACAAAAAAGAAATCATATTATTGAAAATTACAAATCTTGATTGAATATCTTAAAGATTCATCTCTATAAAGATGAAAGATTATCAATCAAAAATATCATGAAGAGAGGAAGACTATTTCTCAAATCAAATCAGAAATGAAGAACAAGATATCATATATTTGATTTGATGCGATTGTAATTTTTTAAATTTCTGTAATTTTCTTTTTATTCTTATACTTGAGCATATAAAAATGGGCTATAACATTGTAATGTATGAATAAAAAAAGGATCCATGAATCAAGTTTTTTTCCTTTCCCACCTTGTGAGGCATGCGGAGGTGCAAGACTTCTATCCTAGGAGTGTTATCTTTGAGCCAATTGGATAGTTATACATTTGCTTATTATTTTTAGTTATTATCTTTCACTTTTCTCTTTCTATTCCTCCACTATGAAAGTAATTTGTTGTTGCTCGTCCTACATGCCAACCAATATTGAACACTTCAAAATTAAATTTACCATCACATAAGTCTCAGAGATATAACCGCAGTGCCTCACCACAATGCTAAAAACTTTGCAAATATCTAGTATTGGTAACAAACCTCATAGCAAACTTTTTACCTTCATCCTCTTGTGATGATCTAAGCATGTCCTACAAATAAATCAATTTGTTCCAAAGAGAAACAGAAGAATAGAAATAGCAGGTGCCACCAATTCCACCAAGTAAACCTTTTTCATATAAAAATATGACCAAAAGTATCAAATTTATGAGGAAAAAAAAAGCTCACTGAGGGAAAGAACAAGGGTGATCAAGAAGTTGTCCGCTTGCGGAGGGAGGGCAGCCATCAGAGTTAGAGCTTATCGGGAGAATCACATCAATCGGATCGATAAGCAGCAAAAACACATAGTCCTAGATTAATCATGAGGACCAGATTGATGGCGGAAAAGAATCTTGCACTGCATCTTCTTTAGGGTTTTCGAACTAGAAAAGTGCGAGAAGGGAATTGGGGGCTAACCGTGAAGTTCTGAACAAGATATGGTCGATTGTAATGCATTAAATAAATTTGTGAGAGAGTAGGGAACTCTCTTCTTTCCTTAGAGAGAGAAGCTCTGGGTTTCTAAGGCGATAAGGACAACCCCATTGCCTTCTCCCTCCTTAATTCCACCTTTGATGCGACCCAACCACACCCTTCCCCACCCCCCCCCCGCCCCCAACTACTGGCTTCACATCCCCTACTTGGCTCTCTCCTTGCATCCATTGTTGTTCCCCTCCCTAGGGTGTCATCATCTTCTTCTGTGGTGTCGATCCCTTCAGTTAGGGTTCCTGGAGTGATGCCAAGCCAGACCCCTAAGGTTTTCTCCTTTGGCAAGTACCAAGAAAAATGGGCCACTCCATCGGGATCCTTCCAATGCCCCTCCGCCTTCCAAGAAGAGCCAATTGGATGGCCCTTTCACTGGAAAGAGCATCTCTTAGGCATTGATGTTAATTGGTCCTTCATATGGGCCAGATGCAAGTTCACTACTATCTTCTTCTTTGTTTAACCGGATCTATGATGCTTCTAAGGATTTCATCGAATTTGAGGAAAAAACTCCTCATGAATGGCAAAAACCTTGAATATCTAGTTTGATCAATCATTTCCTCCGACTTCGACTTTGGATTTCCTGAAATATGTGGTTTCTCACTAATGGAAATGTTCTTTGGTGTCCCAAGTGATCAATTTGGCTTAAGGTTTTTTTTTGCTTTCAATTTTTTTCTAAAGCGGAGGTTGTTCGCATCCTCACCGACGGACCATGGACCATTCGAGGGGAGGTTTTGTATCTGATGCCCAAGAAAGCTAATTTCCAGCCTCTCACAGAGAGGATCTCATCTGTCCCTATCTAGGTGTAGTTCGTCAATCTTCCTTTGGAGTACTGGAACAGAATGTGTTATTAATCTTGGTTCTCTCCTAGGTCGTCCCCTAAAGAATGATGAATGTTCTTTCTCGTTTGAAAGGGGTCGATATGTAAGGTTAGTATAGAAATCGATCTTTCAAAACCCCATAAGCAGTATGACTGGGTCACCTAAAGAAAGGAATTTTCCAAACTGTTTCATATGAGAATTTACCTTTGGTGTGTTTCAAGTATAGTTGTGTGGGTCATAAAGTGGATTTGCCCTCTAGTTTCGATGACTTCTTTGACTTCCTCCCTTGTTTTTCTGGACTCTTCTCATAAGGCCGACCCCCAAAAGGGTGTGGAGCAACCCCCTTCCGATTTAGATGGCTCTATTACCCTAAGGGAGGTTGGGTCTTCTCACTTAGAGCTGGACCTCTTTGGTCCATGGATTAAAGTTGAGAAGCGTTGCCCGATTGGTCGTCGGCACAGCCAAGCCAACGCTGATCGAAATCGATCGGAATAGGGGGGGTGGGGTGGTGCCATGTCGAGGAAGTGATCGAGGCCATTGGTTTCCTCTGCTCCTTGAGATATTGGCACACATACAGGTCACATGCCCCCTACACTATAAGAAAAATAGTTATTAACCATGAACAAAAGTTGTCACTAAAAGAATTAGTGCAAAATGAGCCATCACTAGCTTCCGTCAGCATAGATCTCGTGGCTAAAAGTTTTAGTAACAAAAAAAGACACATATGTCATTAAATTATAGTTTTTAGTGATAGTTTATATTTGTAGCTAAAACATTAAATTCTATCGCTAAAAATAAATAAATTGATAAATTAATATTTCTGTGACAACAATTGGTTATGAACACTTCTGTCACTAAAAGAATTGACTAACAATTTTAGTGACAATATAATTAACTCTTACTGATTAAATGGAAAAGATAATAATAATTTAGTGATGGCTTGACCTGTCACTAAAATATAAAAAAAATTAGTAATGGATTATTTGAGTGTCACTATACTGTCAATAATAATTTTATTAATTACCTATCAATTTTTAATAATTTCAAAATCATACCAAAACTTTTTCATAAATTCAAGATAAAATTATTGATATTTGAAACTTCACATTACAATCTTTATTTTATCCAAAAATCAATATCAAAGTGAGACAATTATAAATTCCACATCATCTCGAAAAAAAATACATCAAGATATCTTTATATCTTCATTCTTGAACTCTCCTGTGTCATCTTGTGCATCTTGCGTGAAGTCACAATTGCACAATATATACAGACAAGTCACAATTGTTAGAGTTGCATAGTAGAGTTGAATAGTCCATCACTATTATCCCATGTTTGCAAATGCAAATGGTTAAGAAGGTGAGGAAACTGAAACCCTATTCTTCACACATTATTTCTTGCTATTATACTATGGAGGTATATGCAAGTTTTCCTTTATGTCAACCTACTGTTGACATTACATACTTTTTATTTTCAGAGTTAAGAACTGTTGTATATGAAAATAAAAGCAATTTTATGGTTGATTTCATTGATAAAACATAAACATGTCAAGATTGTTAGCAGTCCATAACAAGTTTCTAGTGTACTGCAGCCTAAAATTGGAATCCAAAATCAGATTAAAGCTTTCTAAAAGATATACCTCTTAAGTGAAGTAAAGCAGCATGCAAGCTTAGATATATCAGTGTTGCCGAGCATTGAAATAAAGTGATATAGAAACAGAAAATATCGAAGTCAAGTTCATCTTCCTAAGCGAGGGGAGGCCCGAAGCGCGTCGCTTGGGCGCTCGCCCGAGCCCAGGCGTCGGGCGAGCACCCGGGTTAAACCCAGCGACCGAACCAGCGTTTTAGGTCTGGTTCAATCTCCGGTGCTTTAGTTGGTCCAATTGAACCAACTAAAGCACCGATATCAGCCTTCTTCTCACGACTTCCCCAACTCTAACCCCGCTCGCCACTTCCACTCCCACTGTCGCTGCCACTGCTACCGCTATCGCTGCCACTATCGTCGCTCGTCGCTCTTGCTCTCGCTGCCGCTGCCACTGTCGTCGCTCGCCGCTCCCGCTCTCGCTCCCCCCTGCTCGCTGCTACCGCTGCCACTATCGCCGCTCCCGCTGCCACTACTCGCTGTTACTGCTGTCGCTGCCACTATCGTCGCTCGCCACTCCTGCTCCCGTTGACACTGTTGCCGCTCCCGCTGCCTCTGCTCGCTACTACTACTGCTGCTGCCACTATCGCCGCTCGCTGCTCCTACTCCCGCTACTCGTTACTACCACTGTCGCCGCTCCTGTTGCCATCGCTCGCCGCTACCGCTGCCGCTGCCACTATCGCTTCTCGTTGCTACCGCTGCCGCTGCTCTCAGTCAGTAGCCTCAGTCTTCCTCTTACTCACACTCTTCTTACTTCAATAGTATACTGTTATCAATATATTAACAATATGCTACTAACCAAGGTTCGTCGTACCGTACCGTACAGGCGTTTCGACCCGAGCTCGGTACGGTACGGTACGGTACCGGTGTACCGGGCGGTACATCAGGGCGTACCGAACAATTTTATACTTTTTTCATACTGTAGCACTGTAGCGGTATCGGGCGATCCGCATACCGGTAACCTATCGGATCGGTACGTACCGCCGGGTACGGATGGTACGCTTCGATATAATAGACCTTGCTACTAACTATATACTAGTAATAGTATTTTTATTTATTAGATTAATAATATATTATTTTGATTTTAATACTATTAATTTTTATTTATTTAAAATTATTATTAGGTTTCAGAATAAATGATATATTTTTATTTAAATAAATATATTTATTAATTATATTATATATTTTTATATTTTAGCGTCTCGCTTCACTCAGATGAACGCCTAGCACCTCGGATGTTTTTGGACCTTAGCACCTTTTGGCACCTAGCGCCTTTTCAATCAATGCTTGTAACAAAATTGCAAACTCTCTTTAATGCATCTCAACTCCCAAAGCTTTGACAACAAGTTGACAACAACTTATAGCTAAACAATGAAAAACAAGACCAAGTTTATATACCATTTATGCCCTCCATTCCAGCTCTGACAATAGGCTGAGCACTTGAGTAGCTGCGGAAGGACCAAAAATTCTATCTACAAAACATAAATAAATGTTACACAATGGCACTTCCCGTGATTCACCATCCAAATTCGAGCAATCAACAATCCAAATAACATAATTAATCAAATTAAAGCCCCACGCCCGCACAATCCAAACCCTAATTGAGATTCCCCAAGAGGATCCGCCCCGATGAACCTCACGAGAAACATAGAAGAAAAGGTGTAATCCAAATGGAACCGAGAATCTACGCAGAACAAATACAACCCTGAGCAATTAAACGGAAATCGAGACAAGATCCATAGCAAAAGAAACAAGAGCATATCAATGCGTCGCAATAGTAACGGGGTAGGAGAAAGGAGTGGAGGCAAACCTGGGGGCAGGGCCCGACGACGGGATCGATCGCCTGAGGAGCAAAGGTAGGGGTTTTCGACGAGCGGGACAACTGGGTGGGACGAGCGAAGCTCCGTCTCTCGATCTCGTCTTCCTCGCCCGCTCCTATTTCGCTGTCGGTGGCGACGCACGGACGTGAGGGGATCATTAAATCGCAACTACAAGGAGAAAGTTTGGGGTCCGGATTTTCCTAGAAATAAATTTAGGGGCAAAATTACATATATATATATATATATATATATATATATATATATATATATATCCCCCACCAAAATAAACAAGTCATTGTGGTTAATCTTCTTTAGCTAATTATCATTTCACTAACTGTTATTTAAAAGACATTAATAACGTTTACAATCTCATTTTGGTTATATGAATATTATATTTAAATTATTTTCAACTCAATTAGTTACATTTACTATATTTAGTCATGAGTTTATTATATTCATCCCTTAGGATTCTAGTTGAATATATATATTTATTACAAGATATATTGCTGTCATTGTGGTTAATCTTCATTCACTAATTATCATTGTGGTTGACGGACAATACGTTTTATCTTAATTAGTTAATATTAACTATTTTTAGTCATGGATATATATTTATTTTAATTTGAGATAAATATATTTTTTTCGATAACCATAGTTGAAAGGCATTAATACCCTTTAAAAAATTTGATTTTAACCATAAAAAAATCATAAATTATTTGGCAACACTTTCCCACCTTCGAATACAACTAGACTCTAAAAAGCGGTGCTTAACGCTTTATTGTGAACCCGGACGGTTTTGGATTCTCAATGTCTCAATTCGTGCCCGTTATTCGAACCTTGTTTGGAATGAAAGAATTGTGCAAGAGAACGGCGGCGGCTGCAACCCCACCCGGATCCGACGGCTCCGGAGGCCACTCCCCGAATCCGATATCAACCGCGTCACTAAGCATGAGACGCCCTCGCCATATCACCCCCGGAGGCAGGGAGAGTGAGAGAGAGAGACGGTGGAAATGGCGGATTCTTACTTGGCTCTTCGGTCCCGGCCGTCACTGCTCCTCGTCCTCCTCGTTCTACTCTGCTTCTCTCTGTCCGTGGCGACGGCGTCGGATCCGGACGCGACGGTGACCGTCGGAGGGATCAGCGACGCGGAGGGGGCTCCGGTCGGCGCCGAGATCGAGCAGCTTGCCCGCTTCGCCGTCGACGAAGACAACAAGAAGCATGTCCTTGTTTGATCTCTTCTTCGCCTTTTCGCCTCTGTTGCGATTATTGGATCGTCTTCGAACTCCTTTTCGTTCTGTCGCTGGATTCTCTGCGTCATCTTTAAGGTGATTGTATGAATTCCAAGGTTATATATCTTCTCCCTTTATAGTTTTATTTTTTGAGACATATGGTCTTTCATATATCTTTGATGCTTATCTGCTTTTTTGTTATCGTTCGACCCCCGGAGGCAGGGAGAGTGAGAGAGAGAGTGGGGATCATTAAATCGCAACTACAGAGAGAAGCAGTGTAGAACGAGGAGGTCGAGGAGCAGTGACGGCCAGGACCGAAGAGCCAAGTAAGAATCCGCCATTTCCACCGTCTCTCTCTCTCACTCTCCCTGCCTCCGGGGGTGATATGGCGAGGGCGTCTCATGCTTAGTGACGCGGTTGATATCGGATTCGGGGAGTGGCCTCCGGAGCCGTCGGATCCGGGTGGGGTTGCAGCCGCCGCCGTTCTCCCTCTAGTTGCGATTTAATGATCCCCTCACGTCCGTGCGTCGCCACCAACAGCGAAATAGGAGCGGGCGAGGAAGACGAGATCGAGAGACGGAGCTTCACTCGTCCCACCCAGTTGTCCCGCTCGTCGAAAACCCCTACCTTTGCTCCTCAGGCGATCGATCCCGTCGTCGGGCCCTGCCCCCAGGTTTGCCTCCACTCCTTTCTCCTACCCCGTTCCTATTGCGACGCATTGATATGCTCTTGTTTCTTTTGCTATGGAGCTCGTCTCGATTTCCGTTTAATTGCTCAGGGTTGTATTTGTTCTGCGTGGATTCTCGGTTCTATTTGGATTACGCCTTTTCTTCTATGTTTCTCGTGAGGTTCATCGTGGCAGATCCTCTTGGGAAATCTCAATTAGGGTTTGGATTGTGGGGGCGTGGGGCTTTAATTTGATTAATTATGTTATTTGGATTGTTGATTGCTCGAATTTGGATGGTGAATCACGGGAAGTGCCATTGTGTAACATTTATTTATGTTTTGTAGATAAGAGTTTTTGGTCCTTCCGCAGCTACTCAAGTGCTCGGCCTATTGTCAGAGCTGGAATGGAGGGCATAAATGGTATATAAACTTGGTCTTGTTTTTCATTGTTTAGCTATAAGTTGTTGTCAACTTGTTGTCATAGCTTTGGGAGTTGAGATGCATTAAAGAGAGTTTGCAATTTTGTTACAAGCATTGATTGAAAAGGCGCTAGGTGCCAAAAGGTGTTAAGGTCCAAAAACGTCCGAGGTGTTAGGCGTTCGTCTGAGTGAAGCGAGACGCTAAAATATAAAAATATATAATATAATTAATAAATATATTTATTTAAATAAAAATATATCATTTATTCTGAAACCTAATAATAATTTTAAATAAATAAAAATTAATAGTATTAAAATCAAAATAATATATTATTAATCTAATAAATAAAAATACTATTACTAGTATATAGTTAGTAGCAAGGTCTATCATACCGAAGCGTACCATCCGTACCCGACGGTACGTACCGATCCGATAGGTTACCGGTATGCGGATCGCCCGATACCGCTACAGTGCTACAGTATGAAAAAAGTATAAAATTGTTCGATACGCCCTGATGTACCGCCCGGTACACCGGTACCGTACCGTACCGTACCGAGCTCGGGTCGAAACGCCTGTACGGTACGGTACGACGAACCTTGGTTAGTAGCATATTGTTAATATATTGATAATAGTATACTATTGAAGTAAGAAGAGTGTGAGTAAGAGGAAGACTGAGGCTACTGACTGAGAGCAGCGGCAGCGGTAGCAACGAGAAGCGATAGTGGCAGCGGCAGCGGTAGAGCGAGCGATGGCAACGGGAGCGGCGACAGTGGCAACGACAGTGGTAGTAACGAGTAGCGGGAGTAGGAGCGGCGATAGTGGCAGCAGCAGCAGTAGTAGCGAGCAGAGGCAGCGGGAGCGACAACAGTGTCAACGGGAGCAGGAGTGGCGAGCGACAGCAGTAACAGCGAGTAGTGGCAGCGGGAGCGGCGATAGTGGCAGCGGTAGCAGCGAGCAGGGGGGAGCGAGAGCGGGAGCGGCGAGCGACGACAGTGGCAGCGGCAGCGAGAGCAAGAGCGACGAGCGACGATAGTGGCAGCGATAGCGGTAGCAGTGGCAGCGGCAGTGGGAGTGGAAGTGGCGAGCGGGGTTAGAGTTGGGGAAGTCGTGAGAAGAAGGCTGATATCGGTGCTTTAGTTGGTTCGATTGGACCAACTAAAGCACCGGAGATTGAACCAGACCTAAAACGCTGGTTCGGTCGCTGGGTTTAACCCGGGTGCTCGCCCGACGCCTGGGCTCGGGCGAGCGCCCAAGCAACGCGCTTCGGGCCTCCCCTCGCTTAGGAAGATGAACTTGACTTCGATATTTTCTGTTTCTATATCACTTTATTTCAATGCTCGGCAACACTGATATATCTAAGCTTGCATGCTGCTTTACTTCACTTAAGAGGTATATCTTTTAGAAAGCTTTAATCTGATTTTGGATTCCAATTTTAGACTGCAGTACACTAGAAACTTGTTATGGACTGCTAACAATCTTGACATGTTTATGTTTTATCAATGAAATCAACCATAAAATTGCTTTTATTTTCATATACAACAGTTCTTAACTCTGAAAATAAAAAGTATGTAATGTCAGCAGTAGGTTGACATAAAGGAAAACTTGCATATACCTCCATAGTATAATAGCAAGAAATAATGTGTGAAGAATAGGGTTTCAGTTTCCTCACCTTCTTAACCATTTGCATTTGCAAACATGGGATAATAGTGATGGACTATTCAACTCTACTATGCAACTCTAACAATTGTGACTTGTCTGTATATATTGTGCAATTGTGACTTCACGCAAGATGCACAAGATGACACAGGAGAGTTCAAGAATGAAGATATAAAGATATCTTGATGTATTTTTTTTCGAGATGATGTGGAATTTATAATTGTCTCACTTTGATATTGATTTTTGGATAAAATAAAGATTGTAATGTGAAGTTTCAAATATCAATAATTTTATCTTGAATTTATGAAAAAGTTTTGGTATGATTTTGAAATTATTAAAAATTGATAGGTAATTAATAAAATTATTATTGACAGTATAGTGACACTCAAATAATCCATTACTAATTTTTTTTATATTTTAGTGACAGGTCAAGCCATCACTAAATTATTATTATCTTTTCCATTTAATCAGTAAGAGTTAATTATATTGTCACTAAAATTGTTAGTCAATTCTTTTAGTGACAGAAGTGTTCATAACCAATTGTTGTCACAGAAATATTAATTTATCAATTTATTTATTTTTAGCGATAGAATTTAATGTTTTAGCTACAAATATAAACTATCACTAAAAACTATAATTTAATGACATATGTGTCTTTTTTTGTTACTAAAACTTTTAGCCACGAGATCTATGCTGACGGAAGCTAGTGATGGCTCATTTTGCACTAATTCTTTTAGTGACAACTTTTGTTCATGGTTAATAACTATTTTTCTTATAGTGTAGGGGGCATGTGACCTGTATGTGTGCCAATATCTCAAGGAGCAGAGGAAACCAATGGCCTCGATCGCTTCCTCGACATGGCACCACCCCACCCCCCTATTCCGATCGATTTCGATCAGCGTTGGCTTGGCTGTACCGACGACCAATCGGGCAACGCTTCTCAACTTTAATCCATGGACCAAAGAGGTCCAGCTCTAAGTGAGAAGACCCAACCTCCCTTAGGGTAATAGAGCCATCTAAATCGGAAGGGGGTTGCTCCACACCCTTTTGGGGGTCGGCCTTATGAGAAGAGTCCAGAAAAACAAGGGAGGAAGTCAAAGAAGTCATCGAAACTAGAGGGCAAATCCACTTTATGACCCACACAACTATACTTGAAACACACCAAAGGTAAATTCTCATATGAAACAGTTTGGAAAATTCCTTTCTTTAGGTGACCCAGTCATACTGCTTATGGGGTTTTGAAAGATCGATTTCTATACTAACCTTACATATCGACCCCTTTCAAACGAGAAAGAACATTCATCATTCTTTAGGGGACGACCTAGGAGAGAACCAAGATTAATAACACATTCTGTTCCAGTACTCCAAAGGAAGATTGACGAACTACACCTAGATAGGGACAGATGAGATCCTCTCTGTGAGAGGCTGGAAATTAGCTTTCTTGGGCATCAGATACAAAACCTCCCCTCGAATGGTCCATGGTCCGTCGGTGAGGATGCGAACAACCTCCGCTTTAGAAAAAAATTGAAAGCAAAAAAAAACCTTAAGCCAAATTGATCACTTGGGACACCAAAGAACATTTCCATTAGTGAGAAACCACATATTTCAGGAAATCTAAAGTCGAAGTCGGAGGAAATGATTGATCAAACTAGATATTCAAGGTTTTTGCCATTCATGAGGAGTTTTTTCCTCAAATTCGATGAAATCCTTAGAAGCATCATAGATCCGGTTAAACAAAGAAGAAGATAGTAGTGAACTTGCATCTGGCCCATATGAAGGACCAATTAACATCAATGCCTAAGAGATGCTCTTTCCAGTGAAAGGGCCATCCAATTGGCTCTTCTTGGAAGGCGGAGGGGCATTGGAAGGATCCCGATGGAGTGGCCCATTTTTCTTGGTACTTGCCAAAGGAGAAAACCTTAGGGGTCTGGCTTGGCATCACTCCAGGAACCCTAACTGAAGGGATCGACACCACAGAAGAAGATGATGACACCCTAGGGAGGGGAACAACAATGGATGCAAGGAGAGAGCCAAGTAGGGGATGTGAAGCCAGTAGTTGGGGGCGGGGGGGGGTGGGGAAGGGTGTGGTTGGGTCGCATCAAAGGTGGAATTAAGGAGGGAGAAGGCAATGGGGTTGTCCTTATCGCCTTAGAAACCCAGAGCTTCTCTCTCTAAGGAAAGAAGAGAGTTCCCTACTCTCTCACAAATTTATTTAATGCATTACAATCGACCATATCTTGTTCAGAACTTCACGGTTAGCCCCCAATTCCCTTCTCGCACTTTTCTAGTTCGAAAACCCTAAAGAAGATGCAGTGCAAGATTCTTTTCCGCCATCAATCTGGTCCTCATGATTAATCTAGGACTATGTGTTTTTGCTGCTTATCGATCCGATTGATGTGATTCTCCCGATAAGCTCTAACTCTGATGGCTGCCCTCCCTCCGCAAGCGGACAACTTCTTGATCACCCTTGTTCTTTCCCTCAGTGAGCTTTTTTTTTCCTCATAAATTTGATACTTTTGGTCATATTTTTATATGAAAAAGGTTTACTTGGTGGAATTGGTGGCACCTGCTATTTCTATTCTTCTGTTTCTCTTTGGAACAAATTGATTTATTTGTAGGACATGCTTAGATCATCACAAGAGGATGAAGGTAAAAAGTTTGCTATGAGGTTTGTTACCAATACTAGATATTTGCAAAGTTTTTAGCATTGTGGTGAGGCACTGCGGTTATATCTCTGAGACTTATGTGATGGTAAATTTAATTTTGAAGTGTTCAATATTGGTTGGCATGTAGGACGAGCAACAACAAATTACTTTCATAGTGGAGGAATAGAAAGAGAAAAGTGAAAGATAATAACTAAAAATAATAAGCAAATGTATAACTATCCAATTGGCTCAAAGATAACACTCCTAGGATAGAAGTCTTGCACCTCCGCCTCACAAGGTGGGAAAGGAAAAAAACTTGATTCATGGATCCTTTTTTTATTCATACATTACAATGTTATAGCCCATTTTTATATGCTCAAGTATAAGAATAAAAAGAAAATTACAGAAATTTAAAAAATTACAATCGCATCAAATCAAATATATGATATCTTGTTCTTCATTTCTGATTTGATTTGAGAAATAGTCTTCCTCTCTTCATGATATTTTTGATTGATAATCTTTCATCTTTATAGAGATGAATCTTTAAGATATTCAATCAAGATTTGTAATTTTCAATAATATGATTTCTTTTTTGTTGTATTTTTTCTTTCTTTTTCTCCTCGTTGAGTAGATATTTTCATGTTATTACATATGTAAAATATCTCTAAACAAATTAAATTTATTTTATTAATAAATTAATTTAATTGCTCATGCATCATATTGTTTTACTGTTTCTTTTTCATTTCTGCTATTGAGCGAGCATGCACATGTGGAGATTTTGGAATCGAATGAATTGTTCCTTTAAAGTCAGAGACGATTGAATTTGATTGGCCTAGATGCATGCATAGCAATTCATGTGCAGAGTATAGTTTCATCAAAACTAAAATTTTAATTTCATTCTTCCTCAAATTAGTGACTATATTATGGATATATTAGATGACATTTTGGTCTCTTTGGTGTTTATGTAGCATTTACATGATGCCTTTTGTGGAAGTTGTATGATATACTGCCATGGTTGTTTTGACCAAATACAAAGTTTAATATGCTAATGAGTTAGTTTTAGTTCCAGAGCATGCTTCTGATGATTCTTGGTGTGATGATGGGCTTCTGAATGAAATCTCAGATGCTGACTTAAACAGAGAACAGAAGAGGCGTTATGATCAATTTTATACAGTATCCTTGCAATCTATAAATGATATGCATATCCTTTGTCCAAAACTCTTCATAGTAAAACTTTTAGGGCTTTAAACTTGAGGATGTATCATATGGAACCCTTGACAAAAGTTTATATGGGTTATCGAGATGGTATATCTGCAGGAAAGGAAGCTTCTGCCCAAGAGGGCTTCAACATTGGGTTTAAGCAATCTGCAAGCAGTGGTTACAAATGGGGAATTGTTAGAGGCATCACAAGGTGAAAAGTGATAGTATTTACTGATCTCTTTCTGCAGAAGAATTTTGGTATCTTATTTTTCCTACATTATTTCGTAGTGCATTTGTAAACCTCCCAGATCAATTCAAAGAAAAGTTAGTTAAGAAGCTTGAAGACAGATGCACGTTTCAAAGTCTTTACAAGCCCGTTCAAGAGATTTCCACGGACGATGCTCTGAGAATGTATCACTTTCAACTGCAACAAGAAAATAAACAATCTCATCAAAGATCAAAAGCGACAGTATCATCGGCAATCGAAGATTTTGACTGCAATAAGTTAGACTTCTTTTTCAAGGAGCTTATGTTACTTGTAAGTGAGTCTTCTGAAATCAAAGCAAGTGTTGATGTTGTAAAAGGAGAGGAAGAAGAATGACCTTGATGTTGAAGTACTTGGAGGGATCGTTCAAATTCACTTACGTCTGAATTTTCTGGACAGATTGTAATTTTTTGATGGCCTCAGATTGCAATGAAAAGAACTGAACCATTGCTCCATTGCAGCATAATATATTTTGAGATTTTGCTTCAGAAAAATAGGTTCCAAATTTCAGAGTATTGACTATTCTTCCACTGGAACTGTGCCGTCATTTTTGGGAACGTTGAAAGCACTCATGGTTTGATAATAATCTCCTTCCGAAATGCAATACTTTTTCATTGTGTTTGATGTTGAGCATGGCCTTTCTTTTTCCTCCTAGTTTTGCACACTGTAAATATAAGCATAAGATGCTTCTCCAACAATAACGATAGAATCTGATGAGAGGTTAATCAAGTAGCACTATATTGAAATGAATGAGATACTATTTTCAAACTAATACAAACAACTCTTACACTTTTTTCTTTCCTTTTTTCTGAATAAATTTCTACTTTCAGAATGCATTTACTTCAGCTTTAAATTAACATCGTATTTCATTAATTAGATTTTTTTTTACACTAAGTTAAAGTCATATGGTTGAGTTTTTCTGATCTTTCTTATGTATTTAGCAAGTCAATTCAATAGCCATAAATTTTTGATTTGCCAAATAAATCAGCAATTACCAACTTAACTCTCTTTGACCTTTAATTAATTGTAATCTTAGATGTCTAAGCATATTACAACTATGTCATGCTCCACAATATAGTATTTGTATAAATTATAAATTATAAAATACAAGTCTCATTAAATGTATTCATGTGTATAATTCTAGATTAATTATATATTATTTTTATAATTAATTATTATTTTTGAATGTGTCGAAGAATATTAAATCATATTGTCTTAGCATCTAGTAAAATCGGAGTCAGAATATCCAATGATCTTCAAATGGTCTGATCTCCCATATGATCTTTTGTTCTCTTTAAATATCTCATGACTCTTTTAGCTACATTCCAATGATTCATTCCATGATTGCTTAAGTATCTATCTAACATTCCAACAATGTACATTATATCTTGACGCGTACAAACCTATGCATACATTAGACTCCCTAAAGCTAATGCATAGGAAATCTTCTGCATTTCTTAAGTTTCCAAATTTTTTTTAAGGCACTGATTGAGACTGAACTTGTCTCCCTTTGTGATAGGGGTGTCTCCTGGTTTACAATCCTATATGCTAAACCTTTTGAGTACTTTATCGATATAGTTCCTTTGTAATAATCCTAGAATACCTCGCGATCTATCTCGGTGTATCTGGATTCCTAATACAAAAGGGGCATCACCAAGATCTTTCATCTCAAAATTTCTAGATAAAAATCTCTTGGTTTCGTGCAATATGTCTATATCATTAGTGGCAAGCAGAATGTCATCCATATAAAATATTAGTAAAATAAATTTGCTCCCACTGAATTTATGATACATGCAATCATCAACAACATTCATCTTAAAACCAAATGAGATAATTACTTGATGAAATTTGTGATACTACTAAAAGGATGTTTGTTTTGTTAGGATCGAAATCGGCACTAAGAGGGGGGGTGGGGGTGTGTGAATTAGTGCTTACGATAAAAATTACATCGATTCGAAAATTTCGTTCGATAAAATCATATTGGAAATATGTTTAACTTGAAAACGTTCATAAAAATGTAATGAGCAAGTAAAGCAGTCTGCAATAAAGGTAAACAACAAAATATAAATGCAAACTAAGTTTTATAGTGGTTCGGTCGTCGTGACCTGCATCCACTCCTGATTCCTCTTCACTCAAGGCCATCGGCTTTCACTATCGATCTTCTTTCAACGGACGAAGATCAACTATCCTTTTACACCCATTTTCTCCTTTTCACAGGTTTAGGAGATAACCTTTACAACCTCACCTCTCTCTTAAACTTCATATATAATACTGAGAGCTTGAGACGAGTTTTTATAATATTACTATAGCATTTTTCTTTTCTTTAACTCTCAATTGATGTGTTTACTGAGTAAGGATGAGTAGGATTTTTATAGGCCCCAAATGAATTCAAATTTAGGGACAAAATGATCTCATCTTGGGTTTTCGGGGTACTGGCAGTACCACCGCCTGCTAGTTTGAGACTGGGCGGTACCATCGCCAAACACAGTCTGGGAGATTGTACCTGAGCAATATTATCGCCTAAACTGACAGTGTCACAGCTTGGGCCAACTATGGGTCACTAATTGGGCCTTCCACTTGGCCCAAAATAACCCCAATTCAGGCCGAGTTGACCCATAATTGAGTTGGTCTAATTACATTCTAAACAACCCAATTAGAACTAAAACTACTTCAATCTAGACAAATTATTATAAGTAAGAATTCTAAGTTATCCAACATATCATTGGTTCATCCGATGCTTCACCCGAACCTTCGGCATATCGTCCTCTCTTATGATGTATTACTCAATCGACATGTTGATATCCGCAACACCCGATCTCCTTAGCGCAATGTCTGATCCTTCTGGCCCGATGCTCGAACTCATGGCACGAAGCCTTCTGCTGATATGTCGACCATTCCTCCGGTCCGACATCCAATCTTCTAACATGTTCCATTTTAGCCCAACTTTTGATTCCACTGCTTTAATCAATTTATCTTTCCTGATTGAATATAGTCCTACGTCACTTAAATGTACATTAGATCGTAAACTCATTAATTGATTTCATCGTCAAAATCCAAGATTCAATATGTTTTAGCCCATAGATAGATTTTATCAATTTACATATTATTTTCTTTAGGTCTTTTGATACAAAGTATTCTGGTTGTACCATATAAATTATTTCATCAATATGTCCATTGAGAATTGTTATTTTGACATCCATCTAAAAGAGCTCCAAATCAAAATGTGTGGCTAAAGCCATAATTATTCTAAAAGAGTCATTCGTTAAAACCGAAGAGGTTTATTTAAAGTCAATCCCTTCTTTTTGAATATAGCCCTTTGCCACAAGACGTGCATTATACCTCTCCACATTACCATTAGAATCCCTTTTGGTTTTAAAAATTCATTTACAACCAATAGGTTTCACTCCTTCTAGTAATGGGACAAGTTCTCAAACTTTATTGTCTTGTATGGACTTATACTCTTGATTCATTGCTTCAATCCGCTTATCGGAATTGGAATCCTCTATGGTTTGACAGAAGTTGATTGGATCATCTTCCATCATATCACTACTTTTTTCATGTTCCCAGAGAAATACCATATAATCATATGAAATGATACTCCTCCTTACCCTAATGGATCATCACAAAGGTGCTAGCTCTTGTGGCATATGTTCTTATGGATGTTGAGTTTGATCCTCATGAATAATTTTCTTATACTATATGAGAGTTGAAATAACTATATCCTTTTGAGGTATTGAATTTACCACATCAGTGGTAACTATATGAATTGGATTAGATTGAACCAATTCTTCCTCAAAGGTAAAGTCTTTAACCTTATTTCTCCCCCCAAACTCAATATCCTTGTTGCAATACTCGTCTCAAAAATATTTATTGATTTGGGATTATAAAATTTGTACCCCTTAGATCGTTCAGAATAATCAATAAAATAATTGCTTATTGTTTGGGGTTCCAATTTCTTTTCGTTAGGCCTGTAAAGCCTTGTCTTAGATAGACAACCCCATATATGAAAGTGTCTTAGACTAGGCTTTCTTCCGGTCCAAAGCTCATAAGGTGTTTTTGTAGTTGCTTTAATTGGTACTCTATAAGAATGTAAGCTATAGTTTTTATTGCTTCTCTTCAGGGTGACTCTGGCAAAGTAGATTAAAAAATCATATTTCTTACCATGTCTTTAAGTATGCAGTTTCGTCTTTCAACTACACTATTCATGTTAGGTGACCTTGGCATTTTATATAGAGGGATAATTCCACACTCCTCTAAGTATAGAGCAAATGGTCCTGGACGTTATTCACCTGAGCCATCATTTCTGTTGTAATATTCCCCTCCACGGTTAGATCTAATGCTTTTTATCCTTTTGTCGAGTTGATTTTCAACTTTAGGTTTAAATGATTTGAACACATCCAAAGACTTAGATTTTTCATGTATTAGATATAAGTATTCATATCTAGAGTAATCATCTATGAATGATATAAAGTATTATTGGTCATTCCACGAAGGTGTAGGAGATGGCCCACAAATATCTGTATGTATCAATTCTAAGACATTTGTAGCTCTATATGCACTTGATCTCTGAGGTTTGATTTATTTACTTTCAATGCATTCAACACAAACATCTAAACCTAATAAGTCACTGGGATCAAGAATCCGACATAAGTTTTTCAACTCTATTTCTGGATATCTGACACAAACGTTCATGCTATAATACACCCAAATTTTTAATTTTACGTTTAGCACCTCACAATTTCACATTTAGGGATTCATGATAGGACACTATAGTATCCAGCAAATATAGATTGTCATAAGCCATAAGTGAACCAGTTACAATCACATTTGAATTTAAAAATAGTAAATTGATTATTTCCAAATGAACGAGAATAACTATTTGTTCAAATAAGAAATAAAAATTAAATTCCATCTAAATGATGGTACAACAAAAGTGTCTTTCAAATCCAAATAATATTCAGTATACAATAACAATCTAAATGTACCTATAGCTTTTGCATCTACCGATTTTTCATCTCCCATATAAATGCATCTCTCAACATCATTGGGCCTTCAGTAGCTCAAGCAACCCTGCATTGAAACACTGATGTTAGTAGTTGTATCGAAGTCCAATCACAAACTATTTCTAGGTACTGAAGTTAAATTGACTTCAGAATAAACCTTAATTTGAATTAACAAATTAAGGTTAAGCCAATTTGATTAATATGATTCAAATTCAATTAGTGATTATAAAGTTGTTTAATATTAGATTGAGTAATTTGATGCATGAAGTTAAGTTACTAAAGTGACCTCTCATGTGTGGCATTTCTCATGAAAATATTAAATGTAGTGTGTATTTACATCCATAGAAAATTTATCCAACTCAAAAGAAGGTTAATGACTCGTAGGATTATATACACACCAATAATGGTAAACATGTGGCAATTATAAAGTTGTACATATGAATAATAAATCAATCCAAAGATGGATTTATCATTTGACATGTCTTATTATCAGTGTTGATCATTACAATAAGACTACCACTAGCAATTAATATTGAAGTCCAAAGACAAGATATTAATGTTGCACTTAGTATCTTGAGATGGGTTATATCATTATTTGAATTTACTTAAGTTTATAGTAATATATATAAGCATAATTTGTGGTTGTCTATTGTTCTCTTGTTTAGGTTCTTTTGTAATAATATCTAATAACCTCAATTCAGTACCGGTTCTAAACGAAACCAACTTTAAGGATTGGAAGGAAAACATTCTTATCGTTTTGGGTTGCATAGATCTGGACCTTGCACTAAGAGAAAACCAACCCGCTTCTCTTACGAAAAATAGTACTCATGATGAAAGGAGGCTATATAAGAAGTGGGACAGGTCTAATCGCATGAGTCTCATGATTATTAAGCACGACATTCCGAAAGCATTTAGGGGTGCGGTATCCGAAGGGATTACAAAGGCCAAAGATTTCCTTGTCAAAATAGAAAAGTATTTTCTTAAAAACGATAAGGTAAAAACAAGCACTCTGCTTCAAAGCCTAATTTCCATCAGGTACAACAGCAAAGGAAATATAAGAGAGTACATCATGGAGATGTCTAATTTTACTTCAAAGTTTAAAACATTAAAATTTGGCTTATCAGAGGACTTACTTGTCCATTTGGTTTTGAACTCATTTCATATTGTGTGCAAAAAGGAAGAAAAGTTGAAGAAAGAAAAGACTGAAAGTGCCAACTTAGCCAGCACCTCTAAGGACAAGGGCAACAAAAGAAAATACAAATATGGAAAGAATAAGGCTGATAAAGGTTCAGTACAGAAGAAACAAAATAAGGATGATACTTATTTCTTCTATAAGAAATCTAGGCATTTGAAGAAGGACTATGCCAAATATCACTTTAGCGTGCTAAAAAATGTACGTTCCTTACTTTGGTTTATTCTGAAGTTAATTTAACTTTAGTACCTAAAATCACTTGATGGTTAGACTCCGGTGCAACTACTAATATCAGTGTTTCAATGCAGGGTTACTTGAGCTATCGAAGGCCCAATGATGCTGAGAGATGCATTTATGTGGGGGACGAAAAATCGATAAATGTGGAAGCTATAGGCACATTTAGATTGTTATTGTATACTATATATTATTTGGATTTGAAAAATACTTTTGTTACACTGTCATTTAGACGAAATTTAATTTTTATTTCTTATTTGGATAAATCTAGTTATTCTTGTTCATTTGAAAATAATCAGTTTACTTTGTCTTTAAATTCAAATGTCAAATGTGATTGGAACTGGTTCACTTATGGCTTATAATCTATATTTGCTTGATACTATAGTATCCTATCATAAATCCTGAAATATTAAATTACGAGTTACTAAATATAAAATTAAAAATTCATTCAATTATGTTTTTTGCTTTTCTTGCCTTTTCCTCTTCACAGTATGCACAACACGTGGTATTAGATTTCCAATTATGTTTATTTTCATGTTGCAATGCATAAACCTCCTTGTTGTAGTGCGGCTTCAAATTTATTTATTTTTTAACACCTTTGGATTTCATCCAATTAATTAAATTCATATAAATTTAATTAATTGGATAAATCCAATGACATTTAAAAAAAATAAATTAGAAGATGCACTATGTTGAATCTAAAATTATGATCATAAAATTAATTGATAAATTGTTTGATCTAATTTATGTATTGAGATAAGTGTGCAGGATTAACTACGATAGTGGTAAGGCATAAAGTAGATGATGGGCCGAAATCGAAGATTCGAACGATATACCGAGAGTTTGTTGGAAGCTCGCCAAGAGTTCGTCGGAAGTTCGTCTAGAGTTTGTCGTTCGCTGAGAGTTTGTTGGAGTTCACTAGAAGCTTGCTGAAAAACTCGCCGAGAAGTTCACCGGAGGATCGTCAAGAGAAAACTCGACATACTGGATAGAGATTGCTTGCCTTAATCGTAGTTAGTACATTAGTTGAGCTAGGATTGGAAGGTAATCCCACTAACTCAGTTAGAGGTCAACTGGGCCCTAAACAAGGCTAAATTGGGCTAGTTGAACAGCCCATTCAGCACCTGAAGTCACAACCAGTTATGGCACCACTTGGGACTCGGTCTCCTAAGTGCTCTGGGTGGTGGGTACCGCTAGAGAGCTCGATCTTCGAGTTCTGTCAGGTAGTGGTACTACCCAGATTAGGCAGTGGTACCACCTAGTGTCAGTTTGCAGGTGATAGTACCGCCCAATAATGGCAGTGATACCGCCAGTATCCCGAAATCCGAGGATGTGATACTTTTTTACTCCAATTCTGAAGCCATTGGGGCCTATAAATATCTCACCATTTTTGGCATGAAAGGGCACGAAAGTGTGAACATAATCTTAAATTCTTGGGGTGCTAAAAGTGTTGTAAAAGTATAAAGAGTCCTCCTCTCTTTCTAAGTGTTGAAATCATTCAAGAAAAGTGTGAGGCTCATAAGGGTTATCTCCTAAACCCATGAAAAAAATAAATCATCGTAAAGAGGTGGTTGGTCTTCGCCTATTGAAGGAATACCATTAGTAGACGCCGGTGACCTCAATGGAGGAGGAATCAGAAGTGGATGTAGGTCACAATGACTAAACCACTTTAAATTCCGATGTGCTCATTTCCCTTTTTCTTTTCATTACTATCATTACTTTCTTAGACAACTGCTAGTTCTTTCATTCTAAAGCCAAACACTTTCCAAAATTAGTTTTCGATGAATGAAATATTTTATAAACCAATGATTTTCTCCGTTGCACTAATTCACCGCCTCTCTTAGTGTCGCTCTTGATCCGTACTTCTGTAAAAATAATGATTTAGAAAAACCTCATTCAATAAAGCGCATATCGAAAACATGCTTTAACTTAAAAACATTCGTAGAATGTAATAATCAATAAAATCAATAAGCAATAAAGGTAAATAGCAAAAGAAAAAAGCACATCGGATTTATAGTGGTTCGGTTGTTGTGACCTGCTATCATGGACTTAGCTGGTTTTGCCTAAGTTGTGTGGTACCCTTGTGTGTCCATTCGCGAAGGTCAACTTCTCCGAAACCTCCTATGATCCCTTAGAACCTACGTAAGAGAAAACGAGTTAGAGAAAGCGCCTCACTTGGGATATACAAGCAATCATTTCAAGAAATACTTCATAAACAATGCAAATTATAAAAATACTTCATAAGCTCTGAACAATTACACAACAAAGGATCTAAAATGGTCCACTACAAACCAAAATTTCCCATAAGTATCTGCATGACACAACCTTTATTTATAAGCCTAAAATGATCACCAAACCCAACTAAATTAGGGCTGTTAAGCCTTCGACCGTCCCTCTACATGCTGTACAAAGCATGAACAAATCAAAAGACGTGGACATACATGAGCATTACATTAAACACCCTGTTTACAATTTTGTCCGTGACATTCTCCCCTACTTATTCCTTTGACGTCCTCGTCGAAGCCTTTGCCGACACTACAACTTCTTGTCTTTGCTGAGTTTTCAATCTTCTACTCTAGCCGTAATGTGCCTCTTAGCTCCTAGCAGTTCTCTGTTGTTGTTGTTGAGTAGTTGAACTTTTGATCTGTCATGCTGCTTCAACTCGCCAATGATTCTGACTCTAGTGTGGGGTTGGCTAAGTTGTATTAATCCCTATTAGTTCCTGTAGACCCTTTGGATGAAGAAAAAGACTATCCTTACTATGCGCTAGTCTCTCAAATGCCTCATGCTTGAACTTGGTGGATGCTTGTTGGTGCTTTAACGAGCATCACCTTGCAAACTTTTGAAGTTTTTGGGTACTTCCTCCACAAGATTTACCGATCAACTCTTCTTTCACTTAGTTGTCACTTCCAAGTAGGTTCGTATCACTTTCGCTTTCGATTGGCATTCTGTTGGGAAGTGAAGCGGATAATCTACTCTCAGTAGCATTAATCACCATTGGTGGGGATTTAAAAATTATTGTCTTCCATTTGGTTTTTTCGAAGGGTCTTTAAACATGTGTAAAGCTCCTCTACTGGATAGATAAGAGAATTGGGGTACTCGATTTCACCTATTCTCTTAAGAGTAGAGAAAACAAAGGTTACTTGACTTTGCTTGCCTCCTTAAGGGTTGTACTTCATATATCGAGCTGGTTACTAACCTTCCTCTGCTTTTTGCTCACACTTCTAAAGCACTCGAAGTGTTTGCACTCCTTGCGTTAAATTAGCTACTGTGATTCACCTTCTCAATACCATTGAACTTTTAGAATGCAAGAAGTTTTTACCCCAACTTGGAGTAAGTCTCTAATAGTTTTAGTCACCTTTGGAATATACCGTATCTCCATCAACCCTGCTGCCCACTCCACTGAGTAGCAAAGGTACAGCACCACATACTACCTACTTCGTTCCTTTGTCGTGCATTCTTGCATGACCTGAAGTCATTCACTTTTGACTATCTTGATGAGAAGCTCGTTGACACCGGTCTTACGAAGTTCCTTGGTCTCTGCCCTTCAGCCTTGTCTTGGTACTTGAAGTTTGCCTCCGCATGCTCCACCTCCTCGGCCCCTTTCACGACCAAGCGCTCTCCCTCCATGAGAGCAATGTATCAATAACTTCACGAAAGTCTCGCCTTTACAGTACCATGGTGCTGCCATGCCCATGGCCCTACTATCCGTCGTCTCACATCCGTATCCATTTCTTCACGATTAGTAGATATGTCTCTGTGACACTCCTTCGAGTCCATTTCTATTCTAATTGATGCTTAGTTTTGGGTAACTAAGTCCTGATAGACTCATCGTCGCTTCTTCACCCCTTTCTACCCCCTACTTCAACACCTCTATGTTCTCCAAGCCCTTGATCAATAGAAAGATAGACTACAACTCCTGTATATGGCCTTTGCCATCATGTTATAGGGTTTGCACCGATTCTATTCTTCTTAGTATCCTTGGTAGCAACGTTCGCTTACTCGGCCTTGTCCTTTGACTTGCTAGGCTCCATTAAGCGAATATGAGCTATAGAGCAGTCCAACTCTCTAGTTGCTCTGATCATACCTCTGCATGATCAAGTTCCTCTCATGGGACTCACTGGAACTTGCATGCTGATGACCAAGACTTTTATATAATATAAAATTCAATGCATGCATAGAAGACCCGCCTCTACGGTACCATGACTTTTATTCATTGAATCCATAGCCCTTCTTGTCGTTGTGTTGTTCACCGAAGTGAAGCTCCCGATCATATCTCTATATGATATAGTCTCTAACGGGACTATATTTGTGTGTATCGCATTGTCACGAACTGTTCCACCACGATCTGTTGTACCGTGTTGCCTCATGGTGACATCTCCATTGTATTCTGATCATCGTGGGATGAACTCAGATTGTGATCCCTCTATGTGTGGCCTCTACCAACACATTGCAAGGCCTTTTTCATCTTCAATTGTATTTGCTCATTTGGCAATCAACCTTTGTCTACCCACTCTCGAGTCACACCTAGACAAAACACCGCTCTAGGACAATCCATCGCCTAGTAGCTCCCGAAGTCCACCGACTTTGCTAAAATTGGTGCACCATTGTTTGGATCCTGGGTCTCTGCCCCTACTAGCACAATCTCCGCTATGCACCACATCCTTCATGGCAACTTGAATGGTAGTATTATGGCATATTCTTCAAGAGTACACGCCTCCGTGTCCTCTTTGTTAGGATCAAGAGCACTAAGAGGGGGGGGGGGTGAATTAGTGCAGCGGAAATCTTTCAACTATTAAAATCGAAAGCTGCGTTCGTTCGTTGATAAAAGTGATTTCGGTGTAAAAACCGATTCTAAGATTACTTTAACTTAAGATTAAGCGAGATGACGTTAAAGTAAATCTAGAAGGCAGTTTGCAGTTTATGATGGAAAGCAGAATACAAGCGCAAACTGAAATGTGACGTTCGTACGATAAAAGCCGATTTACGTCTAAACGCAGATTCGGAAAGTTCTGAACTTAGAAACTCGTTCGTAAGATCGCAGAAGGCAGTAAACAGTTATGATTGAAATCAAAATGTAAACGTAAACTGAAATATGATGATCGTACGAAAAAAGCTGATTTACGTCTAAACGCAGATTCGGAAAGTTCTGAACTTAGAAACTCGTTCGTAAAATCGCAGAAGGCAGTAAGCTATTGAGGAGGTTTGCAGTAAAGATAAAATGCTCAAAGTAAATGCAAACCGAGATTTAGAGTGGTTCGGTCAATCTTGACCTACTCCACTTTTGGCTTCCTCCACCGACGTCAACTAGAGGCCTTCCTTCAATAGGCGAAGGCCAACCACCCTTTTACAGATTCACTCCTTTTGATGGGCTTAGGAGACAACCCTTACAGAAATTTCTCTCCTCTCTTTACAACTCAAAACTTGGAAGAACAGAGGGAGAAGAACTTTTGGCCTTTACAATAATTTTGAGCTCTAAGAATCACTGAAAAGATCAAGATTTCGGTGTTAGTTGATGCTATATCAGTGCTGAATGGGTGGGGTATTTATAGGCCCCAACCCAGTTCAAATTTGGAGCTCAAAACTGTCAATTCCCAGAATTCCGGTATCAGGCGGTTGCACCTCCTGACTGGGGCGGTTGCACCGCCTGGCAGAGCTCGAAACTTGAGCTCAGGCGGTGCCACCTCTTATCAGGAGAGGTTGCACCGCCCAGTCTCGCTCGGAGACTGAGCCCAGGCGGTTGCACCTCCTGGCTGGGGCGGTTGCACCGCCCAGCCTCGCTGGGAGACTTAGCCCAGGCGGTGCTACCTCCTAGCCTAGGCGGTTGCACCTCTTGGCACTATTTCATATCACTGGTTGGGCTCCAAACTTGGCCCAAACCAGTCCGAATTCGGGCCCAATTGGCCCCTAACCGGGTTATAAGATTAACACCTAATCCTAACCCTAATTAACGTGCTAACTACGAATTTAAAGACATTTCTTAAGCTATTACAAAGTCCGCAAGTCAAGACTTCTTCCGGCGAGCTTCCGGTGAACTTCCGGCGGTCTTCCGATAAACTCTCGGAAACCATTCTGCGGACTCCCGGCAAGCTCCTAGACTTCACGATTTGATCTTGGCGAGTTCCGACGAGCTTCTTTGGCAAGCTTCTGAACTTCTCGGATTTGTTCCCGCAAAACCTCCGACGACCGTCCGAACTTCCGTCGAACTCTCGAACTCCCAACGTGATCATAGTCTTGACTCCAGCGCAACTCCAGCTACTTGTCTTACTTTCATCGTAGTTAATCCTGCACACTCAAAACAAAAACTTCGATCGAGACAATTAATCCTAAGAAATTAACCAAGTTGTCTGGCATGTCATTGGTCCCTCAACGCTTCGTCCGATTATTCGGCGCATCGTCCTTTCCTGCAGCCTATTGCCCAATCGGCCAGTTGACTCCGTAACTCTGATATCCTTGGCACAATACCCGCTCTTCTTGGCCCGATGCCCGAGTCCATGACCCAAAGCCTTCTGTCGATACGTCGACCGATCCACCGGCCCGACGTCCAATCTTCTGACATGTTCCTCCGGCACAACATGATGTTCCTGCTTTAATTGTCTCATCCTGATCAAAGCATCCTGCGTCACTCAAAACGCAGATTAAATCATAAACATATATCAAGTAGTTTCATCATCAAAATACGAGATTCAACACTCTTGCCTCGTGACATGGTCTTTTGAACCTAGCTTCGCCTCTACAAGTTGAGTCGCCTCAGTTCCTCTGTCAAATGCTTCTCTAAGGTAAGGTGCATATGCCTCGAAGCTCTCTTCATCTTTGGCACCATGCAGGATGGGCCCGCTCCATCAGAATGAGAGACCCATGGAATGATATGATACCGCTCTTGCCTTTGTAAGAATTCATGTCTTTGACCTCTATCCAAGGAAAGCTTTGTACCTCCGCTCCATATTTCATCTTCTATGTCGGCTCCCTTCATGTGGCTTGGGTACTTCGCCAAGTTACACCCAAGTTACTCCGCTCCTTGATTTGCATTAAGTTGATGATGGTCCTCATGCCCACCATTCCACAGGTCAGCCCTCCATTGAGTATGATCTCCATATCGACTCCAAGTGTACTTTCATTTGTGTTGCCTTGAATCGCTCCCCCACTTGATCTCGCAATGCATCCCCCTAATGCACTATCTCAAGCGAGATCATGCGATGACTCCTTGCTACTCGCTCGATATGTTGAGCTTTGTAAAGTTATTTTTAAGGTACTCCTCCTCAACATATGCGATCCATTGCACATGGTTCTCTCTCTAGAGAGTCGGGACTTATCCCTCCTGGATATATATATCTTATTGGATCAACTTCTCTCTTCGCTTCCTTCTCTCTGAAAGATTCAGATACTACCATCCCCTTGGACTATTCCGCCTTGCTGAACAAATTGTGTATTGTTATGCCTCCCACAAACACACTTGCTAAATTACGACTCCACGTCAATACAACCCCTATTGCACCCCTCAAGGCCTAGTAACATGCTGAACTCGCTACACACTTTAGCCTCCTATGGACGTATCCTTCTCATGTTAAAGAGAAAGTTTCAATGCTCCATAAAGTCGAGTTTCGGTCGCCTTGGGATGGCCACGAACACTCCATCGTTCGCATACAAGCCTTTGCATGAGTACCAAATTCTTCAAGTTAGCAATTTCTCTCATATCTGTGAGCTTTGCACAACTCTTTCGATCGCTGAACAACTCATTCTACCTTACATGGTCTCATCCTTTACCAAGCCTCTCGCTTGCCTTGAGCACCATAAAGTATGGTTGCCAACGTTGAGTCGTAGCTCAAACTCAGCGATCGCAACCTTTGTGCACTATGCATTCTTCCCAGCTTCATGGTGCCTCTTGCGTGAAGGGTTAGTCATTCCTATGAATGTCAATCTCAGATGCCCGCTCGTTTGAGCGACTCCTTTTTCCCTACATCTCCAAGCTTGTTTTCCCCCAAACAAGCATGCATGCTGGTTGTCTTCAATGCAGCCCCACTAGATCTCCCATATTTACATGTCTAAGAATTTCTATAAATAGTATTTATTTTTTATTCAAGATGGTGGTATCTATATCTTTTTGTTAGCCAAAATTTTTATTTTACAATTGTGTCTTTCAAGGTGTGAAAGTGTTGCCAAATAATTTATGATTTTTCTAGGGTTAAAATCAAATTTTTTAAAGGGTATTAATGCCAATCCAAAGGGATGAATATAATAAACTCATGACTAAATATAGTAAATGTAACTAATTGAGTTGAAAATAATTTAAATCTAATATTCATATAACCAAAATGAGATTGTAAAGGTTACTATTGTCTTTTAAACAACAGTTATGAAATGATAATTAGCTAAAGAAGATTAACCACAATGACTTGTTTATTTTGGTGGGGGATATATATATATATATATATATATATATATATATATATATATATATATATATATATATATATATATATATATATATAATTTTGCCCCTAAATTTATTTCTAGGAAAATCCGGACCCCAAACTTTCTCCTTGTAGTTACGATTTAATGATCCCCTCACGTCCGTGCGTCGCCACCAACAGCGAAATAGGAGCGGGCGAGGAAGACGAGATCGAGAGAAGGAGCTTCGCTCGTCCCACCCAGAGTTGTCCCGTTCGTCGAAAGCCCCTACCTTTGCTCCTCAGGCGATCGATCCCGTCGTCGGACCCTGCCCCCAGGTTTGCGTCCACTCCTTTCTCCTACCCCGCTCCTATTGCGACGCATTGATCTGCTCTTGTTTCTTTTGCTGTGGATCTTGTCTCGATTTCCGTTTAATTGCTAAGGGTTGTATTTGTTCTGCGTAGCTTCTCGGTTCCATTTGGATTGCGCCTTTTCTTCTATGTTTCTCGTGAGGTTCATCGGGGCGGATCCTCTTGGGGAATCTCAATTAGGGTTTGGATTGTGCGGGCGTGGGGCTTTAATTTGATTAATTATGTTGATTTGAATTGTTGATTGCTCGAATTTCGATGGTGAATCACGGGAAGAAAATTCCCATTTAGAGGTTGTTTTCTTGACGTTTCGTGGTGTTTGGTCTTTTGGGTGTGACTGTGAAATCTCGTGGCTTTTGCTAAAAAGGTTCCTTTTCCTGTGTCAAATGGTTAAGTCGGGATGTGTCTGCATCTACGTTTAAATTATGGTGTTCAGGGCTCTATAAAATCATTTCTGTTTGTGATAATTTTTTGCTTGTTTGAATCATAAAGATTTGTCTATTGGTGTGTACACATGCTTCATAGTTTCGTCCAGAGTGGTTGTTAGATGCCGTTCAGCTCATTGTGCTTATATTTCCGTTCAAATTATGTGTATCCGACATAGAATCTTTACAGCTGGATATTTTGCATTTCGTAATGACCACTTAGTGTATCTGTTTATTTAACTTCACTGAATTGTTACTGATTGATGATGGCTGTGGAGTTTGATATCACAACTTATGATTTAGCATCTCTCTTTTGTTTTTCTTCTTAAATACCTTGCTTTCTCGGTGCTCATGCTTTGATGTGGAATAGTGATTGATTGACACTCATGACATGCACAATGAAGCTTTGGCAATCTATAGATGTAACCATTTAGTAAAATAATTCTGTTAAATATCTTTTAAACTTTTGCGTTTACTAGGGAAATTGGAGATTCCAATATATAGTGAACAATTAAGAAATCTTGACTCCTTATTTGTTGATTCTGTACAACTTGATTTTGAAAGAAATGACATTTTTTATGTTAGCCATTTGAATTAAAACGTACATTGTTTGTGGATTTGTCTGCTTTTTTCTCACAAATTATTCATTTCTTGTGCAAGTACTTTTAGTTCTTGATTCAAAAAGTAAAATGTGGAGAAGTATGTTCATAGAAAATAAGCATTTTTAGTTCAACATGGCTTCAAAATATCCAAAGTCCCTTTGCTCCTTTGCGAATATATTACAAAGTAGGTAGATATATGTTCGTGAAACATTCAGCATACTTAACATTATCTACATAATTGCTATCCATTTACAAAGCTGCTTATTGATCGCCTTTGGTGTAATTCATGTATGATTCTGTACATATATTTCTTTTTCTTTCTGTCCACTTATTATATCCTTTCTTTACATGAATGGGATCATTTGAAGAAAGTATCTGTCATCTTTGAGATGCAAATAGTTGTTTCTTCAAAAAATTTTGGATCTCTTCTCCAACTAGTTTATATGACCAAGGAAATGCTAAGACCCCAAATGAAAAAGAATAATGAATTATTTTTCTAAGACTTGTTTGAGCACATTGCATCAACTCTTGGACTGTCACTATAAGTGCTTCTGTGGCAATAACCAATTGCTTTGGGTATATTCTTCTTTGCTGTAAGTATTATTCCAATCCAATCATGAATCTGTGTGGATCCCAATTGTCCACAGTTCATTTTGTTTTAAATGTACAAATGCTTTGAGTTTATCTATGCATGTGTTGTGTCTGCCGGTGACTCAATTTTTCCAAACCTATTTATCCACATTTAATCTCATTCTTATCAAAAAGAATGTACCTAGTGCACGAGGCTTTCACCAACATGGGATATGCTATTTTTGTGACTCAAACCTTAAGCCTTTCCGGTCGAAAATGAACAACTTTACCATTGTACCAAAGCACGTCCTCTAATTCAGTCATTTAAATAGGGGCTTGGGCGCTCAAGCGACGCGAGGCCCGAGTGCCTCGTGTGTGGACCAGGCAGCGCGCTTCAATGAGGCACTACTAGGGTGCTCGCCCGAACCCAGGTGTTGGGCGCGTCGGGCGAGCACCCGGTTCAAATAAGGCCACCGAGCCAAACTTTTTGAGTTTGGTTCAGTTCAACAGTAGTTAGTAATGCAGTTCTTACCCTCAAAAGCCACCCTTCATGCTCGCGACCCCGAGCCAACCCTAGCATTGCTTCTACCTCCGCCGCCGACACTTTCTATCATTGCCTCCGTTGCATACACAGCAGATCGAGCCTTCCTCTATCGTTGATGGACGAGTTCGATGGCCTAGCAAGAGCCCGTAACTTCCTTCCGCTATCACTCTGTTTGCAATTCCTTCCATTGTCGAGGGAGAGGACCGCAGGTTCCTCTGCCGCCACCGACGGACGCCCTCTGGAACTTCCACCGTTGCCGTTGCTGCTGTCCGCAGGTTCCGTCGTTGCCGTTCTCAGCGTTGCCATAGCTGTCTTAAACTAATCCTCCACCATTACTACTGTTAGTTTCTCAACGCTATTGGTACCACTTTCCATTATCGGTTTCCACTGTCAGTGACCCTTTTATCCCCCTTTGTTATTGTTAACGATTCTTTTCTCCCCCTATAACTACTATTAACAATAAGTAATATATTGTTAACATTTGATTTTTAATTTACCGTTATATTTTTATTTAAATAATCATATTTATTTAATTATATTATATATTTTTTATATTTTAATATTTCAGAGCAACTCGCTTCGCTTGGGCGAGCGCCTAGCGCCTCAGGCGTTTTGGGACCTTGGTGTCTTTTGACGCTTAGTGCTTTGTAAATCACAACCCTAATTTTATTCTTGTTGTTAAACACAAAAAAGAAGAAATCTAAAGATGGGCCCTTGCAAAATTCTCTTTTGATTTGTGAAACAAGAAGAGGATGAATTTAAACCAATTGCCTAATGCATGAGGCTTCCGTCAAGGGAGGGTCAACATATGCGGTCTTTTAGGTGCACAAAGACGTGTTGTTTTTATAACCTAGCTTGTGAAGAAGAAACCCTTATCGTAACTTGAGTTGGTCATCCAAGTCTCCTTGGACTTGTTTCATCTTTAAATGACTTTGTCGGTTATGATAAGGTAGGAAATTGTTAGGACCGTTTCAGTACTAAGAGGGGAGGGGTTAATTAGTGCTTTCGTAAAAATTATGTTGATTCAAAATTTTCGTTCGATAAAGGTCGTATCGAAAATGAGTTTAACTTGAAATGTTCGTAAAGTAATTTTGTTTGATAAAGGTCATATCGGAAATGAGTTTAACTTAAAACGTTTGTAAAGTAGTGAGCAAGTAAATTAGTTAGTAATGAGAATGAAAAGCAGAATAAAAATGCAAACCGAGTTTATAGTGGTTTGGTCGTCGCAACCTACGCTCACTCCCGATTCATCTTCCATCGAGGCCACCGACGTTCACTAACGATCTTCTTTCAATGGGCGAATATCAACTACCCTCTTACAACTCTTTTTCCTTTTCATAGGTTTAGGAGATAACCTTTACAAGTCTCATACCTCTCTTAGAATGATCACATATCTTTGAGGAGGAGAAGGACATTTAGCACTTTTTCACAACTTCACAAGACTTTTTGTTCTCTTTTTGTGCTTTTTCAAGCAGGAAAGAGGGGGGTATTTATAGACCCCGAATGACTTAAAAAATGGAGCCAAAATATGTCTCATCCTCGATTTCAGGGGTATTGGTGGTACCACCCCCTGCACCCCTGACAACTAGCGATACCATCGCCTAACACTAGCGGTACCACCGTCGTGTCTTTCGAAAAAAGTACATTTCGTACTTTTCCAGCTTATAGGCGGTTCGATTGCCTGGTCTGGCGGTGCCACTGCTTGACCTAACCCTGGGTCACTGAATGGGCCTCCCAATGAGCCCAACTCAGCCCCAGATCAGGCCCAAAGGGCCCCTAATTGAGTTAGTAGGGTTACACCTAAAACTAACTCAATTTATGACCTAACTACGACAATTAAGACCTAACTATGACAATTAAGACTTCAACAATTTTGAGACACGAAATCTAAGTTGTTGAGCATGTCATTTGTTCATCCGAACACCTGGCGAACTTCCGGTGCATCGTCCGAACCTTCGGCGTATCGCCCGACCCATCGGCATGTTGACTCTCGCAATGTTCGATCTTGGCACAACGTCCGATTATTTCGTTCCGATGCCTGATCTCTGACTCTGGCCCAATGTCTGATTCTACTGCTATAATTGTTTCATCTTTTCATGATCGAAATTAGTCCTACATTACTTTTCTCAATGCACAGATTAGATCGTAAACTCATCAATTGATTTCATCAGTAAAATCCGGGATTCAACAGAAACTTGTTGAGCAGTACTTACAGCAGGACATTGTGTTCTACTTTTTCTTTATATGCTATGTAAAAGATGCCCTATTGTAGCAATACATCTTGCCCTTATTCTCTATCTCATGTGGATTAAAGAGTTGTATTGTGATTGTGAAAGAGAATGGGTGACTGTATCATTCTTTCTTTTTTGTGTTGTGTTGTCTTTTTGGATGCACTCACTTCACTCTAATTTTTTTATATATGGTTGAACATTTGGTTGATATCCTTTCCTGTTCCTCTGTCAGGGTCCTTGTAGTGCTAAGTGATTGAATCATTTGAGGGTGGCCCAGTTATTAAGCAAATTATCCCTATTCTTTTTGCAGGAAGTTTACAGTGGTTAAAATCATTAGGAATGTCGCCAGCATCCAAATCTAAATCAAAGGACAAATTGTCCACCAAGGCAGCCAAGGAACAAGCAAAAGTTTCTTTAAAAACCTCTGCTGCTCCTCTTAACTATGGAAATGGTGCTCCTTCAAGTGCATACAATCCAGATTTAGGGACATTCCATGCTTTTGATACAATGATCTCTGGTTCCTTGACAACAGGCCAACACAACGGATGTTTTAGGATCATAGATGAAACAGAGGAGCATTCTTGTAGTTCATTTGGTACAGCGGGTGACTCTGACTCAATGTCTAACCATAATAGCTATTCTGGTGAGTCAGAGGATCAGAAGGAGAAAATTACAACTAGTAATGCAGCTCGCATAGAACCTGTAACCAGTTGTGATACTGACAAGCGTGAGAAGATTCGACAGAAAAATGAGAGAAAGCATCAACGTCAAAAGGAGAGACGGGCACAGGAGCTACACGAGCGTTGTAGTGGGTACCTCATGTCTAGGAAACTAGAGATGCTTGCTCAGAAACTAGTAGCAATGGGCTTCTCTTCTGAACAAGCAACAATGGCGCTTATTCAAAATGAAGGACGTGTTGAAGAGTCCATTGCTTGGCTCCTTGAAGGTGGGGAAGAGAGTAAACAGCAAACCGCTGTGAACATAGATGGTGGTGTCAACTTGAAAATTGACATCACCATGGAGCTTGCAAAAATTTCAGATTTGGAGGTGAAGTTCAAGTACACGAAGCAGGAGGTTGAAAGGGCTGTAGTTGCATCGGAGGGTGACTTGGAAAAGGCTGAAGAGACTTTAAAGGCACATAAACAAGAATCAAAAGCACTTCCATCAAAGTTGGAAGAGTCAAGTGACCCTGTCATAGCAAGTGGTCTCGACAATAAAACCATAATTTCTGTCCAAAATGCAGCTTTAAGACCCCAGCAGAAGGAAGTGGCTTCGTTTCGCACTAAGCAACAGAGAAGAGGTGAGCGAGATCTAAACCATATCATAGCAGTGCCTGCGGGAGCTGTGGAGTCCTCAAATAAGAATTTGCAGTCTTTGAGAAAAATACAGCCTAAGGCGGACTGGGGAAAACCACAAGTTGCTGCCCCGATGGAGAAAAGGTGGCCGAGTACGACCTCTGCTCCATCAATTTCAAGCTCTTTGCCCTCTTTGCAGGTAGCCGCACCTCCAACTAATCAATGCGCAATGGCAAGCAGTGAAGCAAAGGCCATCATGCCAACAGGAACATTGAGGGAGCCTGTTATTGTACTGCAACGCCCCCAGTCAGTCACAGCTAAGCAAAATCCCTCTTCCACAAACCTCAGCAGTGCTTCCCCTCCATCTTCCACAGGATGGTATTCAAATGGTATCTCCAGCATGGAGGCAATGAAGGTGGCGAGTAAGGGTCACGAACAGAACTTACCCTTCATGGGCTTGAATGGTTCTAGCGCCCAAGAATTCGCTCCCAGGAACCATTTCCAAACATCCGCTACTAGCGCTGCGGAATCATTTGCGACAGGAGGGGGTGGCTCGTCGAACAACACAGGTACATCACCAGCATCACTCGCAGTGCCATCTTCACTTGGCCTCTTCACCGGGTCTGGGTCCTCTGTGCCATCGCCACTGGATTGGAGTTCGGGTGGATATGCACCTTGTGACTACACCTCCATCGACTGGAGCTTGGACATGACGCAATTGAGGCCATCCTTGAAGAGCAACCGCTTATCCTCTACATGGTCAACGATGTTTATGGGCGGAAAAGTTGCAAGGCCAGTTATGAGTGTAGCAAGCAGCGCCTACATCCCAGGGTTGCAGGACAGTAGTGGCCATGTAATGGACTCTTCATATCCATCAGGGTCGCATGAGTGGTCATCCCCTTTTGCAGGGAAGGACCTGTTCAGTGTTCCCCGACAGTTTGTCACTAATTTCTCCCTCTAGGAAGCGAGAGATGTATGATGCAATAAAAATAAAATGGACGTGGCTGGATCCGATGCTGTTGGTTCTTGTTGCTCTTTTGTTTGAAAGGTTTCATGCTTCCCATGATGATTCTGTGCGATTGGCATTTTTGATACTCGTGGGAGAATGATGCAGTAATGCATCTTATTGATGCGTACGTTGAGCTGTTCGATATACCCGTCGGTTTGGGCAGTTTATTCAACTACCGCAGATTGCACGTGTTCAAGCATATGGACATTGCTATATAAAGGTAACTGATATATTCTTTTAATTATCCTCAAATCTTTTACTTATATATATATATATATATATATATATACATATAAAAGAATAGATATCTAGAAAAACTGATACATTGTATTCTTTTAATTACCCTCAAATCTTTTACTTATATATACATATAAAAGAAAAGATATCCAGGAAAACTGATACATGCTATTCTTTTAATTATCCTCAAATCTTCTTTTTTTATTAAAGAAGATTTGTTGAATACTTTACATTACAGTAGTTATAGATTTGTTGAATACATTAGTATGTAATGTAGTTCATAATATTGTAAAGATGTTATTGTCTCAAACTATGGCCTAAATGGTATGAGCATTATGAATACTATTTCATTAATATTTTTTTAATTAATAAAAAAACACTTAATGATCGAATCTAAAGTAATAAATAGTCCACAGTTTGTAGCCCTAGAATGGACTTGTCAAGTGAACCTCTTCATCTCCTTAGTTTCTCTTGTTTGCTTCAAAATTATGTAGCATTGCAAGCTACTAAGCTTCTCCCACATCCAACACAATGGACACATTGAAGGCAGAGACGTCGGCAGTTCAACTATTGCTGCAGTGCATCGAACGAAGAACGCGTCACAGCCGTCACATTCAATACCTTTTTCACAAGCTTCCTTTTCAAGAACAATGTTCACGAGTTTTGTGACGAATTGGAGTTGTTTGAATAACAGAATGTCCAAAGTAAGTTATACATAAATTTAGTCTACGTTTCCAAGGTTGGGTGTTTGACTCCTAACAAAGACAAAAGTTAGAACCAAAGACAAGATGTCTCGGTGGGGAAGAACAATGTAGCGGTAGAACAAAGGACAAATTTCTTTTCTTGTTTTGTTAGTCTAGAATTTAATTTGGGGTTTGTTTGATTGGCTGCAAGTGTTCTAAGTCAAAGTGATACGACCTCACCAAGAATTCAGTTGTTGTTGGTTGATGAACCTCCATCTTTTCTTTCTTTTAACGAACAAAACTAAGAAGGGCTTAGTGATCATCTCCTGAATTTTCAATTCCATAACTTTCCGACACAAAGATCATTTAGAATATGACTTTATTCTTGCACAAGATCATCTGGAATATATATTATCTAAATACTGCTCGTGGACTAATAATCTTCCTACTCATTTTTGTATAAATGTTTTCATGTTTTTTGATCATCTTCAAGATGAAGAAGATGAAGATGAATGAATGAATGAGCTTTTTATTTTTTATAGCACCTCCACCAAGTCCTTATAATACAAATTTAATTATTGTCTAATTTCTGATATAGGCTAGACTAAGGGTGTTATGTCTATCAAGGTTTGCCGTACCGGACTGTACCGCCCGGTACGGGCGGTACGTACCGGTCCGACAGGCCAGCGGTACGCGGACCGTCCCGTACCGTATCGATACTGTAGCAATGTACAGTAATACTGTAGCAGTGTACAGTGCTCGGTACACCTGGGTGTACCGAGCGGTATACCGTACCGTACCGGTACCGAGCCTGGATCGAAACGCCGGTACGGTACGGTACGGCGAACCTTGATGTCTATTTTATTTATTGGTTTGTCATTGGAAATTAAATATTATCTTTATTCAAGTAAGCTATTTGAGATAATAGCGGATTAAGAAATTTACCAAATGAATCATTCAATAGTATGTTGTTTCAAAAAAAAAAAAAATTTACTATATCAAACTCAATAATTGAAGATTAAGTAAGAAACCTAACTCTTTAATCTCATAGAGTGTTAACTGACATTAACATGATTCTGAAACCAACCAAGTGAATCAATGGACTTTTTTTCTTGTCATAAATAGGTTGGTGGAAGCTGCACCTTTCCTTGGCACAAGAAATTCTTCTTGTCCTTGAAGAATTTTGTTGCCATGGCATTTATTGATTGACACATACATCATCATATAAATTTCTTTGTCAGAGGAGGCAGCAAATTGACCATGGAAGAAGAATCTTCAGTGACAGATGATTAAATCCATCACAGAAATAATTGTGCCAGCCAGAGATTCCTGACAAAGTTGGCTGAGACAAGATAAGATTACAATATCCACATGCTGTTGAATGTTTCTTAGCTCTCTGCATGTGGTTGGTGATTTGATGCTTTATGTGACCTACCCTTTGACACTAAAATGAATGTCTAGCCTATTCTGGAATGTTCTACCTATTGCAGAAAGTAGAAATCTTCAAAAAGAAGAAATATATTAGTCAGTGATTATATTAGAAGTTGCTGCAAGGGTGTCACTTGACAATGGTTTATACAGATTCAGATAGATTAAATGACAATGTCAACCTTCCAAAGTGGAATCACACAAACAAGAGTTGGATTGGAGCTGAAATGTGAGGATAATATTTGGTTTACTGAATCTGTATATTTTTTTTCTGCACCAACAGAGTTGCTGATGAACACTGTTTTCTGATCTTGATACAGAAGTCAGATCAGGTCATAAAGCATGTACAGGTCAAGTAGAAACATTCTGAATTGGATCTTCACATATAGAAAATGTTTTTGACTCTTTAAGAATATTCCTAAGATTGTTTTTAGTGACTCATATAGCTTAACTAAACTAACTAATTCTTCAAGCAACTTATCTCTGCTATGTGTAAAAGAGAGAGAGAGAGAGAGAGAGAGAAGCAACCAACATGTGATATATAGATTGTTCTTCCAATCCATCTGATACTGTTATGGAAAGCTGCATTCTGCAAACAAAGCCTTCCATGTTCCATTATGGCATCACTAGATGGGCCATGTTTTGCCTGCAAAGATAACCTCATTTTACAGCAAATTGGAATCAAAATTAACCAAAGTCTAAAATAAGGTAAGCAAACTTCATTGATTTTTCCCCTTTAGATATGGCATGAATCTTAACTTGCTCTCCTACTTGCATAGATTGAAAGGGATATGGTTATCTGTCCACATCTATCAGAATCAACCAAGTTAAACTTATCTGCTATTTCAATCTCTTAAAAACAGAACTTTATAAGCAACATTTGTGCCTTCCTTCAATGGAAAAATAAACTTCCACATTTAACACCAAACAAAGGGAAACAAAAAAACTGATTTGAATGGCTCTCTCAATTTAGCTGCCAAGAAAGCATACATAAACCTCCACTTGTTGCCTGAAGAACTCATCTGGCTCACAAACACAGTAGGCAATAAATAAAACAGCATCCACCATTATTAGCTGTGAGGATAAGATGAAGCTGGAGGTTGGGGATTGCTTCTGACTCAGGTTTACCCCACAAAAACCAGACAAGCAAACAAACACCATTATGTTCCAATCTTCGACTCCCCTTTCCAAACAAACACAACTGGTAATCCACTGGAGAGTTAAACACACACACACATATATATATATATATATATATATATATATATATATTCTTCTCTTCCAAGAAACCACCATAACAGAAAAACAAAGCCATCCTCATAATTTTGGTAGATATAAACCTTGATATTATGTTTACAAGTAAAAAGAATTATTTTGATGACTCAAAACATTTATATCGTAAATGACTAAGGATAAATTCCCGATAAAAATTGTTTATCTTAACTATTTTTTTTTTAAAATAGCATCCTATTTTCATTTTTTATATAAAAAACCATTTTTATTAACTTTTCAACCTTACCCCTCAAAGAGTTCCTCAACCTTTTTTTTTCATTTTTGTGTCTTCTTCTTGACTTGATTCAGTATCTGTGTATGTTTGATTCAATAAATTTCAAATTGGTTCAAATAAATTCAAGGTAGTTTGATAATTTTTGTTTATATAAACCTACAAATTATTAAAAAGAAAAATTTTAAGAAATAAATTTTATATTTTAACATAAGAATAGTAAAAAATTATAAATTGATTTAGTACATATCAGAGTAAACTTTAGATTTTTATATCTTGAAATAATATTTTAGTACAATGCCTATAATTTTTAACAGAATTAAAAATATTTCTAATAGTTATATATCCTTAAACTTTATTTTAAAAATAAGGACTTGGATTATACTTTTTTTATGCTTTCGAAATAGTTTCTAATGTTTGTAATTTTTAACAAAATTTCAAATTTATTTTTTTTCATATTATTACATTTTTATTATTAATTTGGTTCAGTTTAATTTATTGGACTGATTATTAGTGCCTCGAATCTGACTAAGAAAAAAGCTAAAAAAGAGAGGGAAAATAAAACACAAATATTTTTCAGATCAGAAAAAGTAGAAACGATCTATGGATAAAAATAAAATAAAAATAAGATGTCATTAAAAAAGAATAAAAATCCAATAGCTTTTTTTTGTCGAGAATTCAGCCAAAGATTCAACGGAAATCTATTCCCCCACTTTCGATACCAAATCTATTGAATGGGCCCACAATCTTTGGTTGTTGGGTGCAAGAGATAGAGAGACAGAGAGGCATCGGTGGGTGCCACCCATGGACACATGCCATACTGGCCCACAGGTGGCTGCAGCCAATCACTGACCGAGCTGCGGGAATGATAGCAAAAACCAACAAAGCAATTGAATGGGAGAGGGGGGTGAGAGAGGACAGAGAGAGAGAGAGAGAGAGAGAGAATGGTTGATTGCTGTAAGGATTGTGGCAGAAGGTGTGCGTGTTTCCTAGCTTCCCACCCTCCAAAGGCCGTGCTATATATAGAAGGTAGTCGTCTCTCTCCTCCCACCTTCCTAGCTTCCCATGGATGTGCTATGAATAGGAGGAATAGTTTTCTCTCTCCTTCCTATCCCAAAGGTAAAAGATGTTGTGTGATGTGATAGGAGAGAGGGAGAGGAACGGCAGGAAGGAGGAGGAGGCAGAGGTGGAGGAAGTCCATTAGCCATCTTCCATTTCTCTTTTCATCCTCTCTTCAGTGCATTCGTTGCCACAAGTCCTTGTTGTGGGGAGGAGGAGGAGAAGGAGGAGGAGGCTTTGCGGAAAGAGAAGCAGGAGGAAGAAAAAGGAGTTATTTTATCCCATTCATTTCAAGGTGGTGCTTTATCGACTGATATCTTGTAGAATTCTTTTGAGGAAAGAGAAGCAGGAGGAAGAAAAAGGAGTTCTTTCATCTCTCTGTTCCTCCTCTCTTCAATCCATTCATTTCAAGGAGGAGGTGGAGGTGCTTCATCTAGATATATCTTGTAGGATTCTTCGAGAGAATAGCAGGAGGAAGCAAAGGAGGAGGAGGACTATTACCGTTCGTTCATTTCGCTCTTCCTCCTCTCCTCGATCCATTCGTTCCTAAAAAACCTTGTTTTCGGGCGGAGGAAGAGGAAAGGTGGGATTTTGCATAGGGGGACAGAGGGTAGGAATCTTCGAGGAGAAATGGCGAGGCTGTCGATCGGCGTCCTCGGCCTGACCGAGCTCTTCGTCAGCACGGCAGTGCATGTTCTCTTCGGCTTCTACATATTTAGCACCGCGGTGGCATCCGACCTTTCTCAGGTCCTCACGGACTGCCTCAAGCCCAACGTTTTCGGCCTGGGAGCCAAAGAGATGGAGGAGCAGAGGACGACGAAGGAAAAGGTCGCAGTGTTAGAGGGCTCGCCGCCGCCGATCGTGTTGGTGCATGGGATCTTCGGGTTCGGCAAAGGGGTATTCTTTGCTTGTCCATGCGGCATCTCTTGAATGCTTAAGCGTGTCTCTCCGTTCTTGCAATGGCGCTCACCTGTTCGTCACTTGATCGCAGAGGCTTGGAGGTTTATCCTACTTTGCCGGCGCGGAGAAGAAGGATGACCGTGTTCTCGTGCCGGATTTGGGATCCTTAACCAGCATCCATGACAGGTAAATGTGTTTGTAGTGGATTGGAAGGCTTTCCATGGCTAAGAGCTAATCATTTTATCCGCTAGAACAAAATTTCTGTGCTCTATGATTCCAGGGCAAGGGAATTGTTCTACTATTTGAAAGGAGGGCAGGTGGATTATGGAGAGGAGCATAGCAGAACTTTTGGGCACTCACAATTTGGGAAAATCTATGAACAAGGTGAGGTAGAAGCAAATCTTTGCCTTATTGTAATCGATGATGTGGTCATGTAGAATGGCATGGTCATTAGGCCTCAGAACTTCATATTTTGGTCATCCTTTGCTGTGTTGATTGGGGTGCAGGGCACTATCCTTCATGGAATGAACAACATCCAATGCATTTTGTTGGGCATTCGGCAGGCGTGCAGGTCATCAGGGTGTTGCAGCAGATGCTTGCCGATAAGGTGCTCCATTTGATTCACTTCATTTCTCTCTCATATTATTGCTGGCAATAGTAGGCAATCAAGAACATGTATGTTGTGGACAGGCCTTCAGTGGCTATGACACTTCTGAGGACTGGGTAATGAGTGTTACTTCCCTCTCTGGTGCACTCAATGGAACCACTAGAACATACTATGATGGGATGCAGTAAGTACACACTTTGTTTTGGTGAATTCAACACACAAACAGTTGTTCATGAATTCTTCATGAATTTTGTTTCAGGCCTGAGTGTGGAAGATCAATGAAACCGATATGTCTGCTTCAGCTCTGTCGCTTAGGAGTTATAGTTTATGACTGGCTTGACATTGCTTGGTTTAAAAACTACTACAACTTTGGATTTGATCATTTTCAGATGGGGTGGAGAAAAACTGGCATTACAGGTCTAGCTGATCTACTCCTGGGTAACACCGGGCCTTTCGCTTCTGGCGACTGGATCCTTCCTGACCTCACACTGCAAGGTTCACTTGAGCTCAACTCCCGACTGTGTACCTTCCCAAACACATTCTATTTCAGCTATGCAACTAAGAGGACAAGAAGGATTTTTGGATTGACTGTTCCTTCTAGCATTTTGGGAATCCATCCCTTGCTCTTTGTTAGAGTGTTGCAGATGTGCCAGTGGCATTTCCCTACCAATGCATCACCACCCTATAAAGGATACAGGTTCGTGATTCTTCTTGCTACTTGGACTCATGACCCAGAGATGGAAATTCTTGATAAGTAGATTTTCATATTTGAATGCTCATGTGAGATCTATCATGGAGTGTTGGCACAGGGATGAAGATTGGGCAGACAATGATGGAGCCCTGAACACAATATCCATGACTCATCCTCGCTTACCTATTGAACATCCAAGCCTTCTTGTTGTGGATGACTCAAAGTGCCATCCTCTGCAACCAGGAATTTGGTTAGTAGTCCTGCTCATCATCATTTTTTTCATGATAGCATCATATGTTTCCATAAATCCACAATCTTAGAAAGCCAAAGTACACAGCTTTACCTTTCTGTACAACATTGCAGCATCCAAGTGATCTTCTGAACCTTAGAGTAAGCCACTTCTACCCATTGTAGTTTTATGTTGTTGAAGATTTCCAGTATATCATCCAATCTATCTTACATGAAAATTCTTGATTCGACTCTCTCTCTCTCTCTCTCTCTCTTTGGGGAAAGGTTGAACAATAGCCATGCAAGTTAAACTAGTTTAGAACTTGCGATTCAGTGAATTTCATCGATATGATAAATTCCACAGAAGTTGTGCAGGTAGAAGCATGGTTACAAGCATTACTGCTTTTTATACTAAAAATCAATGTGTTCAGCTGTAGAAGTCATACTTTAGTTTCACTTGTTTGATTTTCTTCATAAACAATGCTTTTCGAGTTCTTTTTTCTTTATCAAACATAAACCATTTTGGCTTGCATTAACAACTGATTCCATAGGTAATTTGTATCAAGCAAAATTTGTTCTTGCAGGTACTACAAAATCATCGAAGCTGATCACATCTTTTTCATAGTAAATCGGGAGAGAGCAGGAGTACAATTCGATCTTTTGTATGATGGCATATTTCAGCGATGCAGAAAGCATGTCGTCAGAAGCAGCACACCGATATTACCAATAACACACTGAAGCTATTCAGATGATACACATTTTCTCAGATGAATTTCCCTGAAGCTTCAGTGTATATCTATGCCATCGGCCGATTTCTCCTGCATAATTTCCTTGAGTGTTTCACATACAGTGGGTTCTTTTTCCCCAATTTTACCTTTAGCAAATCTAGAGCTTTTGCAGAGCACATGTACTTATTTTTGGCATTGCCTTTTTGTACATATATCATTGTTGAATCAAAAGCTATAAAAGAAAGCCTTTCAGTTGTATTCTAGCTGGTAAACCACATACTTTTATATGTACAAGTCTTTGTCAAATTGTACACCAATACTCTTGGCTTATTTCTTATAAGTTGTCCTTTGCTAGGGTGAACTTAATACAGCGTTCACCAGTGTCATGCCAGACAAAAGGGCAGCAGAACAATTTGAACCATACAAAATGCCAATAATGGTGAGCAACAAGGTGTCTTTGTTTGGTGGATAGCTGTCATTTTCTTTCATTTAAACAAAGGAAAAGAACAGCACAGAGTTGAGCCATGGCATGCTAAATCAATCCCCAGTTTCAAACTGGCATTACATGTGCATTACTTCATGTTGTCTGATTATTTTCTTTTAGTTTCACAAAGGCTTTATAGATCTGATGGATGTGCCACCTCCAATTTACTGATGCAGAAGCTCATCCACAAGATGAAATGAAAGCTTAAATAATCCAAGAACTGGGGGGTTTTAAAGGTAAATCAGTAAATTCCACTGATGGTTCTTTTTTTGGAAATGATCCCTCATTAAATTCTACTAATCCTTGCTGACAACTGCATCAAAGTAAATAAACCATTCTTTGAAAATATAATGGCAAGAAGAAATATTATCCTACTCACAAGGGTAAAGGAATTCTAGGGACCTTAGAAAGAAATGGTTGGAAATAAGAACAGATCTCCAAGTACTACTCACCTTGTATTCCTTTGGCACTTCCATCTACCCTTGTGTTTATTCTAAGGAATAGAACCCATGCACTTGAAAAGAATAAACTGGATTTGGGAACATTAGTCATTCCCATGTACCATCTAAAATCTCAAAGGCTGGACACCCTTAAAGAAAAATCAGTTGGCTTCAAACTGGACTTCACTAGTCAGAAGTTGGATATTCTGCTAGAAGGATTCCCAGGTTTCACCATCAATCTCTGCAGTGCTTCTAAATTCCAAATATTTCGTATGAACAGACACAATGGCAAATTGTATTCCAACTTCTTAACAAGATAGCATGTCAATTTGTCAATATTTTGAGACACTGCTAACAAGCTACAATCTCTGTAGTATATGACTGGCCTCAAGGGAATGTTGAGACAATAAAGAGAGAAATTTACATTAGATAACTTTATCTATCATATAAGAAAAAGAATCAACAACAACACTCTTTATTCTGATTTCCTATGAGAAAATGACTTCCTGGCAGATGGAGGGAAAATGATCTCACAGACATTACTGATTATTCCCCGATCATACAAGTTATTCTTAACAATCACTTCTTCAGTCTGCAGTGGAGACTTGCGGAAAAAAGCCCTCCATTTGCTTTCAGGAGGTTTTGCTTCTCCAGTGATTGTCTGTATGCTGGCCTTCAGTGCAGCAGCACTTGCCTTGGCTTCATTCAGTTTCCTCTTCCAGCTTATGTAGTCTTGCCACTTAAAAGTCTGCTAGCTCAAAAACATAAAGCATCTGTCAGAAATTAGCTTAGACCAACTTTCTGCTGGAGGGAAGGTAGAGAGGAGTCAACCTCATTTGTAGTAGTATTCGTCAGGCAAAGATGTGCATGGTATCCAAAAAACCCAGCCAGCAACAATGAAATTATAGCCAGAAACATTATTAGAAGTATTTGTGTGTTATAAGAACCCAGCAGCCACTGTAATATTCCATTATCATTTTACAGAAATTTTCATAACAAGAAACTCAATAGATCACGGGAAAAAATAAAAGTCAAATCTTACCTGGACTACATGTGGAGATAGTCTGGAAAAGGAATGCTCAACGCCATAATAAACTGAAAACGATGGGTCATCAAGTAAACACAACAGAAATTTGACATACAAGCCAAATGGATTAAGCAAACATCATAGTACCAGTTAGAATGTAAATTATATTGTGCTCTTTCAACTGGCCAGCAAGTATTAATCCAAGAAGAACTGCTCCGTACAGACAAATAAGAAAGTGCCTGCAAGTTCACCAGATTAAAAAGAAGAGGATTCTGTAGTGGAGACCCCCATGTAAACGGAATTGACACTTACATTTAGTAAAGCAATACTACAGAAAGTTTAGAATGTTGAGCTTTTCACCAGCCAGGGATGGCCAATGCCGAAATGTTCCACATTTGAGTAGATTAAAAATATTTATCCACAGAAAACAAATGACAACAAAGACAACAAATAGATGAAAAGCTTAATGCCTAAAATGTAAACAAACAAACTTTTACATCAAAACAATAGGCAACTGGTTGGCAAGTTCGCAACAACAATTTGTCAGTAGACAAATGCTTGAGATTGTAATTTTGACCTCATTCTTGTTAGGAGCTATGCTAGTAAAGAGGAATAAAAAAACCAACATTTTGACAAAGTATTTAGCAATAAACTGGAAACAGAGAGCAGGGAAGATAACAAACTTATGTTTTATCATAACGCGTTGTCATGGAACTAAAATGTCTTTCATAAAACAAGAAACCTTGAGTAATAATGGCCGAAAAATTTTGAGGAAGTCACAAGACTGATCTTGACCAAGAATCAACAAACTGAATGGACCGATACATACCAGTCCGTCCATGGACCAGAACATGGATTGTGCAATTTTGGGCTGTTCACAGGTGAAATAGGGCTTCCTCCCCATGAGCCTGTGAACCAAACGAAACAACCATTTTTTTTTTAAAGCCTAATAAACTCTCTCTCAAGCAAGTAGGATTCTCATGCCATCCACTGCTGTCCGCCACTCCAGGCCCGCTAAATGGTAGAACCGGTATTCTACTCCTCTTCTTCTCCACTGCATCTTCCCCTCTTCTTCTCCACTTTCTCTTTTCCTTCTTTCCCTCCTCTCCTTGTCTATCCCGTCATCACTAACACTTGGCCCAGAACAAGTTATTGGTATAATATGTCCTAAGGTAAATAGACTAAATATTTATAGCAAAGCAGCAGAAAAATCTGCTGTAACTTAAAGTTTCTTGAATAAGAACTAGTGGAGATGCATAATTTGCCAACGAACTTAAACAAATGATGAACATTTCATTGGGCAACTTAGTCAAGAATGAAGCAATGTTGTGAAAGAAGGTTCAATCAGCAAATTATTAAAAAGAACCTTTGTTGTAAGGGATAGTTTGTTCAACACCAACAGATTATGTAGCAGATCTCATTAACTCAAGTGAAAAAAGTGTGTATGGATATTGCAATAAGCAAATAGAAGAAACAAGATTACTATCCAAAAAAGAAAAAGTAATTAGGTTGTCCAGCAGAGAATACTGTTTCAAATGTAGATTATGTATGAAGTAACTGGCTGATATACAAGATCCCAGAATATCCAACACCAGTTAGGTAAATACTAACCAGAGAAGAAAGGCCATGAAGTAGCGTGTGTTTTTCTCACCAATGCAATTATTCTGCATTCCAAATGAACTACGTTAGCAGGTGTTTTTGTCACAAATGGAACTACTCTGCATTTTAAGATAAACCAAGTTAAAGCATCTAATATTGCACAACTATTCTTGGAAGTGGCACAGATATTGTCAGACAAGCAAGACTATGATGACAAGGAATGTTATTGAGTAAGAGCTAACCATCCAACCGCAATGGTGGTCGAATCGGGCAACACATCTATTACATATACCACAATGTTTAGATCTAGCAGGTCTGCATTTTAGTGCAACTCCTGTTAGGTAATATAGAATGCAAAGAGAGTGCAATGGAAATAGTAGCACAAACACCATAATCACACTTTAGGATCTTGCAAGTTGAACATTCTTTCTCCACATATATGATCTCATCATAAGGAAAGGCAGAGATGTATTTGGAGACATTCTCAGCTGTCACAATTCCAGGATCCGAAAAGCTAGTCAATAGAAAAAGGAGAACACCCACACCTACAGCTATCATGCTTGTGTACCTGCAAGATATGATTTCTTCTGCAGAGAAAACTCAGAAAGCTTTATGTCATCATACTAGTTGCAAAAGGTACTACAGATATTACCAGTGAAGTTCACTGACATAATAACCAGGAATGTATCTGAAGGACGACTTTCCAATGATATAGTATGTCACACTAATGATGACCAGATACAATATCTGCAAATATCATGTTCATGGTCACTGTAATAGAAATTACCAAAGCAAAGAAACATTCTTTTCATCTTAATATGCCGTCATTGGCAATGGTCAGCTAGCACTAGCAGATACTAAAATTTACTAAACTAAAGCAATTAACAACTCAGAAAACAAATATGAGAATATGTGGACCAGAATTCATTGAACAAAAACAAAAATAGTCCTTGCTTCCAATAATAGCCTAATCAAACACATGGCAAAAAAGAAATTTATTCAAATCTTACCACTACTGTGAAAGCTTACTTCCACCTATATTTTCAAGCAAATACAAGCTAACAGTTATATCATCTCATTCAAGATTTCTATCTAGATGCTTGATTTTATAATTCCATAAATGACAGTAGTGGTTCAGTTTCCCTCAAAAATTGTGAAACAACTACATGCATTTGGTAGATAAATTTCACACTGAACTCTTTTTGGTGTACCTTCATACTATTAGAAGCAGATGATGGCTCCCTTCAACCAAAGAAGGCTCAGATATGGATATATGCCTTTGGTGGTAGAGCTTTTTATTTTTAGTTAAGTAGGTGACACTCAATAAATAATGCACATGATGACTTGATTTATGAAGAAGATTCTGAACATAGATCAAATATGAAATCAAGGTTCACAGAATCTGAATCAGTGGCATAAGCCACGGAAATTGGATTGAGTCACCAGAATGGAATTTCAACCTGCCCAAGTTGGATATGCAGAATTTACAATTTTCAAAGACCAAAAAAATATCTCTGGGACATGTGCACATGTATATTGTATTCTTATGAAAGTACGCACATCCTAAAGATCCAACATTTTCATGCAAATGGCATTCCAGGCTTTGCAAGGATTAGTTAAAAATTTCAGACTTTTATAGGAATATAGTATGTGAAAACTATCACCTCTTTTTCTTCATCCTCCTCCTCTTTGGTCCTCTATCTATCAATCATACACAACAAGTGGTAGCAAGAAATTATCTATAAAAACATATTCTTAATGAATTAGTTATTTTTCCTATACCTTTTTCACCTCTATCTCCTCTATTCGCTCCACATTCCTTATCTCCTTTTCTCCTTCTCTTCTTCTGCCTCTACTTATTTTCTTTTGCTTCTTCCCCTTATTCTTACATCTCCTACTCTGTCTTAAATCATCTTTATTGAATATTGTTCCTGATGGCCAATTGAGTCAATTGCATTATTGGCTCCAAACTCAATTTTACTGAAATCAGCAATTTCTGCTGATCCATGCCAATCCAAATTGAATCAGCCAATATTAGGATCAGTTAGTTTCAAATGGAATTGACTGAGTTGGACAGATATCGGATGAGTCCACTTAGTTGCAAAAATGTCCAAACCATAAATCAAAATCTCAGTCCAGAACTAGTACCAATCGTCCACCAAACTAGTACAGTACCAGTAACATACAATGTGCTAGATGTCAATTCAGGTTGTTACAGATCATAACCAACATATACAGCGAGAGGAGAAGGAAGTGAAGGAGGCAGAGGAGTTGTACTATGCGGTGGATGGGAGGTGATGCGACACAAATGTGCAAGGAGTTCATACCAGGGGCAACAGAAAGGAGGTGGTGATGCAGAAGGGAGGAGGAGACAAAAAGCAACAGAGGAAGAGAAAGGAAAAAAGAAAAAGAAGGATGAGTACAGGTACCAACAAAGATTCACATATCGATCAGCCCAGTCCTTGGATCAATAAAAACCAAACGTACAAACCACTACGATCAAGATTTGAATCCATAGTCTTAACCAACATCACAAGGTCTGATGCTGGACAATAACCACAATTAAGATGGAAAAAACCAATTGGGGTTGTTCTGGCCTAAAATTTAAAAGAAAAACAAGTGTAAACAAGCACAAACCTAGAAATATCAAACAGAGTCCCGATCAAGAATGATTTCCAGAAGGTCTCACAAAATATGCATTTTTCACCTGTAAAATAAAAAATTTCCATATCAATTACTCAGACCCACTACAGACTGATATGTGCCATTTCACTACAACCATTATGGTATTACAGATTGTGCAAAGGGTGCACCAAGCCTCCTGTGGTAATATGATTGTCATTTGTACCAGTCAGGACAACAATGTATCAGTCCACCCAAGAATCAGTGCATTATAAGTAGGCAGCACATGAAACAGTAATGAGAAATATATTAAAGCGATAACAATATAAAATAGATTCAATAACGTGACTGGATTTATTTTAGTTCCTTGATATCACCAACATCTAAAAAAGAGAAACAACTCAAGAGCTTAGGAAAGTTCATGCATATCTAAGGAATTAAAGAGTGCATATTATACTGAAGGTAGTGAAGGAAAAATTGAGAACAAAAGAGGTCAGGTACCTGTAAGATTGGATTTGGCCGTTCACAACAATAATGCTCAACTGTGACAAAGCAATTTCTGCCGCTAGAGCCAAATACTGCTACAAAAAATCGTCTGCAAGAAAGTGAGAGGATGGTTAGCTCAAAGGGTGAGCATGCAATCCTTTAAGCATACGAAGTAAGCAAAATTTTTTAACCACGTAAGGTCACCAGTAAAGATCAGAAAACTTCTTGATTTCTGAACCTTCAATGCTAAGTAATAAATGGCCATTTCCTACTTTCACTATTAGTAAATATTTGATCCAAACTTAAGATGAAAAACACATTTACCCAGTGAGAAAAATATCAAAAAAAATAAAAGATGCTCAAGTTCTGATATTGGAATGCACTAAGAATGAACTAAGTCCCTTATAAACAAAGAAGTTTGTGGTGCCACCAAAAAAGAAACAAATGATTTAGAAAAAAACATTTTTAGTGACAGTTAGTCTACAAAATATATATCAAAAGAAGAAGTGCCATCAAATATTAGGAACATGGCATACATGTGGCAAATGTAAAAGAAAGAATGGTTGAGATCTTAGATAAAAGTTTGTGAATGGATTTTCTATATGATGCTCGTTTTATGTCAAATCTGGAGTCCATTATCAAATGATATCCTTTGATCTATCTTCTTGCTGAATTACCATTATCTGAAACAATGCATGTTCTGAATTGTAATATTCTCAAAGGATGTGACACACCACTTCGCTTGGCCCATGGTAGATATAAGTAAAATTAGTTAGTTTGCAACTTTGCATCATCATACACATTAAATTACTAGCTAACGGACTGCTTACAGCATTCTGTATCCAAGTCATAGCAAAGAAACAAATAATAGATGTATTTAATCCTATCCAAGTGAAGTAGGAGAAGAATGTTTGTTAATGCTAATTCCTAATTGCTTTGTACCCATGGCAACAGTCATACAGAAACCTGTTCAGTTCTTAATAAATTATTAGAAAATAAGGGACTGTTCAGTCGTTATAAGGAACTCTATTTTAGTTTTCAGAAAAAAATAAATTGTTTCCAGTAGTAGTCATCTGAGAATTGTTTTTGAAACCTACTTTCTAACAATAGTGATCACTTACTGCAAACAAATTTGAGTTGTTCCCATGTTCTCAGATTTAACCAGAAGTAGGAGCACATTGCATCTCTCAACCAAGAGTCACGGCTCATCACATCTGTCAACCAAGAATTGCAAGTTATTTCATCTCTCAACCAGGGGTCACAATCCATCATATCTCAAAGTTGTTCCCAACAGGAGTCGTGAGCCATTCCATCAAAATTGCTTCGCTGAGAGCTGCCCCATATCATGGTCGCCAACTTAGGCGGAGTTGTTCTCAACTGGATTTGTGATCCATCTCATCGCCATCACCTCTTTAAGGCAGCCCAACTTTGTGGTTGGTCTCTTGTTTAAGCCCACCGCTACCTTCATGAAGACTACTGCCGCCGCCACCTATACCCTCTCCCTCCTAATCTGTAAGCTGGGGAACAGCCACACCCTCCTCCTAAAAGAACTGACAGCACGAGCAGAGGTCACCTGGGGTTATCCTACCTTCCCACTACCACCTTGCCCAGTCCCTTTGCGGCCTTCGACCCCTCTCTCAATAACCATTTGAAGCCTTTTAAGTTTCCAAGGCAAGATAGAATCCCTCCCCCCAAGAGACATGCTTGAGAACAATTCTCAAGAACCATTTAATTTGAAGTTCCGAACAGTCCCTAGTTTCTACGAATCCTCAGATTTCAGATAGCTTTGCTTCCCATGTCATCATTTCCATTTGCATCCAAGGACAATGGCCAAAGAATTAGAAAAGGGTCCAGCTCGACAGCTTTCATTCAACGGGGGTCCAACCAAAAGCCAGCACTTGCTTTCCCTTGCAAAATATTTCGAGCAATTCTACATATTTAAGCCCCAAATAGGGGGAAAAAGAGGGAAGCAAGCATCCGTATCAACTTAACCTGTACTTCTCTTCAATCCAGACTCCATTAATACAGAAAACGAGATAAAGAAACCTAAATAAAGGTATCAAAAGTTCAAGAAAGAATCGATCTTGAGGGGGGTCTCACAGGAAGTAATCGTAGGCGCCGAAGGTGAGGAAGTAGTGGATTTTCTCGACGAAGGTGCCGCTGAAGATGGGCCAGTGGCCGCAGAGGAGGGACACCACCACCAGCATCGTCACCACCACGTGTACCACTAGCACCCACTGCACCGCCATCTCCCCCGTTCCTCCTCCTCCTCCCACCGATTTTTGTTCGTCTTCTGGTCGCGATCGCGTCAGATCGAGAAAGCCATCCGAATTGACGAAAGAACATTAAACACAGTAGCCAATATTATTATTATTATTATTATTATTATTATTATTATTATTAATGATTTTCCTTTGATAGCTCGGTACTCATATTGATTTTTTTTTAATAATTTTTTAAAATGACAAAACTAACCTCAATTATTATTATTATTTCTTTTTACGTCATTTTCAAACTCATTCAATTTAATTGGTTGAATCCATCCAAAAACTTAAATAGCTTCAAATTAAATATTATTAAATTATCTATATATTTCATGAAGAAAATTATTATTATTAATTGGTTATTTATAATAAAACTAACAAAAAAAAATTTTGGTTCAGTCTGATGCCAATGGTTTTATATCTTTTCATAATGCTTAGTAAATATTGATATTTTATGTTAGAAGATAAATTAAACTAAATATATCACAAAATCAGATGGATGATTAGTTACATTACAGAAATAAAGAAGCTGACTTGGACTTTATTACGTTACAGTGTCTGTTTCTCCAATTCTGCCATCACATTCCATGCTATGTTTGTTTCACATCGTCTTCGTTCTTTGAGAAATCTTCATGTCTTTATTATTCAACCTCCCCTGTTTTTGTGTGTGTGTGAGTGTACGTTCTGAAAGGGTTTTCCAGTTTATCATAAACTGGTTTCCGGTTCTGATGTTCTAATATTCTGCGTCATTTGGCTTTCATCTTGCATTTTTGGTCTTAAAAGTTATCCAAAAAAGCTAAATGATGTCTTGGGAGCGTCAAGAAATCGAGTGTCCTCACCTCTGCATTTTTGGCAGCCCATCGGGTATGCTGCCAAGAAGTGTGGAAGGACTCCTTTGTTGATATATCTATCTTCTCCTACAGGAAAGCTCAGCTGTTCTTGTTGCCCGGAGGAACTTTCTTACATCCAGTGATGGTTTCTGGATTACATATTATCAATAAGATGGGAAATAGTTGTGATGTGAAGCTGTGGTTGGATTGCTTGATGATGGTCATCCATCAGGTTCATGAACCTGTGTTCATCGGCCGTCTTATTGATATAATTGCTTGGGATCATCACTGACACTGACCGAATACGACTAAAAACAAGCTTAATTTGAGGTTGTGTTTTCTCTACTCCACAAGTGCTTCCTCTGCCACCTGTTCTTCCTTAGAAGTCAAACCATGTAATGTTTGCCTTAACGATGGAAGATTGATTGCAAAGGTTTCTTTGGAAGGCAGATGTCCCAGAAAAAGGTTCCTTAGTTAAGTGCTAAATGTTTGAGCAAACATTTATGTGGATGTTGATCTTTTGTGAACTATTATTGTATGGTAATCTAAAATTTTATTTTAAAATAGTTAAGTACATATTACTTTTATGATATTATACAATTCAAGAGAATCCAAAACACTAAGATGATCAGTGGATTTAACTACCAAAGTCATCTCTTTATTTAATAAAGTCCCCTTTTTCTCAAAAAACAAAAATAAATTGCATGCTATTGTTTCATATATTTTAAATACTTACTATGTCACATTTTTAAAAGTAATATCAATAAATATACGCTATTATTCATATAATCAGAAAATTAATTTGAAAAAAAGGTTACAAATTGGGAAATAATTTTCCAAATAAATATACGGAGGAAAAAGTAAACTGGAAAATGATATCTTAACTATTTGCCCCTAATTGCAATCATCAAACTAAAAGTGGCTGACAATCAATCTCCAGGAAGTGTCTGTCTACCTACCTCGTGATTAGGGATACTAGTAGGGCCATTCCGGGACCCACAGTGGGAACCACTATTTGCCTCCAATAGTAAGACAGGTGAGTTAGAGGTTGAGATGAAGGAAGTAGTACTTGGTTGTCAACTTCTTGCTTGCAACCACCGCCACCACCACCCAACACCCTCCGTCCTTTTTTCGTAATTTTATTTACATTAAGAATCATATCCGCCTGTACAAACTCGTCCTTTCCTAATCAAATCACGTTGTGGTCGCCACACGCCGATCCATAATTTTACTGCTTAAATTACATATATAACCCTTCGAAATTAATGATTTTTTATCTGTCCTTTAATTTTTTGTTTAAATTAAATAACCTCGCAAATTCAAAACTGTCATATGTATGACACGGTCAGTTATTAAAACTTTATTTTCAGCATCTTAATCGGAGTATATTATAAATAGATGTTAGCAGAAGAGGATATACCAAAGATATAAATATGTTAATGTTTAGGGGTAGATATGTAAAAGCATATTTTCTTATTCCTCCAAAAGGACGATAGTGTCGACATGATGATCCACGTAGTAGCGTCCACGAGTTTGGACAGATAGGAAACAGGATTCTTCTCCGATGCGATTAAGCCAATGAGCTTGCGTTTACGTCATGTTCCTGCTCCCTGTGCTGAGTGAGACACAGGACGGAGGCGGTCTTCCATTGTTTCGAAACTTTGTGTGGAGGGGGCATTATTCCCTAAATTTCATATTTTTCTGAATTAACTCTCTAAATTTTAATGAAATATTTTAATCAATTAATTTTATTTCGTAGTGTTGATTGAAAATTAATCTATGCACATATAAATATATATTTGATTTGTTAATCAAGCATAATTTGGACTAAATTGAATTCCTTGTTTATACTTGTCACAAAGACTAATGAACCCCTCAATAATCTACCCACCAAATAGACGAGTGGACCCCACTGAGAGTGTGATTCGATAGCCTGTTCGGTCTCGGAGCGAGTTCTCCACCTCATCCTTTCGGACGGCCAAACCTTAGGCTTCAAGATTCCACCCGAAAGGGACCCACACACCTTTTCTTCCCAAACCACCGATGGGCTTATTAGACTCTTTAGTCTCTCCGATTCCCGAATTACGGAAGCAGGCCTCCAAATCTAGACCTCGTGGTAGCGGCGAAGCCCTCTCTCTTCCCTACGTCTCGCCGCGTCGCCCCGATGGAGACCTCTCCGGCCTCGGAGGCGGAGCCGGTTGCGCCGGCGGCCGACGACGCCGCGGCTGCGGCGCCGATGTGGGACTGGGGAAACCTTCTCGACTTCACCATATGCGATGACGAGCCCCTGATCCTCCCTTGGGGCGTCACCGAAGAAGCCCAGACACCGTCGTCACCTTTCCCCGCGGAGAAGCCCCCGCTTCCTTCCCCAGAGCTGGCGCCCTCGCCCTCGACGACGCCGGATGGGTCGAGCCGGGTGAGGAAGAGGGACCCGAGACTTGTTTGTCCAAATTATTTGGCCGGGAGGGTGCCGTGCTCCTGCCCCGAGGTGGATGAGAAGGCGATGGAAGAGGAGGAGGTGGCGGAGGTGGTGACCGGGACGAGGAAACGGTCCAGGACCGGCGGGGCGTCCCTCGTGGTGAGGTGTCAGGTACCCGGGTGCGAGGTGGATATCAGCGAGCTGAAGGGGTATCACAAGCGTCACAGGGTTTGTCTCAGTTGCGCGAATGCTTCGTCAGTGGTTCTTGATGGGGAGCACAAGCGGTATTGCCAGCAGTGTGGCAAGTAAGTTGCAACATGGTCGATCTTGCTATTAATTTCTGTTAAACGCTTTATATTTGTTAGCAAGCCTGTAAGACTTTTCCTGCATAAGAATAATCCATCATACATATTCTTTTTCCCAATGAGGGTGGTATGCGTAATTCTTGCTATTTTGTTTCTTTTAATAACCTCGAGATCTTGTATTTTCCATCATGCTATTATTTGATCATCTAGTTAGTTGACGATTTCAAAAAAATTTCCTGCATATAATAGTCAATTTTGAATTTCAAAACATTTTATTGTGGTAAAAAACTTATGGTTGCCATAGTGCCATTCTGACCATATTTTCAATTTCAAGAGACACTATTACTAATTTATTTTCAGTAATCACTTTGGGCACCAAAAGATGAAAATAATTGTCTCCTGTGGAGTGCATACTGACTGCCTCCACTTCTGTCGGCTTGGTTTTTTTTTGTTATAATTTTGTTCTGGTTGATTCTTCATTTATGGTAACTCAGAAGATTATAGGTAATAGGATAATATGTTTGGCATTGACAGTTAGATTCACTGAGTAGTTTAATGGGCAGACCCATGTGCAAGGCTTTTGCCAATGTAGGATTTAGGGAGAGTCGATGTACACATTCTTATATTTGCAACTAGAGAGGTTGTTTTCATGACTAAAACTTTGCTTGCCTAGATCATAAGAAGCAATTTTACCATGACCGGAGGAAATATATTGACAGTGGATTTGCTGTTCTACCATTTTGAATCCAATATTGTAAAAAAAGATTACTGATGTTATGTACATGACCACAATAAAATTCCACAACTTTGACAACTTTTATTGCTTCTACTCTGGCAATGTTATGGTGACATAATGTCACGAACGGTCGTCGCGCACCCGCAACAACTCTGTTCAACGAACCGTTCGTCGCTCACACCTGCATGTACAGCTGCTTGACAGCATGTTTTCTCATAGTTTTGGGTCATTTTTCTTGTAAATATGTAAGTTCGAACAAGCTGCAGCGTTGCAAAGCGACCGCTCACCGAACCGAGCAAAACAACCCCAAAACAACTCCGTTTTCGCGTGCCGCGGGAGGTGAGCGGAGAACTGCCTCCGCTCACCAAAACGTTAGCCATCTCAGACCCCAGGAACCCCCCGGGTGGCACAGGGCTGGATGGGGCTTCGATTATATACCGGGCGTTGAGATCTCTTTCGCAAGTTCGCACGTGACCTTTACGGGAACTTGTCTTTGCGCCCGGGACCAGGTGAGCGGCTGTTTGTGGGCTTGTAGCTGTTCGTTCATCCTTGAAAGCCTTGTTTTTCTCCCCGTCCCTCTTTTCTCTTGTGCATACAGGGTGTTCGTCGAATTGCTTGTAAAGCTTCCCTTTTCGCGAGACTTCGGGACTTGTCCGTTGCTCGTTCTTTCGAACTAACTTCTTTCTCTTTTACAGGTCCTTAGGGACCTGCGAGAGGTTACAAAGTGGGCTGATCCTTGCGGAGCAAGATCGCAAGGGCGAAGCGCGACTTAGGCAACGCAAGCTAAGTTCGCGTCTTTGGCCGCAAGGGTGCCTCATGCCTTAGGCAATTCCAGCTAAGGTCGTGACATTGTGGTATCAGAGCGGGCAAGCTCTTCGATCGAACAGCGAACGAACTTCGCAACTTCGCCATGGCAAAGCATCGTGGCGAATCAAGCAAGACGGGGCAAGCCGGACCCTTGCCCCAAGCAGCCGCAGGTGGGCTGCATGTGCACACTCGCTCGCATGCTGTTGGAGTCGCTCAAGAGGAGCGCGGCAGCGAACAAGACGAGCGAGAAGTTGGCAACACTTCGCGAGCGGAGGAAGCACAATCTGGTGCGCTAACTGGGAAAAAGAGTCATAAGGAGAGACTCACGACGGCGGAGACCCGCATGGATGTTCTGGAAGCGAGCATGAAGGAACTCTACCATGACCAACAAAGACTTGTTGGGGTAGAGAGCTCGCAAGAGGAAGCGGAGTCTAGGATCGACAAGGTCGAGGCCCTAGTCGATCGACTGTCTGATGACACCAAAGACTCCGTGCAACACTTACAGGATGTTGTGGCGGAACTCACTGCAAAGGTGACCATGCTTACAAGAACACTAAATGCGGGAGGAGGCAACACCCGCGCGGCACCGCCACAAAATTTGAGGGCACCTGAGCCTCATGGATATGGAGGGGCCAGAGATGCCAAGGAGCTCGAGAACTTTCTGTTCGACATGGAACAATACTTCCGAGCTACGAGGCCCGATTCTGAAGATACCAAAGTTTATATAGCAACAATGTATCTGAACGAAGATGCGAAACTTTGGTGGCGAACTCGTTGGGAGGAGATCCAACAAGGTCGGTGTCGAGTCGACACATGGGAAGACTTGAAGCGGGAGTTGAGAACTCAGTTCCTACCGGAGAACACAGAGTTCGTCGCAAGAAGGAAGTTGAGACAACTCCGCCAAAGTACCACCATCCGAGACTATGTGAAGCAGTTTTCTGCATTAATGCTGGACATACAGGACATGTCCGAGAAGGACAAGTTGTTTAGCTTCCTCGATGGTTTGAAACCATGGGCTCAACAGGAGCTAAATCGAAGGAATGTTACCGATGTGGTCGGGGCAATTGCTGCTGCAGAAAGGCTCACCGACTTTGTTTCCTCTGAAGACCCAGCGAGAAGGAAACAATCTTCAGGAAATCGCCCTCCAAAATATTTACTAAGTTCCTCTTGCTATAGCCTATAATTTTAATGGTTCAAACTTTTGGTTTTCCAGGTTTCATGTTCTGCCAGATTTTGACGAGGGCAAACGTAGCTGTCGGAGAAAATTAGAACGGCACAATAAAAGAAGACGAAGAAAGCCTAATGATTCAAACAGTATAGTGGAAAAAGATTTGGAAGCTCAAGAAGACTCACTGCCTGATGGTACTTGCGATGGTGAACCCTTGACAGGTTTAATTCTTACTTCTCAAGTATTAGAGATATCTTGTTATGTTTTGGTTTCTGGGTTTATTAGATGGTAGACAGTGACATGCTTAGGTTTGTAGCAACACTGTGGCTAACATCTGTTTTTGTGAAATAGATGTTACACTGATTAGTGGAAGCGGTCACTTTGTATAGATGTGTAATTCTGAGTCCACCTAACCTTGAAAGAATGCTCGCAAACTTGATGCTTCATATAATGTGTGAACATGGTAAAACTGTGATGCCAACACATATAGTCAAATCATTACAAGTCCAAAACAGAAGTAATAATGCAACAAATTATGATTGTTGTACACATGGTCACTTTGGTGATATGGAGGTGTGAACCAAGTGCAATAGAGTTGTGCATTAATTTAACTACAATGTACAGTATTCTGATCTGACCTGGCTGAGTTCTATCTTATCCAGATTAGTTGGTCAATCCCAATTGCACCAATTGTTCATGTAGATCCTTATCAACTTTTGACCGATCTTGGCAATTAGGTTAGTTCTTGATCGGTTGATCCTTCTCATTCCCTGTTTCTGCAACTGATCATGCTTTTCTAATTTGGTTTCTAGCGAACCTTGCTGACTATTGGTTATTCAGGAATAGGAATAGATTTGATCCAACCAGCTGATCTGGTCGATCCGAATCAATCCAGACCCTATTCCATGGCTAATCCCAAATCCAAATCTTGATCCCATGAATCTTGGTTCTTGTTGCTTTTGCACTTCTTTTTGTGCATCATATCTAGCAATACAATCATAGTTGTTGCTTGTGTGTATTCTCCTCCAACCTAAAGCAACTGTAATTTATTGTAATACTATGTAATTTTAGGGTTTCACTAGGTATAATTAATTAGATTAATAATTTTTATTATTCAGATTAATAAGTAGATTTATTAAATAATTAAATTTAAAGAGACAATATTACCTCTAATGACATAAATTTAGTAGTTGGACAAAGGAGTTTTTGTTTTTTTTTTTTTTTCAGTTAAAGAGACCTCACACTTCTCTTTCTTCGTCCTAGATTGTGTTGGAGTCATTACTATTGATGCTTCATCCTTCTCAAGACCAAGGAGCTCCAGAGTTAGAGAGGGAGGAAGCATAGCCCTATGGCCCGCGGAGGAGATTGATAAGATTCAATTCCCTCTTTTATAATATTGTATTATTGTTATAATAATTAAAAGTGATTATTATAAAATAAATCTGCTTCCTCTTAGATTTTCCAAGTCTTGACCAAGGCCAAGTGTGTATATTATGATCAGATCTGAGGCCATGTTTAAGGCAAGGTATGTAATTTCGAATAACACCGTCCAGTACGGGCGGGTACATACTGGTCTGTCAGCTTACCGGTACACGGACCGCTCGTTACCGGGTGGAACGGAAAAAAAAAAAAAAAAAAAAAAAAAAAATATATATATATATATATATATATATATATATATATTATAAAATGCGACGTTGCTTTTTTCGGCGACGTCGCCTTATACATATATATAAACGAGGCGACGTCGCCCCGTGTGGGAGAAGGAAAAGGCGATGTCGCCTTTTATAATATATATATATATATATATATGCTGAGTGGTATACCGAACGGTATACCGCTCGGTATATAGTTTCGTACCGTACCGAGCGAACGTCGAAACTTCGGTACGGTACGAAATTGCATACCTTTACTTTAAGATATCATATATGAAACATATGTGGCTGTAGGCTTGTGCACAGTGCACTTGCTAGTTATGCACATGGATCATGCAAATCTGATTAGGACACCTTGCGAGATGTGTGATGCATGATACAACAACTCTTTGGCTTTGTCTCTCCCTCTCTATTTGATCAACTGTCCTTAAAATAAATCCTCTAACAGTAACATATTTGAACTAATTGTCATTTCAAAGCAATGCTTGAATAAGACTTGAATCTGAGACAATAATCACAAGAGGCATATTCCTTCAAACTATTATATGAATTTTAATAATCCTTTTAAGATTATCTAAAGATAGAAAACCTTAAAGGAAAAGATTTTATTTGTTTTATTTTTGTAATTAATCATTTTTAATTATTATTATAAAAGAACGGAATGGAAGCTTCTCAATCTCCTCCTAGTAGCATTCTCTCTCTTTAATTTTGGGCTCCTCGATCCTCGACGATGATTCGACATAATCCAGGAAGAAGAAAGAGGGGTGCGAGGGTCTCCATAAATAGAAAAACTCTAACCCCATTTTTCCAATATCACCCTTACCAATCTCCGAACTCATTATAGGACCATGGAGGTAATATTTTCTTTTAAATTTAATTATTTATTAAATCTACTTGTTAATCTAATACGAATTATTAATCTAATTAATTATACCTTGTGAAACCCTAAAATATTAGTAATTATTAATCTAATTAATTAATTAGATTAATAAGAATTATTAATCTAATTAATTATTATTCTAATTTAATTATACCTAGTGAAACCCTAAAATTTCCTAGCATTACATTTATTGATCCACTTTGTTCCTTTTTACCTTGCATACTTCTCATCTTGATAGGTAGAGACACTGGTTCAAAAGATCAGCGGCTTCATTTTGGATGACTATATTTCTTGAACAATCTCATTGAAATATAGTTGTACAAGCTCATTCAGTTAAGCACTATTGTAATTTTCACTTTACTTGCTTAGGCATGATTTGTTTGAGCAGCACCAAAGATGTAGAATTGTAGATTAATCTTGTTGTAAACATTAGTGGCAATAATCAATAAAGGTTTTGTGGTCGTTAGTCTATTCTTCTTGTTTATCATGTTTTCCTTTTTTACTCTATTGTAGCATAAAATTGGCCTTTCTTTTCTACTGTCTCATTCTGATTTAATGGCTTTCTAGAAATGTTGAATGACTCTATATGCCACACAACTGAGACAGTTGTGAGCATCAAAGTTCTGGCCAGAGGAGCAGTAGTAGAGTCTGAAGGTGGGCAAGGTTCTCCCATTGGTTCACATCCCAGCTTTAAAAATGATGGGTTAGCAACTTCCTGTGAAGTTCAGAGAGCTGAAAAGATTACTAATTCAAAGTCTGCCCTTTCTTCTCCTTTTTGTGAGAACAAGAGTACTTATTCATCTGTGGTAGGCTTTTTGATATCTCTTGGTTTAACAAATTCTGGTTTCAGTTGGTGATTTATGTATGTTGCTATCAACATATTGTTACATGTGTTTGGATTGTGATGCATTACTTTATTGTAGTGTCCTACAGGTCGAATATCATTCAAGCTTTATGATTGGAACCCTGCAGAATTTCCTAGACGATTGCGTCATCAAGTACTCTTTTGTGTTTTCCATGAAATGTAGCTGAGAAAAGCTAGCTTATTCATTTAATTGTGAGTGAGACCATAAGCTGTTGTTTTTCTTTAATTCTTCAGATATTCCATTGGTTGGCAAATATGCCAGTTGAGTTGGAGGGTTATATTCGTCCTGGATGTACGATTTTGACTGTATTCATTGCAATGCCACAGTTCATGTGGGAGAAGGTATGAAGTTCTGCTTTTAATAGTTCTATTATGCTTAGTAATGTCATTTTTGTTCTTAGAGTCACAACAAATGCAATGCTCTTTTACTGCTTTTTTTCAAGTGTATTACTAGTTCAAACTTCAAAATTAGAAGTTTGCTTCACTGTTGGCTAAATTGCATTGTATCCAGTATGAGTTCCATGTGCTATTTGTGGCTAGCATAGTGTAGACAATGAAAATTTGGACTTAAAGAAGGAGAATCTGTATAGATGTGTAGACAATGTGGATTAAGATTTTTTTTCGGCAAAGGATCATCTAACTAAAATTTTGCTAAGCATATTCATCATAAAATTGTGAATTCGCTTTGCATCTTGTAGTAACTTGATGTTCTAGCTTGCCACTTGCTTTATTCACACTTCTCAACAGTAAATAATTTTGGTTAATATGTTGCACCAGCATGAATTTTATGCTTTTCTTTTCATTTTAGGATGAAGATTCTTTCATTATTTTGGCATGATCTTCCAGTATTGGTTCTCACCAATAGGAACTTCATGTGTATTTGTCAACTGGCACAGCTAGCTTTATTGACAATTATGTTCATTTTCTCTAACAGTTATCTCAAGATGTGGCTCATTATGTTAGAGACTTGATTAATACACCTGAAAGTTTGCTGTTTGGAAGAGGCACTATTCTCATTTTTCTTAACAATATGATAATTCATGTTCTGCAAGGTGGGATTTCTTGGCCCATGCCTAAATTGCTATATCAGTAAATTTAAGCTTCATTCAACTTGCTAGTTATCTTGTCTTTAGTAAGATAATGGCAGTCTGTTGCTGTTTTTTTTCTTAATATTTAATTCATTGTGGCTTGGCAATATGGCATGCTTTATTTGAATAATCAGTTATGTTCAGTTGTTCTTTTTCATTTTTTTATTAGAGATGTTGTTTTGGTGTGGGGGTACAGTGGTATGAATCTGCATGTGTGCTGATTGGATGACCAATTGATGTTGTTTTAGAATGGTTTGGTTGCCCACCTAGCGAAGGGTGTGGTTGGTCATAGGCTGTTCAACTTTATCCTGAGCTTGTTGCTTTGGGTTGATGTATATTGATGGTTGTTTAAGTCTATAGGCAATGACCAACTGGCACATTTAAATGCGCTCCTAAATGTTGTAAATGAATTGGACTGTGTTGATTTGACTAAAAGCTTTTATATTTGTTAACCCATAACCATATAAATTATAAGATGCATCAACTTCTCTCCCCATGCCTTTCACTGGTATCTGAAGTTCTAATTGTAAGTGATGGAATGATGAACAAACAAGTTATGGTGCTTTTCAACTGCCAATTAGTTGAAGGCTCTTCTTCTTTTTTGTTCTCTGAATTTTTTCCCTTGCCAATAAATTAAAATTCAGTTCAGTATTAGTACAAGAACCCAGTTAGATCGTTAGAATTAGTTGGTGTGGTACAAGTATCGATTAGTGCTTTGGTCAAATCTGGTTGTCCCTAATGTTGGATGGTCAGAGGTAACCTGAGCTTCTTTCCGTGAAACATCTGATCCACTTTTGAAGATCTTGAACCAATGACCTCTCAAGACGGAAAAAAAGGAGGGTTGGAATTAGTTGGTGTGGTACAAGTATCGATTAGTGCTTTGGTCAAATCTGGTTGTCCCTTACGATAGATGGTCAGAGGTAACCTGGGCCTCTTTCCATGGAACATCTAATCCACTTTTGGACCTTGAACCATTGACCTCTCAAGACAAAAAAAAAGGGAGGGTTGGAAATGTTCCCAGTGGGTCTCCCTTTTGATGCTAAACAAGGTTGGACAGTGGGAAGTGAAGTTGCAGAGGAAGTGTGAGTTAATGGAATGAATATTTATCCATATTTTTACCTCATGTGTACGAAAATTTCTATGTACTATGTGGTGGACTGTGGGTTCTCATACCTATCCGGATGAAACCACAAGTTGATGGTGCCATGGTAGAGGCAAGTGCTTGGGATGGTAATGAAATGCTGATGCCACATGGGGACATCACTGTGTGCAGAAGAGAGCACCATGTGTAGGGTTAGAATTAGGCCTGCAATGGGCTTATTGTCTTTCTTGGGATTGCCACATTCCATGCCAAGATTGGGTTTTGAAGGGATCTATTATGAACTCTTATCAAAAGGTACACATATAAATAATTAATAATAGTTTAATTGTATTTGGTTGGTAGTTGGTAGTTGATAGTTGATACCATGGTACACAAGTGTACCATTACTGGGTTGGACAGGTGTGTACCAAATGATAAGCCTGGTATAAGATGGTCTTTAGTTCCTTTTTGCTTTCAGTTCTTTATTTTTTGAAGTTTTATATTTTTGTAATGTGAATGGTTGTCCTGTCCTTTGCCATGAGAGAGAGAGAGAGAGAGAGAGAGAGAGAGAGAGAGGTTGGGGGGAGCGCGGGGGTGAGGGCGAGGAAGGAGGGAAAAAACCATTCAAAAGGGTCAAAAGAGTAAAGATAGCCTGCCAAAACTAAGAAAAAGATTAAATTAGAATTGAACAGGATCTTTCTAGTCAAAGAGTAAAGAAAGCCTGTCAAAACTTTAGAAAAGATTAAACTAGATTATTTTTTAACATGATCTTTCTAATGCTTTAATTGAGGGTGGGCTTACTGCCTGGTTTAGGTCCGATAACAGGCAAAAACTGAATGACAAGCCTGTTTCTGCTGGTTACCAGACGGTAACTATCCTACTAGACTGGACCAGCCAAAAATTCCTAGTCCACATGCCCATTTAAGGCTAGACCGGTGAATACTGTGTTGCGAGTGAAACCATCAAATAGTCAATCTATTAAACTTAACAAGTATCAGAAATAATGAAATATATGCAACAGAATTACATATTTTCTAGGACAAGGATTGGGCAAGAGTAGTGATGGCTTGAGAAAGTTAACATTCTTCTTGAATTTGTTAGGTAAACTTATTGTAAATTGGATCTGAATGGTTCCTGAATTTGTAACTGGTAAAATTTTAATAGATCCATTCTGGATTTGGGAAACATGTGGCAGTAGCCGGATATGAGAACCTTTCTTTCAGGGCATCATGATGCAAGTCATTTGTTCCTAGTTGCTAGTTGTACGGTTGAGCACATATGCTGAGATTTTTTTTTAATTCCTTAGAATCAAATGCTTTCTATGTGCATGCTTTTGTAGTATTTCATTTTTTCCTCCTTAAACTATTTCATCAAGGGTAAGCATATGTGAAAAAGTTTCTAAGGTGTTTCACATATATGTTCAGATGGAACAACATTGACAAATATCAAGATGGAGGTGCAGGCACCAATACTTCATTATGTTTATCCTTCTTGTTTTGAGGCTGGCAAACCTATGGAGTTTGTTGCATGTGGCAGCAATCTTGAACAATCCAAGTTTCGGTAATCTATTTCTATTTCCAGTTTTCCTATAACTATTTCAGATTATCATGGTTGTAGTAATTTTTTTTTTGCAATACTAAGGTTTCTTTATGCTTGAGATCCTCTGCAATCAATATATCTAATGTTTGCTTCTGCTTGACTTTGTTATAAGGCATATATAAGTATATTGTTTGATATGCTGATATGCAATCAATATATTCTGATATGCTTGTCTATTTTTTGTATTCACATTTGGACATGCATCTCAAATCATGTAAAATTTCAGTTTGAATACTTTTTACTTATACATAATATTCTCCACCTGTTCTGTAACCTGACTTCAATGGAACTCAAATTGTTCCTGCTGTACACTATATGTATGGCAGGGAAGAAAAATCTCCACAAGAGTGACGCTGGGTTGCATATCAGAATTTTCCCAAGGATTGCTTGGCTTAGATAGCTATAGGATACAACCTCAGTTGCTGTGTGACATACCCTCATGTTCTGCCATTATATGCGTAGAAATTTAAGTGTAGTCAGCAGAATATTTTGTGTCTTGGAGAGAGAGTAGCTAGCCTTATCATGAATGTTTATTGTGGCAGGTTTCTGGTATCATTTGCCGGAAAGTACCTAAAACATGACTCTATGCGTGTTACATCTACTCGAAAGTCCAGGTCTTATGATGGAAATGATGAGGTGGAGTGCATTGAAGGTTCTGAACATGAGATGTTCATGATAAAAGTAACTCACATGGACTCTGAAATTTTTGGTCCTGCATTTATTGAGGTGAGTTTGCTTAATGAAGTTTGCAGACTGAAAAATTATGTTCTATATTTGTTCTTTACTAAATTGACTTAATTTAATGATTGCCATTATCTAGCAGAATTTGATCTATTCATTAGTTATTATTATCTCTCTAACTATGGTCTTCCCTTTTGTTTCTTGTTTTTAATTTCAAATGTTATCGTCTTATATCTCTATATGATGTGGAAATCAATGTATGCAATTTCGTACCGTACCGGAGCGGTATATCGTTCGGTGTGTGTGTATATATATATATATATATATTAATAAATATATATTTATATAAAAAAGATTATATATATTTATAAATATTTTTTTTTTATAAAAGGCGACATTGCATCGCCTCGGCGACGTCGCCTCGTTTATATATATATATATATATATATATATATTTATTTATTTATTTATATATTTATATATATAATATTTTTATAAAAGGCGACGTCGCGTCGCCTTTTCCTTCTCCCACGCGGGGTGACATCACCAAGGCAATGCGACGTCGTCGCCTCGTTTATATATATATATATATATATATATATATATATATATTTCGTTCTGTCCGGTAACAAGTGGTCTGTGTACCGGTAAGCTGACGGACCGGTATGTACCACCCGTACCGAACGGTATTATTCGAAATTGCATACCTTGATGGAAATTGCCTACCAAACAAACCTATGTGATATTGTCGAATCTGTTCAGTCAACAATTTAAAGTTGTTGACGATTGAGAAAAGATTGTATATTTTCATCTTATTCTAGTTGGTATAATATCAAAATCATTTTACTTGATTAAAAAATTATCCCTGCAGCATTACCATTCCATCTACTTTTGTAGGTTGAAAATGTATCTGGAATATCCAACTTTATCCCTGTCCTTGTTGGTAACAAACAGATATGTTCCGAATTTGAGAGGATGGAAGGGGTTTTTGCTGACTGCTATGCCAGTAGCATTATATCCCAAAATGCGATTACTGATTCCTCTCCAGGCTCATGTGACTTTTTTGCATCCAGGCAATCTGTGATGTCAGCACTTCTCTTGGACATTGCATGGTTAATGAAGGCACCTCATTTGGAAGATAAGGAAGCTTTTCGGAGTCTAACAAACGTCCAGAGATTAACTTCTTTGCTAAAATTCTTACTCCAGAATGAGCTTTTTAGTGTTCTTCAAGTAATAATGCATCATCTGGATAGTATTGTTGATGTCGATGGCTTTGATAAGCTAGACAAATGGACTGATGTTGACCAAAAGCTATTTCATGAGTACCTTAACCATGCAAGAGAGATTCTTTATGAGAGAACACATGACATGAGATCAGAAGCAGAAATGAGAAATCCAATCTGTGGACTTATGCCACAAAGCTCTCAGAGTAATATGTGTGGGGAGATTTATACAAAGCAAGTAAGTTATGATGTTTGCTTTTTATTTGTGTTATTCTGAGAATTATGTCTTAGTTCCAAGATTTTAGTTGAATGTTTTCTGTATGCTTTACGTGGTATCTTGATTCTATTATTATTCATTGCAAGCAAATAATGCTAAATCATGATTAACATTGGCAGTTATTAAAATAGATTAAAATGCATTTATGTGAAACAAATCTAGTTACAGCTATGCTAACTGTTTAGATAATGTATAGGTAATCTGTTGCCTATACAAAGATAATGGTTCCTTTGCAGATCATGCATAAACATCTAATTAATTGATTGATTTCTCTTTCCTATCTCGTAAGGACAAAGTCAAAAGCAACAATTCCAAAAAATTTCTAGTTTAGTTTTCTAAAGCCAGATGGCCATTTATTATTTGGAAAATTTTTTATTGTCTGAACCAACGATGCAGTTTCGGATACTAGACTCATGTAGCAGTACAGATCCAGTCCATGCCAGCATATGGATCCTTGGTGTTATCGGTATATATACCATGACACGAAGAGGAGGGAGGAGAAGAACCAGGACACTCATGAGTTGACAAGTGATAAGACAAAGGAGAGCAGCGGGTGGGCACCATCACAGGTGGCAGACCCGCCCCACATGTGTTGCATGCAAACCCTAAGGCCTAAATGCCTAAGCAGCATTTAAAAAAATAAACCAGATTGGACTATCTGAAAAGGGGCAGTCCTTGTCCCAGTTCATGCACAAACTGATAAAAACAGGCTCGAACAAACTGGTCTGGGCAAAATGGAGTTCCATGGTTTGAGCCATTTGTGCAAATAATAGGCAGTCAAATTAATTATCAGGATTGATCTTCTTTACTAGATTGACCTTTTTGATGCTCTTGCAATTCATTCATATGAATGTGAAACATTTGAACAGGCCTAATATGAAATTTGCTCCTCCCGAATGTTCAATAAAATGAGCACATGGAGTAATTGTATGTGTCTGCATTCACCTAATGTTGTTTCTTCCATTTTAGCTTTGTCTAAAATCTATGCCTTTTCAGATCCTTATGTGTCTAGCTCTGACATTGTTAGGTTTACAAGACATCAGATGAAGAATCTTGGCATTTTTATGCTCAGATTATGCTGATGTCCCTTGATCATACAGCAAAACTGATTAAAATATATGCTGTTCCCTGATTCTTTAAATATTCTCATCTTGTAGTCATGTAACACATGATAATTTATCCCTTTGTGTAGGATATTTGCTTGACAAACACCCTTAAAGATTCTTCATCTTTTAAGGCAAAAATGTTCAAACTTTAAATATAAAAGGCTTTTCAAGTAACCAAAAATTGAGTAGAATTCTTAGACAAACTAGAAAAACCAACTTTTGCTTCTGCTTGTGTCAATGATCTATAGGTAACATCTATATCTTTTTTAACTCTAGTATGTTAAAATTTATGGGTTCAAATTCCATGTTACCTGCTCTCCTATTTTTAGAAGCATGTAAACTGTGGGGCATGCTGAACCTGCAGAGACTGTTTTCGGTTCTCTACGTCGCACCCAAGAATATCTAACGAGTGAAACTAGGTTTATTAGTAATTTTGCATGAGAATATTGATTCGTAGGACATAGTGTTGGTAATACTAGATAAATTAGTAAAGAATCAGGGAAATGCTATTGAAGATTACTGGAAAATTTCATTCTTTTCAATAACCATTATCCATACAGTAGCTAAGAAAAAGTGTCTGACAAATCATATTGCAGGGAAATGAAGCAATTAAAGATTGCTTATTCTTAGACTCATTTCAGCCGGCTGTGGAGCATGATGTGAATGTTCTGCTTGTGAACGAAGAGATCTCCCACAGGCAGCACTGTCACCATAATCTGGGCAAGAAATGTGCTTTTGATGATATTTTCTCAAACAAGATCACGAGGACTCGCTTTCCTTTGTTTGTAATAGTTACCGTTGTTTTGTGTTTAGCAGCATGTATCATCCTCCTCCACCCACACGAGGTGGGGGAGATTGCAGTTTCCATTAGAAGGTGCATGTTTGGTGGCTCCCCTGCATGAAATGAAATTAACCCTTTTTGTTTCACTCGTGTCCTATGTACAGTGTAGAATTGTTTAGCTTGCACTGTTTGCAAGTGGCATTCCCCAAATTCTACGTTCCATTATTTGAGTTCAAGGGAAGTCTGAACTGAAATAGAGAGCACATCTTGCAATATGATGCTTATGCCTTATTGTAAAGGTTTAGGTCAAAGAATCATGAGTAGGTCTGATATAATCCCCATGATTATTGTATCTTTAGGGAGACTAGAAGTCTTATCAATTTTACTTGATAAGAATGCCAGTTTTCTTGTTGATGAGTGACAGTTTCATCACTTTGATCTATGTTTTATCATGTTCTTTCTTAGATGACTTCTGAGTTATCATGACCAAGATAGGCAATACCGATTGATACCGTCTGATACGGGTGGTACGTATCGGTCTGACGATATATCGATAGTTTGTAACCAGATGGAATGTTTAAAAGCGTCATATATCGGATGATACGGGGTAATATCGTGCAGTAACGGTCGAAATTTTGATCGTTCTCGCTTGGTAATAGTCGAAATCGATCGATACTGTATTGTAACAGTGTTATAGTGCTACAATGGTCAAATTGATCGTTGGAGTCCTTTCTCATAGTATTTAAATCCTTTTTTTTTTCATATTTCAGTCCATTAGATTCTCATGCTTTTTTAAATTATTTCAAACTTTTTTTTTCTCCTAAACTCTACAAAACAACGATTTGTGAATTCAATCGAGGTTAATTAGAGAAGATTAAGAATAAAAAATTTCTAATCAAGAGGTATATATTCTTTTTTTAATTAGAGAGTAATTAAGATCTTTAATATTATGATTAGTGTGTTTTATATATATTAAATATTAAAAAATATTTATGATATTACGATTTATCATTTTAATGATAATTTAATCAAAATTTATTCGATTTTATGTTAATTTAATGTGTTTAATAACTATTAGGGTGTTTGTCGTACTTATAGTGTTGAAAAAGAAGTAATTAAGTAAAAAATTAACTATGTTAATCATGTAATCAGTATATCTAATGATGATTTTATCATAATTTGAATCATATTGGATCAAAATTATATATTTAATGTTTCTTTTATGTGTTTAACATATATATGATGGTAAAATATGTTTAATTAGGTTTAATTATGTTTTATTAAAGTTATTTAATGTTATGATTAGTTATTTTAATGATGATTTAATCAAAATTTGTTCGATTTTATGTCAATTCAATGTGTTTAATATATATTAGGGTGTTTGCCATGTTTATAGTATTGAAAGAGAAGTAATTAATGAAAAATTAACTATGTTAATCATGTAATTAGTGTATCTAATGATAATTTTATCATAATTGAAATCATATTGGATTAAAATTAATATTTAATATTTTTTTATGTGTTTGACATATATATGATGGTAAAATAAGTTTAATTAGGTTTTATTAAAATTATTTAATATCGTGATTAGTCATTTTAATTATGATTTAATCTAAATTTGTTTGATTTTATGTTAATTCATTGTGTTTAATACCTATTAGGGTGTTTATCATGTTTATAGTGTTGAAAGAATAGTAATTAGTGAAAAATTAATTATGTTAATATTATAATTAGTGTATTTAATAATGATTTTATCATAATTTGAATCATATTAGATCAAAATTATATATTTAATGTTTCTTTTATGTGTTTGACATATATATGATGGTAAAATAGGTTTAATTAGGTTTTATTAAAGTTATTTAATGTTACGATTAGTTATTTTAACGGTAATTTACTCAAAATTTATTTGATTTTATGTCAATTCAATGTGTTTAATACTTATTAGGGTATTTATCATGTTTATAGTGTTAAAAGAGAAGTAATTAGTAAAAAATTAACTATGTTAATCATATAATTAGTGTATCTAATGATGATTTTATCCTAATTTGAATCATATTGGATCAAAATTATATATTTAATGTTTCTTTTATGTGTTTGATATATATACGATGGTAAAATAGGTTTAATTATATTTTATTAAAGTTATTTAATATTGTGATTAGTTATTTTTTATCGATATTTGATCAATTTAATATGTTTATACTTTATAGTCTATTTGATTTAAATTTAATAGGATCATGATAACAAAGTAATAGCCACATGATGATGTATGGGCTCATGCCCGAAAGATAGATGAGAACCGTTATCATTGGCAATTTATTTATTGTGGCTACATTGGCAAGTGTGGAGGAATAACTCGGAAGAAAATGTATTTGGCTGACAGGTATCCTGATATTGCAAAATGCAAGAAGGTTCCGACGAAGATCCGTAAATTATTTCAAAGCAAGCTACAACAAGCAAAGGAAGATACATTAAAATAGAAGGCAAGAGTTGAGGAAGAATATTATAGGGCTACACAAGAACTAGTTTATGATTAGTATGAAGGTTGCGGCGATCAAGTCGACTCGGATCTTACAGTTGGGATTTGTGCATCATTGGAGCATCAATATATGGTCAATGAAGCAATGAGGCATCGGCGACTTGACTCACAATTGGAGCATGATAGTGGTAGTGGAATCCAGAGGTCGACTAACGTGAGGCAACCAATTGCTCCTTCTCAGTTAGGTCGAACTAGTAGCATGAGGTATAGTGGACTCCGTAGTTTTATGAGATGTCTTAGTAAAAAGTCTGCATCAGATATTATTGATATTGATCCGCAAGCCTATCCCCCACAAACAGCGAAACAGATACGGATTGACGATGCATACATAAAAGAAAAAAACGAGATATTGGGAATGCAATCTCAAAATGGTTCAACTTCCACAAGATTCCAACCAACATAGCCCAAGGTCCATATTATCATAGCATAGTCTCTTCTATTCAAAAGTCTTGCATGAGGATCCAACCTCCAACACCGAAAGAGATTTACGATGTGTACTTAGATAAGGAGGTGGCAGAACTAAAGGATTGGATCAAATCCTTCAAGAGGCAATAAGATGAATATGGGGTGACTCTGATGAGTGACAGTTGGACATGACCAACAAGAATGAGTATCATCAACTTTCTTATTTATTGCAACAGAAGAGTGGTGTTTTATAAGTTCGTTAATGCTTTTGAAAAGATCCAAGATGCAAACTACATTGAGAGCTTGATGGACACTATAGTATAGGAGATTGGACCACAATATGTTGTCCAAATAATAACCGACAATGGAACGAATTTCAAAAAGGTCAGTTTTAATTGATGGAAAAAAGAAAAACTTTGTTTTTGACTCTATGTGCAGCTTATTGCATATATCTAATGCTGAAGGATATTGGTGAGTTGGATGTAGTCAAGAATTGTGTAGCTCGAGCACAATCAATTATAAAGTTTATATATAATCATTATTGGGTCCACGCTTTAATGTAAAAGTATATAAACAGTGAGATACTCCGACATGGAATTACTCGGTTTGCTACCAATTTTATTGCATTAAAGTCATTATAGCAAAAAAGACATAGCTTGAAGGCAATGGTCACCTCACAAGAATGGTCTGAATCTAGATATTCGAAATTGAGTGATGGAAAGAAGATAAAAAAGTCTATTCTTTCCTCTAGATTTTGAGAGACTACGACAGAAATCATAAAAGGTGTGGAACCACTTTATATTATCTTCCGTAAAGTCGATATGGATAAGCGTCCTTAGATATCGTATCTTAAATATATGCTGATTTCAACAAGAGAGGAGGTTAGGAGAGCATTCAAAGATTGTTTTAAGGTCGACCAATACGTACGAATCATTAATCATCAGACCGAAGTTCATATGGATCAACTTATCCATAATGTAAGTAAATTCATATTCAGAATAATTTAATTTATTATTATTTAAATAATAAAAAATCATACTAATAAAATTATGTCTTACAATATATTATCTAAACCCGGCAATTCAATATCGATTTGCTCTCAAAACGTAAAATGATTTCCTAACGACACTACGAAATGTTATATTTCGACTCTCGCTAAACACCTACTGATGCAGTCGATGCTCTTATGGAGGGTCGATTATTTCGAGAAACAGTTGGTTTATTCTCCAATGTTGTAGTTGTATCGTGTCGTTACACTATAGATCCTGGTGAGGAAAAGTTATACATATTGATTATCAATTATATTTAATATTAATTATTTGTTATGCTAATAAAATCTTTTTTATATCTTTTTGCAATCGAGTGTGGTTATAATTTGGAGGGGATACATCACATTTAAGGAAGGTTGTCATTCATGTACTTTCACGGACAACAACATCTAGTGGTTGCGAACGTAATTGGTCAACGTTTGTATTGATTCATACGAAGGTCCACAACAAACTCTCCTATAGACGGTTAGAGAAACTAATATATGTTCATTATAACATGCGGCTAAGATTGCGATGTGCTAAGTTGGATAAGGAGCTAGAGGAACCAGATATTGATCTCATTGACCTCCAATTCTACAACGAAGATTCAGAGCCAATGTTAGATTGGGTTAAAGCAGTAGAGAACCAAGAGGATCCTCTACTTGATTAGGCGGGAGATCCTCAGTGTCCTTCATGTTTTATCACCGAGGCAATAGAAGAAGAAAAAGCACAACCCCAATAGGTGGAAACCCCCCCTCGATCACAACGTGGCAAGAGTCGAACAACATCGAGTCAAACTGCTCGAGGAAGTACAAACACCCAACGGTCACAATCGTCCGCCTAGCATACAAAGGCAAAGGGGAAGGTAGTAGCATTAGTTACATCGTTGGAAAGAATTGAGTCGAGCGACGAGACACATTCACAATCACATTCAACAACTCGCTCGGTCGAAAGAAAGACATGACAGTAACACGGATAGCAGTCCTTCGACGGATGATGGCGGTGATGCCGAGCAATCGTTGGTCTCGTTTACACAACTTGAGGGTGGTGTATGGACTAAGGAGCAATATTTTACACATGCCACCCAAGATTCAGATTATGGAACTCGATAAGGTACTGGTCAAGTTTATGCGCGGAAGGAGAAGAGAAAGACAGTGGATGAATTTGAGCAAATACGACAAAGCCTACATGATATAGACACAGAAAAAAGCTCATCGTATTCACAGCCATCGTATTATGGAGAATCATACGGGCAACAACAGTATGGTGATAATTGGTCATTCTTCTTTTAGCAACAGTATGATACAAAGCAGCAGATTAGTATCGAAAGTAGAAGCTATGACATTCACCAATATATGCCTCAAGAGCTGTCTCGAACAAATTTGATTCATGACAATCAGCACCACATTGATGCATCAATGGCATACAGTGTATCAATACACTATGTCATGTGATCAATTTCATGATTGGGTCCAACAAACATATCATATTGATATGCAGATGTATAGGATCGAGGACCTCGATCCACCACCCGTGAAGGCCCATCGTTCGTTTTGGTGGTAGAATCAACAATCAGGTATATCTACATATGTGATTATTTAATTTATTTAAATTTTAGAGTAAAATAGTTTAACAATTCAAATAAATTTTTTTGTAGATATTTCAATAGTTTACCTAATTTACATTGATTTTGCTAAACTTATACTATTACTATATTTATTTCTAACTTAAAAACTCTATCCTAACTTTTTTTTTTTTCAAATAATTTTGGAGGGTTTTACACTCTAAATTAGGTGTACCGCTCGGTACACGATATCGTACAATACCGTATTGAACCTGCCTCAAAACACTAGTACGACACGATATTGCAAACCTTGATCATCACAAACTCAAAAGTTGGGTGGTGGCTGAATAAACAGATCAATATTCCGCTTTGACAACAGATCAATCATCAGTTACTGCAAGAAATGCTTCATCCATCCCTAAGTTCGTCACGATTGGATCACAATATATTTTTGTCCAGTCCTAGACATCATAGATCGGATACAGATCTGGAAAAAGATTCCAACTTTGAATGGAAACAAGCAACCAAAAACGGTAGCAAATATAAAATTTCCCGAACTTGAAAATGCCAATCCTCAGGTACTGCTTTACTTCATCTGCTTGCCCTAAAACTGCTTTGCTCAAATCTCCATGTTTGGATGAAAGATCTTTTTTATTTTCATTGTTTAAGCAGATCATCGATTCGATATAACTCGGCGGGGTTAAAAAACTACCATATAATTGGTATGAATCGAACGATGAATATCGCTTAAGAAAAAACAAATCAGATATTAAAATGTTCCATTTTTAATTAAAACCCAATTATAAGCCATCTTCCTCTCTGTCTCTCTCTTTATCACCCACTGCTCGTCGATCCGCCCGCCGACTTCTCGCTCCATTGGTCGTTTGTTATTCTCAGGTATTCCTCCTCCTCCTCTCCTCTGTTTTCATCTTTTCTTCTTCCAACTTCTCGTTTCTTATTTTCCTCTTCCCTCTCCAACGCCTCATCGATGCTATAGCATATATATCCATATGCTATAGTCCGGCCTCCACCTCTGTTCATGTCCATGGATTGGACCCAAATCTAAAGAAAGACGAGGAGGAATTGTAAATGAAATCATATGTAAAATTTCTCGAGACTTGAATCCATCCAACCAAACGGCAAGAATGTGACACGACGATCCAAACGAAACGACGCCAAGATGAGACGGCCGTGACATGACGTATGTCGTTGCATCGACTCGAAAACCGGATGGGCACGAACCGGTCGCATACCGGTCCGCCATAGAACAGCCCGTTGAGAACGAGTCGGACCGGTTCAGACATGACCCAGGTTTTTACATTGATTGATAGGAAACAGAACTCCGATAGGAAACAATTGACTGCGGACGATTCCGGCCGGTTCAGAATTCCTAATTATAAACCCCCCAGTCGCTGTCTTTGTCTCTCTCTCTCTCTCTCTCTCTCTCTCTCGGTCGTTGTAACACCGGACTCGAGGTACTGGTCTTCTCTTCCTCCTCCACAGCTCCCGTACGTTACTACGTATATCTCTTCCAGGCTCGTGTGACGGGGACACTTGGTCTCCGATACACCCAGTTCTCATTCATTTATTCGCAGGAAAGGGGAAGGCGACAGCGAAGATGGAGGCGAATGAAGAGGGCGAGATGGTGGTGAAGCCGCTGATGCAGCGGGAGCGCGGGAGCTCTTCGCCCTCGTCCTTGTGGATGGTGGTTGCCAGCACAGCCATCGCCGTCTTCGGCTCTTTCGAGTTCGGCATATCGGTACGCCAAACAGTTATTGTCACGGAATATTGCGAGTTAGTCGAACCGATGCGAGTCGGGTTGACTTCTTGAAATTGAGAGTAGTGTTCTTCTCCTTTTAAGATCATTCTTAACATGCGAACGAGTTGAAGCTAAACATTACTGCCAAATTTGAGATAAGAATAGTATATTTGACAATAAAGTTAAGACCTTTGCAAACATGAGGTATGTTCATGCTTGATAATGACATGACTAACATGAATATTCATTCTGTTCTTTTAATACCATGATTTTCGTGATAACATGAGTTAGAAATGTCAGTACATTATTTCTTCAAACATGAAAACTATTACGAACTTGAGGTAATTTTAATTTGTGAAAGCATGATGTTCGTGATTTATGATTATATGATTAACATGATTAGTATAATATCCCGATTAGTCTTATATCGAAATTAGATAAGATTAAGATAAACTTATAAGGGTCTTATTGGTGTACCACTATCAACTTCAACTTAAGAATTTTGACCAATGGTTTAGGCCAAACGAAGTAAGCCAATTATCTTATCATGTCAAGTCGTGATATTTGGTATTGGAGTGACTACGTCTCATGACCAAACGAAATTGATAGACTAATTATTCTGTCAGGTCGAGTCGTGGCAATTAGTCGTTCTTTCTCTAATACCAATATTAATCATTCTTTTTTAATACCATGATTAACATGAGAACATGAGTTAAAGCTTACTACTATTGGGAAATTTAAGATAAAATAATGGTCAGTATATTGTACAAAAAAGTTGAAACATAATTTTTTTTGCAAACTTGAGGTAATTTTAGTTTTTGAAAACATGATGTTCATACTTTACAGTGACATGATTCACATGATTGTTCAATTTTTGCTTTTAGTGTCATGATTACTGCGAGAACACGAGTTGAAGCTTACTATTATTGGGAAATTTATGATAAAAATTGTCAGTATATTGTAGAAGAAAGCTGAAACAAAATCTTTGCAAATTTGATATATTTGAAGCCAAAATGAAGCTACTTGTATGGTGACACTTTGTAGCTTCTACGTTTTCCATCAGCAATGCCTCATCTTTTAGTTTATCCTTTCAGGTGGGATATTCTTCACCATCACAGTCAGGAATTATGCATGATCTTAACCTTTCGTTGCCCCAGGTATGTTTTCAATCAGCAGATGCACCAAAACATTAGTTGAATATATGATCACTTTACATTATGGATTTTATATCAACACATTTTCTTTTTGAAGCAAGATATCCATAAAGTTCTTTATCCTTAATCCATCCATCATTGTTTCCATTGGATTCACATGACAATTTTAAGCACTAAAAAGGATGTTATAGAAAATGACTCCACGATGGATTGAAATTGAAAGCCATGTGGCCCAATGGGTTCTCAGCAATCGGCGTAGTACCCCTCGAAGCCCAGCCTACTTAAAACTGCATGCATGGTTGGTACTGGCATGACATGATATCTGTGTTTGCTGGTGAGCAACACATAACCCTTACATGATAATCAAGGGCATGATATCGGTCATCCCTACTATGCTATGAAGGCCTGGTTTTTATAACATCAGCTTCAGATTTGCTGTGTTTGTGATAGTCTTCTCTTTGTCCAAGTAGCTTGCAGAATAGTTCTTTCTAAATTTTATTTGGTTAAGAGCTCAGTAAGTTTTAATTATATTGCTTACCTAAAACCTCTGGTTGGAAGGATGAAGGCATTCATATTATTTTTATTGTTGTTAAGTTAGTTTTCCCCAGTAGTTCTTCAAGAAACTCAAATTTTGTTCTATTAACTAGTGAGTTCTATATTTGACTTATAACCTTTTTCAAGGATGTTCTTAAACTCTGAGCATTATGTTCTGAAATGTCTAGATCTCCATAAAGTTTTCTTATGGTTGTCTTAAGCTGTAAAGGAATAGTATCTTTCTGAAAGGAAGACAAGCATGGGAGAAATGGAAAATCAAAACTTGACCATCAAAATACTACACTAGGACATTAAAGTTGAATCGGTTGGTGACAGATCTATACTTTGTTTGGTGCAAGAAAGGAAGATGATAAAGACAAGTTCTTGAAATGAAAAAAGAGTTTCTCTGTTAATCCATTTTACATTTCAACAATTTAGTTGTCTGCCGCCTATTTGCCATTCTTGTTGCAGTGTCTTGGATTTTTCTTCAAGCTTGTCTCTTCTTCTAGCTATTAGAAAGCCCATATCAACAAATGTATCCTCACTGTCTAGACACTCAGGAATATGAATGTTGTGGCAATCCATTTGGACTAACCAGAACGAGGTAGCTATTTGCTGCCACATAGTTTTTATAGCAGCAAATAGAATATAAGCAACAAAGAGGAGGAACTTGAGATGTCAAGTGATGTTAGTTTACTTGAAATATCAAGTGATCCTTTAGTACTGAGTTTTCCAATATTTTGGATATAACCTTGATGCCTCATTTTGGATCGCTTGATCAGACTGATCATAGTCTTGATCTCAGTATTTTCTTTTCTTTTTCTTAATGAACCATCCTGAGCTAGTTTCCTCTTAATAGACCGTGGTGCTACAGAAAGTGCCAATGTGGTGCTCTCTTGGTCATTTAACTAGTTCCATACATGAAATGTTACTGAAATTGATGTGACTGATGCTGGTACTCAACTAGCATGGCATGTGCAATTTGACACGGCCTAGCATGTCTTGCACGATAATCCATATAAACTTATCAGTTATCTTCAGAGTAAACAAATTAAAATTGCTATTTATGTTGGCATCAAATGTAAAGGAATTGGTCATTATATGAACTGATCACCATTTTCAGAGGATTCATGCAAACTGCAAAGCATAGTTTCTTGTCTAATAAATTAAAAATATTCATTTATTATAATTGGTTATGCAGTACTCTCTATTTGGTTCAATCCTTACAATTGGAGCAATGATTGGTGCTATACTGAGTGGCAGAATTGCAGATTTAATTGGCAGAAGATGTGTAAGCTAAACATTCTTTCATTTTTCTCAAGACTGATTGATATCCGAGAAGGCACAAAATCCTAAAATTGATTCATTTCTTTATTGCGCCATGTAATGCAGGCAATGGCAGTTTCAGATATTCTTTGCATCATTGGTTGGGTTTCTATTTTCTTAACAAAGGTTCTTATTTCCAAATTATGAAACTCATAACTGTTTTGTTCATTTCTGAGTTCCAAAAAAGATACACTCAGAGAGTTGTTATCGATATCAAATACTCCTCTCACATTTTATGAGCAATTATGAAAATAATGTTCATGATCTTGAGTACTGAATATAACGAGGTTATTATGTATAGGATATCATGTGGCTTGATCTTGGACGACTTTCAGTTGGATGTGGTATTGGTCTTCTTTCCTATGTGGTAAGTTCACCTTATTAAGCCAAAAGTATTGCCTTCTTTTCTGAACACATCTTATATGTTAACTGTTTTTTGTTTTTTGACAAAGAAAGTGGCGAAGCCACCTGTAGAAACATGTGAAATGTAAACAAAAGTATCAGGACTGACACAGTACACAAAATCGCTCTATATCCATGCCATTTATTATCTTTTTCAATTATGCTATGAGCTGCTCATTTTTGTTTAGTATTGATTATCTACCAGTCTAGATAATTTATTTCAACCACTAAGTGTTCTTTGAGGTTGATCATGATTATGCAGTTACAGTGCATATCTATTAGCAGTACTTCATGAACATTTATGTCTGGTAGAATAAATATCATTATCAATGTTCAGATAATTCTTACAAATTATAAGCAGGTTCCAGTTTACATTGCTGAAATAACACCAAAGAATTTAAGAGGAGGATTTGCAGCTGTGAATCAGGTAAAGGAAAGAAGCTGGATTCTACAAAAGCATTTTTGTGTGTGATTCTTCTGATAAAATTCTATGGCAGCTAATGATATGTTGTGGAGGATCACTTGCTTACTTGCTTGGAACAGTCCTGACCTGGCGTATACTTGCAATTATAGGTAGGACAGTTTCCTTTCACAGTAAAGGATACTTCTTGATGCTAGAAAGATTGTTTATTCCTTATGTTAGATTTGTTATTGCAATTATTCCTTATACAACATTGATCTCTGCATGACCATTGCACTCTAGGATGTAAACATGAGAGTTTTGGTTCAAAGACTTGTCTTGAGATGCAGATAGGTAAAGAGCTACGAGTTCTATGTAGAGGAGAAATCTGGTCCAAATTGCTCATGGGCAGATCAGTCTGGCATAGTATGGGCTTGCACCTAGCACTGCCTGGCTGCTATAGTAATGAGCCATGGTTGGCATGAGCCAAAATCATAAGTGACATTTAGAGGGTTCTCCAGATGCATGGAACATGGGCCCTCTGCAAAGGGAGGAGTCATTGAATCTTTGATGGTTCTCGCAAAACCTGAGAGCTGTTCTTTGGAGATGTATTCTTGGAGTGGAAGCTCTGATGTCTTTCACTTGATCGCAGTCCCTCTTGACTGTGTCATATTAAGTTTTCTTTTTTTTTTTCTTCATGTTGTTTCAGTTCTGTTTTTTGGTGTAAATTGCTATCCTTTATCCTGGTATTTTCATCTCATTAGTAGACCGAGGCAGTGCCTGTTTCTTCAGAAAAGAGGAAAAAAATGGAGAACTGCTCTTTTAGTCTCCTTTAAGTAAGATACGCATTCTCCTATACAGAAATAAAGGATAAGAAAGAAATTTATGATCCCCAAGTGAGCAACAATGTTAGGAAGTTTCAGACCATTTCCTTGGAGTTTTGAGCATGACACAAATTAACTGGAGATTTTTCTTTTCAGGTACTTTTCCGTGTTTTCTACAACTTCTCGGTCTCATCTTCATTCCGGAGTCTCCAAGATGGCTGGTTAGTCACCTGGACCTCTGTCATAATTTTTAAGTGTTATTAGTAAAATCTAATGTTGAGGTCTAAGCGTATATGAGCCACATGAATAGAAGAACCAGTTAGTCTAAACTCCTCAATCACCAGCAATGTAAAATTTCTATATAAGAGCCTTAGAACTGTATCATGTCTCTGTATTCATAATTCACAAAAGAATGTGGAAACTTTATCACAGTGCTTCATAGACATGCAGACCATCGGACAACATAAAAAATTATGTTCTTTTGTGTTTTTTTGTTTGTTTATCCTCACTTATTTGTATAAACAGTTACAGCTTCAACAGGTATTTGAATCCTTAAACAGTATGATGAATGCTTGTGTATGTTACATGTTACGATCAATTAGATAATCCAAATTTTCATCTTTAATTGGTTATTATCCGTTTGTAGCTTTAGTTTTTTTTTGCCAAGTATATTACTACAAATATTCATGAAATTGATAATTTTAAAATTCATAAAACAAAATTTAAACAAACAACCTTAAAGATCAAGTTAGGGTTTGCATATTTTGGTTGTGGTAGGTGGTGGGCTGGGGTTATCTTGATTTTGGGGAAAAATTTTATAGATTGATTTGTGTTAAAACCAAGGATTGAAATACTGTATTGTACTGGTGTTTCGAGCTTGACTCGGTATGGTATGGTACCATGTACCGAGCAGTACGCTAGGGCATACCGAGTGGTATACCTAATTTAGGTATAAAATCCTCCAAAAATACTTGAAAATAAAAAAAGTTAGGATAGGGTTTTTAAGTTAGAAATAAATATGGTAATAGTATAAGTTTAGCAAAATCAATGTAAATTAGGTAAGAATAATATCACATATCTTTTTCGGGTTTTGAGGAATAGTCTTATGTAAGGTTCATATTTCAGTCCGTTACGAATTGTCCTTACGTAAATATTGAAATATCTACAAAAAAATTATTTAAATTATTAGATTATTTTTTTATAATATAAACTCTAAAATTTAAATGAATTAAATAATCAGATATATAGATATACCTGATTGTTGATTCTACCACCAAAACGAACGACGGGCCTCCACGGGTGGTGGATTGGGGTCCTCGATCCTATACATCTACATATCAATATTATATGTTTGTTGAACCCAATCATGAAATTGATTCCACGACATAGTGTATTAATACACCGTATGTCATTGATGTATCAATATAGTGATGATCGTAGGTTGATCGTCATGAATCATATTTGTCCGAGGCAGCTCCTGAGGAATATATTGGTGAATGTCAGAGCTTCTACTTTCGTTACTGATCTGCTGCTCTGTATCATATTGTTACTCAGAGAAGGATGATCAATTATCACAGTACTGTTGTTGCCCGTATGAGTCTCCATGATATGACGGGTGTGGATACGATGAGCTTCTTTTTGTGTCTACATCATGTAGGCTTTGTCGTAGCTGCTCAAATTCATCTACTGCCTTCCCCTTCCCCTTCCGCGTATAAACTTGATTAGTACCTTGTCGTGTTCTATGATCTGAATCTTGGGTGACGTGTAAAATATTGCTCCTTGGTCTATGCACCACCCTCAAATTGTGTAGACAAGACCAACGACTGCCCGACATCGCCGCCATCATTCGTCGAGACACTGTTGTTCGTGTTGCTATCATTTCTCTAGACCGAGCGAGTTACTGAATGTGATTGTGAAGGTGTCTTGTTGCCCGACTTGATTCTTTCCAACGATACGACTGTTGAAAACCTATGAGAAAGGGCTCTAACAGTCAATTTGACCGTTGGAGCATTGTTACCGAGCGGTAACGATTGATTTCGACCGTTACCGAGTGGTAATGATCGAAATCGATTGTTATCAAGTTGTGTCGGGTGGTAATGATCGAAATTTCGACCGTTACCACCCGATATAACCCCGTATCATCCTATACGGAGCGCTTTTAAGCGTTCCGCCCGGTATGCTGTTGACTGGTATGTACCGCCCGTACTAGGTGATATCATTCGAAACTATATACCTTGGTTAAAAGTAATAACTACTCAGACAAAAAAGTTGTAAAGAACTTGATATCAACTAATGACATTAGCAATCATGAAATATCTCTATTGCACTCTTTTCTGAACTATTTTGCTCTTACTGGCAAAAAATTCTCATTATTCTTCATTATTAAATGGCTGATACAAGGTAATAAAAATTTGATTGTTGTTTCTTGGTTCCAGCTGCTATTTTCATTGCTAGGTTAATTTTACTAAATGCTTAACTCATATAATCAACATTTTTCTCCTTTATTTAAAATTCTTGCATTTTAAAGTCTCTCTCCATATTCTAGAAAGTATAGTTTATTTCTACTCATCAATTAAAAAAATAGGGAAAAGGAGAAATAAGAAAATTAAAAATATTATTATTTAGAACAAGTGAAATTACTGGTTTTTAGACCTTAAAGATGAAATGTTTCATCTCCTAAGGCCCCAGAGCATAATTATTTTTGTTGAGGTGGATCATTGGGTATCCAAGATTGGACTGTTCAGTTCAGGAAAAATTTACCGTTGATTAAACTAAATCCAAGCATGTGTACATCATGCAGGCTATGGTAGGTAAAGATCATGAATTTGAAGCAGGATTAAAAAGACTAAGGGGGGAGCACTCTGATGTTTCTCAAGAAGCAGAGGAGATAATGGTACTGTGTTTATCTTCAAACAAATTTTCTACACAGTTACACAATAATTTATGTATTATAAGAATGGAAGATTGTTGACCCAGGAGTTCACAGTAAGCCTTCAAAAACTTCCTCAATCTGGTATGCTGGACTTGTTTCAGAAGAAATACCTTCACGCAGTCATCGTAAGTGTTCATCATCTTCAATACATATGGGTGATGCTTTAATTTTGCTTGAGGGTTTCTTAATATTTGAATTCAATAATAGGTTGGAGTCGGACTTATGGTGCTTCAGCAATTTGGAGGAGTCAATGCAATCTGTTTTTATGCAAGTGAGATATTTGTCTCAGCAGGTAAAGTAATAATATCTCTCTCCTAATTATTCCAATTATGAGTGTAACTCTGGGCTCATCTAGCAGCATTATGTTTTTCATGTTCCAGAGTAAGCAATAGAAATTTTCATTTATGTTTTTCTTTTCTTTTTTTATTAAACCAACTCTGGTGGTTCCAACTACTATCTTTTATTGGTGGGAGGAGGTGGTTATTCATTTGAGAAGAAGAGGTCAAGGCCACAAGTATGACTATCAATTGTCTGGGATCTTATGCAATTTTTGCTTCTGAAACTTTTAGGGAGCAGTATTTTCTTCTTCTTGAGAAAAAACTGGCATGAGTTTGCCCATTGCACTAAAAGGTCATCACAGATACAAGCTCCACAGAGCTGAAGGCACAGTCAATATACAAAGTAGAAAACATCCTGCAACACTACAGGAAGCATCAAGTGTTTTTACCTCCAGAAGCTTCACAAACAATGAACATAATGAAAAACAGAAACAATGTCACCGATTCTTCATGCCTCAACTTTTAATTTTTGTTTTTCTGGATGAGAAACATCAAATAAATTTAATTCCTATAGGGCACTAAAACTTTGTGATACTTACAGGTTTTTCATCTGGTGATACTGGAATGATTGCAATGGCCGCAGTTCAGGTTCATTTTCTTAAAAATATTCTACTTTGTTCCTTGATTTAAGACAGCATAACAGAATTGCTATCTTGCAGATTCCAATGACCACCTTAGGGGTACTTTTGATGGATAGATCTGGAAGAAGACCACTTCTAATGGCAAGAAACTGCATAAGCAATTTAAACCCGTCCATTTCAGCTTGTCCTTTCTTTTCTCTAAAAAAATGATTCACACAGCTTCTCAATAACTTTTCGATTCCAGATTTCTGCAGCAGGAACATGCATAGGTTGTTTCCTTGTTGGTATATCATTCATGTTGAAGGTCTTTACTAGAACCTGCTGCTCTCTTGAATAAATTTTACAGAGAAAAAGAAAATCTCGTACTGATTTCCTAAGGTCAACAGGGACATGAATTCTCAAAGGAATTGAACAGCGTGCTTGCTCTGGCTGGCATACTGGTACCTATATTCCTGTTGTTGCATAGCAATTGAAAGTGTAACTTTCATATTTATACTTCATGTTTCTTGTCATATCAGACATACACGGGATCATTCTCGCTGGGTATGGGCGGAATACCATGGGTCATCATGTCAGAGGCAAGTCACCTGAACTCGAAAGAATTAGATAAAATTATATCCTGAAACCATAGGTTCTGATAATTGACATTTTGGATACAGATATTTCCTTTGAACATGAAAGGAACAGCAGGAAGCCTTGTGACCTTGGTTAGCTGGGTGGGTTCCTGGATTATCTCATACACTTTCAACTTTCTTATGATGTGGAGCTCAGCTGGTAATGAGAACCAACGTAGTGTCACTTATCATCTAATATATGACACGCCTTTGATTCGATACATATTAATATGGACAAAAATCGCAGGGACCTTCTTCATCTTTGCAAGCATTTGCGGTCTTACTGTTCTATTCGTGGAGCGGCTTGTACCAGAAACCAAAGGACGAACTCTAGAAGAGATACAGGCTTCGATGAGTTTGATTTTACAGTGACCATACAAATTGTCAAGTTGGGACAACTAAATCATCCAATAAAAAGAAAAACAATAGCTTTCTTCCATGATAAAAGCTTCTCTTTTCAAAAATGTTTTGAATACTATACTCTGGTACCATATTTATCATGATTCAAACCCAAAACCATATGACTTTGGGAGTATGAAATGAGTCATATACCGTCACAAGAGTTGGCTCACATTCAATGTGAGACTATCATTGGGTCTTGGTGTTCTCAGCTCAGGATAACAGTTAGCTAAATTAACTTTTTGTTGATTTATTCCATATACTTTCTTCAAGCTTTTACCTCATAAGAGATTCTAATCAGAGATTGAGTAAAAGGTTGCCATAACCCTTTTTGATTTCTAGTTGGAACATCTTAATGACTCTAGTGATAAGTTTGTTATCAGAATCTTTTGATCATTTTCACCACTTGACTCTAATTTGTTTTCCAGGCTTTTGTAGATTTCTGCAGGTCCTACTCTTGAGCACACTTGGAATGGATTCATTGCTGTCCCCATTGTCCTAAGACTTTGGATGAACTTTTGACTCTGAGATGCCAATTTCAACCTTGGTCCAGAGGTACATCGATTCCATTTGATCAGGTTGGACTCGATTGGCTTTGATTGAAAAAGGAGGTATAATTTTCAAGAACTGGTTCGAATTAAAATGGTTTCAATAATTTCATGTTGAGATTTTTTTTTCTATTTTATAATAAATATAATTCTTAAAAATATAATTAATAGTGTCAAATTTCTTGATTTGGGTTGAGATGAAACAAAAATGGTTAAAATTTTTAGTGGGACGGGGAAAGTTGGAACATATTTCACCTCTTCTAAGCTTTAAAATGGCTAAAATGCTTTTTTTATTTATTTTAAAATGACTAAATCTCTATCATCTTTCCTTTCACCTCTATTTACTTTTTTTTTTTTGAATTGGTCCTCTCTATCTCACTTGTTATCATCCAACTTAGTGTTCATATTTTTATTCCTTTGACCAATAAATCTTTTTTTATTCTTTGAGACGGTTTACGTAGACAATTTTACTATAAACTCTCTCTAATATATGTTCTATTATAACTTTCGTCATAATATATATCTATATATTTTAAATTTTTAACATTATATCTAGGAATATTTTGTTTTTAAATTTTAATAAATCAACAATGTATTTTTCCTCCTTCCTTCTCTTCTTCTTCATCTTTCCCCTATCACTTTTTCTTCTTCCTTCTTTTTATCTTCCTCCGTCGCGTTCTCTTCTTCCTCTTTGATATATACTGTCCGAGAGATACTCGATACAATAGTAATGTCGGTATTACGAGATTGCATTCCTTGCTACAAAATTTGTATTTAGTTCCTTATATTGCAATATCCATTATAACAAAATCTCACATCTAATATGAATTATCAAAAAGTAAAAGAAAATTTTATATCTAAAATATTAAGAGTTATAGTTAATAAATGATTTATGATGTTGGTGTACTTGACCGGCTTATCAAAGATTAAACGCTTAAAACATTATTAAAACCTAAAATATTGATGTGTACTACATCAACTCATCAAATATTGAGGATTCGAAATCACATCTAATAAATTTACATCTCATCCAATAAATTTAAATCACAATCAATAAATTTTAAATGATATCATTGACAGTAAGATGGATATAGAATGTCGTATTTATCATTTAATGTTTGTAAAAACATTAATAATTTGATATAAAATATCTAAATATATTTAATTTTTTATAATCATAATAGTTTTTTAAAAGAAATTAATTTTGTTTTGGAGTTTTAACGAAGCCAAATAAAAACATAAGTTATTACATTTTATAAGGATAAATAAGAAAATCACTTAAGCTCCACTATTTTATGGTTTCTTCTTTGAAGGTTAATCCCATTTTTCGATCGATCAATTTTAATGGCACTCACAAAATTATTATCCATTTCAGTTCTGCTTCAGGTTTTCTATTCCTCTGGCACGTGCTCGGGAGGGTGCCTGCAGTCCCTCTATTAATCTAATTATTTGTCTTATATATATATATATATATATATATATATATATATATCACATCTCTGATTAATACATATATTTGTGGCCATACATATAATTAAAATTATTTAATTATCATTTATCACAGTGATTTGTTGCCCTTTAAAAAAGGCATGGCAGCGTAACTTTCTTGGATCTCGGATTCCAGCTCATCCAACTCTTCTCGTCCTAGGGAGTTGGGAACCCGCTTACGTACACCATTTTTTGTTGGTCGTTACTTGTAATTGCATTGGACCCACATTTTCTATCCAGTGGCCAGAAAGGTGAAGGAAGCGGGGACGAATTTAAAAGGCCACGCCAGGCCCGATTCGCTACGAGACAAAAGGAGCATGACACCAACGAAAGGGAGGAGGCATTGACAAGGACGCCGCCCTCGTCGAGCATCGCCATCGAGCTCCGCCCCCATCGACGGCCATGGCGACTGAGGAGGTGCAGGTGATCCACTCCTGGTCGGCCCCCAGGTCCCTCAGCACCAGTCTCATGTACTCGTTCGCTCAGGTTTTCCCCGCTCTGGTGCTCCCCTCCGTCCAATCTTTCTTCTTTTCTCTGCACCCGCCAAGCGTTCGATCGTGGTCCGGTGGTTGGATCGACTCTTTTCTTGATTCTTGGGCACGTTATTTGCATTGCCACCGGATTCTGATGGCCTGCCGGTCCTCATTCTTCTTTTCCTGGTCCAGAGGGACGACATGCAGGTGGTTGATGAACCTCTTTATGCAAACTTCTTGACGGTCACTGGCTTGGAGAGGCCCTACCGCGATGAACTCCTGTCCAAGATGGTAATGAAGAGAACCCTTTTTATACTTTTTGTGAGGTGATGAAAGATCCAGTGCTAAGCATTAAAGCACGGGGATCGCCTTTTCCTCTGTGGTTTGTTCTTCGGAGTTAATCGAATAATAATCTTGTGTGGAATCTCTTAAGTAGTTCTATTGATTATCCATCTTTTAGCAATATTTCTTCTTCCGTTGGTCTTGCATTCATTTATCCATGCCTTCTTTTTGGCTTTGCTAATGGCCTTCACGTTATTCTGTTAGACGATTGATGTTTTGTTTCTGTTTCTTTTGTTAACCGCTTCGAATGTGATGTAGGATTCCGATGGAAATAAGGTAGTCAAGGAAGTGATTTTTGGGCCCGGAGAGAAGAAATACCGGTACTGCAAGGTACCATAGTTTCCATCGTTGTCACCCCCTGCATCAAACTGCTAATTAAAGTTATGTTGGACCTTTTGAAGCAAATTCCATCTTTACTTGCTACATATATTAATTTTCGAATTATGTTAAAAGAATTTGCTAGAAGTTTCAGGGTGACCATGTTTTTACAGTTTATATTGCAGGAATAACTTGTATTTGTCAGGTAAAAGAAGTTAATGTTATGACTTTATGAATAATATCTATTATTGTTTATTATCATGGATTTTTCTCATTACAGTGGAGTCAGCCATAAAACAAAACTTGTGAATCTGAAAAGGTAGAAAACTAGAAATTATGAAGTTGTTAGAGTCGAGTAATGCCAAAATTTTGAGCAAGAAATTTTACCTCTTGGTTATTTGAAGTTATTGTATGTTTAATGAGCACTGCTTATGTGCCTTTTAACATGGATTAGAATGTATGAGACAACATTATTTACAATTATTGTTTGTTTCTCATTGCAACTATTGGTTAAAGTTTCAAGAGCATCTTACATGACATTTCATAGTTAGATTGTCAAAGATATGATGGGACAATTTGAGCAGCATATTCAATGTTGTTTTCTATTTTATGATAAATAGTGTTGTAGGCTACTGTCATCCAGTTTGTAAAAGAATCAACATCAGCTCAGGAGAAAGGTGAAAATGATATGGGACATGATGTTTGATTTCTAAAGAAAGACCCAGTCAATAAGAATTGCATGCTTTGTTTGTCTCAAGAAAACTTCCAGATAAGCTAAGAATGTCTGAATATCATATTCAGTGATGTTGGATGAGAAGAATTCTAAGATCAAAGGGAGGACAAACTTAATGCAAGGAAAGATCATAAGGATTATAAAAGATAGGAATCAGTGGTGACCATCTTCAATAGCATGAAAGGAACGACATAAAGTTGATGGCATCCCCTTTTTCTACAACTAGCTCCTAACATATTGGTTCACTGCTAAATTTCTCTTTTCCCATTGTAGGAAAACAAGTGATTGAACCATTGAATACAATGGATGTGACTGCAGATTCATCCAATCCTACTAAATCTATTGATAGCCACTTTTTTAACTATACTTTTCTATTGATAGCCACTTTTTTAACTAAATCCTGCTAAAAGGTTGGACTAGAGAATTCTAAATATCGTTTGACATCAATACAGGATTTACTTCAGAACATGGAAGTCTAAGTGAGTATTAAATTGAGGCATGACCAAATGCTAGATAAACATATGTTAAGCCTATTTTCATCATGATTTGGATTAGACTCTACAAATGGATGAGATGAAAGTTCATCTGATTTGATTGTGCTTGATATGGATTGACCTTTCAATCTCATAATCCAATTAGTTGTACATTCAATCACCCAATTGATAAATCAGATCAGATATAGATTAATGTTTCATTTGGATTAATTATTCAACAAGATGGAAAATTTGATGAAGATACTCGTCAGAGTAAAAACTGGCGTTTCATGTACATTGAACTTGAGAAACTTCAATCTAGTCCCACAGAATCAAAGGCCAAAGCTAGGTCCCAGACCAAGTGCAAAAGCGTGAGGTGCAGCAGCATAAGCTTGGCTTGTCTTGTCCAATAATTTATGAGTTTTATGAGAGTGCGTTGAAAACAGTAAACATGTCTTAGTTTTTGTCTACCTCAAAATAGAGTAATGCATCAATCGATTTGAATTATTTAATATATCTTATGCTGCGATATAATCATCTATTTACATATGCTCGAATGACCCATCCTTATATAAAAATGTAGTTAGCACTAGTCCATATATTTATTTTGCAACGTGATCATTACCATCCAGCAGGTTCATTGGAGCTTACATATGATATGAACTTCATCAAAAAATGAGAAACATGGCCCTTTGTAGTTAAGTCAATAACTTTCTTCGCCTATTTCTTTAACCGGCCGAAGAATTTGGACCAGCCTGACCAACAAACTGGTTTACAAATTAACTGTTATGAAAAAATGATTCTTCTAGTTGACTTTGACTGTGAAAGGTGATGGATGTATGCATGCTTTCTCTTTAAAGAAAGCACAATTGTATTTTCTTAGGTTTATCCATATTGGTCTTTAATTAACTCTTGCGATATGCTTACCAACTAGAGCAAAAAGCAGTCATGTAACTTAATGCTACTACAATATAGTGTTTGAAATGAACTAATTTGATAACCTTCTTCGAAAAGCTTTCAAGTTCTCTCTATATACTTGTCAACATGAAATTTCTAACTTGGCTAGTGGGATTAGTATCATGAGTTTTTTTTTAAGTATCATTATCTTGTTAGCATCCAATTATCATGGTTCTTATATTGATTCTCTGTTTTTGTAGCATATGGCAAAGCAACGACTTCCGAATTTGTCGAATGATTTGATGAGGAAAGGAAAGCATTTTATATTGATACGTAATCCTCTTAATATCTTGGTAAATATCACCTTGTGAAACATGACTTTTCCTTTTGGCCTAGCCATAATTTTCTATGCAATTTTATATTACTCCAAAATCTAACTATATAAGATGTTTGATTATTGATTAGAGAGGATTTACTGAAACTGGTTGATACTAGTTTTTGTAACCTCTTAGACCACCATGATACTGGAATATTTTTGCAGTACACTGACATTTACCACCCAGTATTACCAAATAAAATGATGAAAAAATAAAAAGTGAATGACCTTATACTGGTAAACTACATGTTTTGATACTGATATTTGGCCAGATCATTAAATATTGGTTACTATTTATAAATCAAAGGTTGTGTAATTTCCAGTATTGCCTGTCATCTTTCAGCAAATTTCTCCTTAGGAGACTCTATTGGAAGGATGTTTTAGGTTAGCCTAAAGGTCCAGTGTAACTATAACTCGATATCGTCATCTCATGCTCATCGTGGTTGTAGGGACATTTGTGTTGTTAAAATTGGTGGTCATATGCTTGTTATATTGGAATCCAAAAGCAACAGTATTTTTCTGAAGGCTTGCAGCCATCCTGTGCCTTTAGAGAGTAGGCTTGTTCAGGAAATTTCAGAACATCAAATTTGGAAGTCAGTGGTATTATGTGATAAGGCACTATATTGAATTAGGTAACTTCTTGTGGCATTTCAGATATTGTATGAGTAGAAAACTATCAATATTTTCATTAGGAATATGAAATTACTAAATTCTGAGAGGCAGATCCAAGACACGATGCCCATTGTAGAGCTTTACATAGTAACTAACAATGAAACACAGATTATTCAAGTTATTGAAGCTATTGAACAGTTCTGAATTAATCAGACACTGCATTGTTGTCTCTTGAACATTATTCAAGTTTAACAGAGAGTCTTTCCAGGTTAGAGTCCTTTTAATAATTACACATATTGGTTACTTGTCTGAAGATCTATAAACACATTTCTCAGATATGCTACACTGGATTTATTTTAATTGCAATATAGGCTATTTGATATTGTGATAATTGATTACATTTTAATCAGTAATGATTGGCGTGGATATATTCAGGAAACAAAGTTTCATCCTCTTAATATGTTTGCCTACTCATTTGACAGTGTGGTTTTTGTATGTCATCAGCAATCATTCAATAAAGTTGTATCACCTTCATTTCTTGAGCTGGGTTTGGGAGATCTTGTATCGATATACAGTGAGCTTTGTGAATTGAGTAAAGCTCCACCTATAATAGATGCTGATGATTTACAAAAAGATCCTGAGGTTAGTTTGCTTCTTGTTATTGTGTTTTTAACATAAACTTCTTCATCATTTGTTTAGTTATAATACTGCTAAACTATCTTAAGGGACGTGCCTTTGGTGATAGTACTTATTGTCTTTTTTATCTTGTTTATGGAAAGAAAGGCGGGGCCAGAGATATTGAGATCAAGGTATACAGTTTCGAATGAAATCGCCTGGTACGGGCGGTACATACCAGTCCGACAGGAGTCTAGTACTTGGACTACTCGCTACCGGGCAGTATTTTTTTATTTATAAATAATATATATATATATTATTTATAAATAATATATATATATATATTATTTCGGTGACGTCACCTTGCCTAGGGAGAAGAGAGGCGACATCGCACATTTTTTTAATTTTATTTATATATAATATATATATAAATAAAAGATTATATATATATATATATACCAAATAATATACCGCTCGGTATACAGTACCATACCGTACCGTACCGAAAGAAGGTTGAAATTTCGGTATGGTACGATATTTCAATCCTTGATTAAGAGATCCTAAATTCAAGCTAGCTGGAGATTCCACCTTCAGCTTAGCTTGAGAAATTTAAAGATATTACATATGATTTAAAGAAATTAAAGATACTGGTGATAGTTATTTGGTATAAAACTTCAATTTGGACCAGAAAAAATACTAAGAAATATTTGGCTGAACAGTGAAAAACTAGTTGATGGACCAGAATCAGCATCTTTGGTAGATTCAATCTTATTGTTCAATGTAACTGTGAGTCTGCGATAGTATCTAAAACAATATTGTTAAAGATTTTTCTTTCTATTTTTATTTGATAAATGGATGGATGATAGAAACAGAGAAAAAAAATATCAATGATATATGATTCCAACATGTATGGTCTATGAATTACCTCATATTAGGAAATGTGATAAAGCATTAATACTGAATGACTATAAATAATAAAGTGATAAGAATAATAAAGAGCCTTGGGTTAATAAAAGTTGTGGAGATCGATTCTCAAATTTTGTTGGGAGCTCCATCAAAGAGTTCAGAATTAACCATATTAATGGGGAAGGTACAGAAACAATGAAACCTCTGAGCATAGGATCTTACTGAAAATAAATCCAAATAATTCATTGGGTGGGATCGTGGAGCATACCGAGAACAAAATTGCTTATTATGAGTACTCATGAATTGAGCTAGGAATGAAACAATAAAGAGTCAATATTTGCCCATGAAACCTTTATTTTTTGAGATTTCACTATAATATTTTGACATCATTTGTTGAGTAAAAATAAAGGAGCTCGTACATACTTGATAGTTCCGCTTATGAATACTCCACTGATATGAGAGGTTCTTAAATGTAAGTTGAGTCCCTGGTTCCCTAATTGATTGGTCTTCTCTAAATTTGACCCAGTTGCCATGAGTAGGACTCTGAACATAACATAATTGTCTGATCAAAGGTTCTCAATTTCAGTTTATATTGGTGTATCGATGTGTACCGGCATTATGCCCAAAAAGAGTTGAAAACCTCCAAAAATACCTGGAGGTAGTGGTCCAAAAATGCTGATCGGTATGCCTCGGTAATGGTCGAAATCCGGGGCGTATCGATCGGTACACCTCGGTAATGGTCGAAATCCGTGGCGTACCAACCAGCACGTCTCGATAACGATCGGATTTCAACCATGTATCCTGTATCGCCCGATACGGGGTCAAAGATCACCCAGTAGAGGGCGGTCCGCGTACCGCTATCCTCTTAGACTAGTACGTACCACCCGTACCAGGCAATACACATCGAAATTGCGACCCCTGGTCTGATCCAAGATGCACTATTGCAAGTAAAGGGATTTAAATACGAATTGGTTGTGCTCGAAAATAAGCGTCAAAGAAAAACCAACTTATGTCCACTTTTTCAACTCGACCTTTCTTTCACCATTAGCTCAGCTTCTCTCCACTTGGAAGGCCAAGCTGATGATAATCACAAGTGCTTTTGATGGACTAGAGTGGTAGTTATAGGTTTGTGATTACCACAATGCCACTTTATGTGACAGAAAAGTCTATTCCAGTGAATTGGTTGCTAGTAGTAAACATCAACTTTTTCATTTTGGGATTGCATTTGGAGTTTCTAGACTCTCGAACACATGGAGAAGTTCAATCTAATTTCCTATATTTCTCTTTTCTGGTTGTTAAAATTATTTGTCTATTTTAACAAAATGTTCCATCTTAATATGGAGAGACAGACATTCCTTTTATAATCTAGATTTTAACACAATGCTTCAACAACACAAGGTTTTAATTTTATTTTCATATCATGTTAAACTATTAACACAGGTGGCAGATTATTTTCTTAGCATGCTTTGCAATATTCAAGTGCTTTTAGAAAAGATGGGCCACCCTGTATGGTTGTCACAACTTCCATTTAGTTTCAGATGAATTTGAACATGTCTATCACTAGTTTCTCATCCATCTCCGTGGTGTTGCTAAATTTCATGATTTCATGACAAATATTTGCCTTATGTTAATCATTCTTGATGGAATTTAATTTCACTACATTGCAGACTGTCCTGCGTGGTCTTTGTCAAGATTTGGATATCCCATTTCAGACATCAATGCTCAAGTATGGTCATATGGATTTTTGATCACTTGTTCTGAGTTGTCATTTATCAATTATAATTACTATGATGATGCTAGAAGTATATACTCTTGCAAGTATTTAAGATTACAAGCTATTGTAATATATTTTTTTGTAAATTAAAATCTGACTTTTTTAGTTGTAATGCATAGAAATTTCAGATTTTAGGCTTACAGTGTTAAACTTCTAATGTACAATGTAAAGGTTCAATTCAGAAGAATGAATTGGTGTACAAATTACAATGAATAATATTTCATGTTGTAGGTGGCATTTCATACTTCATCTTTGGCTCCCATTTGCTTGTCATATTCCTTCTTTTCCCTTTTCTCTGAAATTACCATTTAGGTCTTTTCCTATGAAGGTCTGTCTTCTAATATATTTTTTTGCCTTTAAATGTTCCATCTTTATTTTCTTAAAAATATCCCAATGACTGTTGTCAAGATTCTATTTGAAATGCATATCCATTAATGCTATTAATTATTTCTTCACTATTATTAATTATAGTAATATATAGCTATTAGGTAGTTGCTTATAACCTATGGCTTTCTATTTAGTGTTGGCATCACAATTAGGGTGCTTCTATGCGACCTAGATGACCTAGGTATGAGTCACAAAAACAGCCTTTTCTCCTTATGGGAGTAAAACTATATGTACTGATCCTCCCTAAACCCTGCACTGATAGAAGTCTTGAGCGTTGGACAATCCTTTTCTTACCTAGAATGAGAACCTCCTCGTTCTTATGACTTCATTCCTTGTCTATCAAATTATCATGTATAACTTCAGATTTGTATATTACCAACTCATCACTTGTAGGCAGGCTAGATTATGACATTCCTGTAAACATATCGACCAACTTCTGTCCTTTTTCATAAAAGCACCAAATGTGGAAGTTATAATCTAGCTGACAGTCTTCGATTTGCTTCACTAGCCTAACTCATCTAAAAATGATGCAAGAACCTTTTTGGTATTTGAGCCTAGTGTGATGAAACTTAGAGAAACAATTTTAAAGTGTGGCCTTCCTTTATTACTTTTCTTGGAAAACTATGTAAAAAATTTTACAATAAAGCATTTAGCACATATTCCCTACTTGTACTCCATCTTTTGACCCACAACTATTTGTAACAATTATTGAACAGAATTTAACTGCCAATTCAAAACTTGGATCCAAACATGAATACCTTAAGACATAGATTTGATCTTCTTAAGGAAATCAACCACTTAATGAACAGTTACATAGTTTTTTTATGTTTTTGCGTAAAATGTTATTGAGATCACGGTTATTGTATAAGATGATATTGTTTTAGAAACTATCGCACGCATCTATCTGAGGGAGGTGGAGATTTGTTTCTTTCATCTTTGTGACCATGTTGAAGGAAACAGTGCAGCTACCCAGAATTAATTCACGTACATAGATGTGTTGTCCTCTATTTTGTGACCACTGAGGAAGAGGAAATAACATGAAAGTTAATTGTCATTTAATTTTTTTTACTTTGCATTTCATCATTTTTCATTTATGAACTATTTCTTACCTTCTAAGTTAGTCTACTAAGATTATTGTTTTTGGTTAAGATATTGGACTTTACTCAAAGTAGGGGAAAAATTGCTTAAGAATATGTGTTTGTATGTAAACATGAAGAAATAATCAATCTGTTGTGTACTGACATTCCACCTCCCACTTGGTTGCAAGAAGAAGGCAAACTTGAACATAAACTTAAAACCTTTGCCTTCCTGTTGCACTCTATGAAAAGGCAGAATTACTTTCTTTATATTTTTGTACACCATCACTCAGATATAAAGTATCATGGTTTCCATCTTAAAGAATAAATATATCTTGCTTTCTCAAGGTTAAAGTATGCTTAGGAAATCTTCACTGTTTTTTTAAATTCTAAAATAAGAAATGTATGTGTATTCTTTTGTCATTTGATCTCTTCTTCCTCATATCATGGAGTCAATTCTTAATTTGCCTGGATTTACAGGTGGGAAGCTGGTCCAAAGCCAATTGATGGAATTTGGGCGCCTTGGTGGTATGGGAGTGTGCACAAGTCGACAGGTTTCAAAAAACCACACCTGTATTCTGTGGTAAGAATTCCACTTTCAATGTCTATTGGAGAACCATGTTTCTGTATAAAGATAGTTATTTGTCCCCATATTTAAATTTGTTGACAGCTGCACTTGTGTTGATGCAGCTCATATTGAAAAATTGTTTTGATAGGGAGATTTAGAATATCTTTTAGTGTATTTGATTGAGTTGGATATACCATTTGGAAATGTGCATAACCTACCGAGAGAAGGATGGCATGGACAGTAGAAACTCATGTTGAAGAACTCTAATTTATTATGCAGAAACAAGTACAATGAGTGTAGTAATACATAATGCCACAAGAGGATGGGCAGAGATGTAACTTCAAGATTGTTTATGATAGCCCAACGAGCCAATTTGGTTTTGCTGATTGTACAAGAGTTTCAACCAACATAGATACTATGATGAAATGAAGAAATGAGGACCTAGTTGTTGACAAATCTTGGCATCACATGATATTTGGTATTTGCAATATAAACTGATTAATTTTTTAGTTTGTAGCAAGTCAAAAGATGTGGAGACAAATAAACCTGCCAGTGTCAAGAGGCACTTCTAATGGTGTACATGCCTTTCATAATATATAGGTGCTTGTAGTTGGTTTAGCATTTGTGAAAATTTCATTTCGATCCTATTTTTCTTGATAACAACTTCCTTTATTACCATTTTTTTTCCGTAATTACATCTTTCCCTTATGCCAAACAACTGGTAGACAAAAGATAATATTTGCTTGAGAATTTTTTTGGCATTTTTTGTAAAGCCACTGAAAATATAATATGATAAAAGAATCTTCTATTTTATAATTGAAGCTACACTCATCAGTCAAGGACAAGATTTATTTCCATGCACCCCTAGTCTTCTTCTTCTCACTTCTGCTCCACTCCTCTTCCTCACTTGTAATTAGTGACCCTTTGTTTTCCTCCCCTCTTTGTTCTTTCAGCTCCTCTACTCATATCTGCTCTCAAACACACAATTTGCCTTTTATTTTGTAGTGAATGGTATCTTCCTGCTAGTAGTTTGTTGTGACTTCCACTGTTTTTATTGCAATTATCTGAAAATAAAAGTTGGTCTCTGTAATACATTTGTTTTGTTGAGTACCTACTGTTAGTTACTTGTGCTTCAGCATTTTAAATCATATTGGATTTAGCTCTATCTACCAAGAGGTTAAGGTTTTGATAATCAGCCACAACCCCGTTTCATCAGGCAGCTGCATTTTACATGCTGCCAACACTTAAGGACCAACTTCATGCAGAAACAGGAGTTCTTAAAATTCTGAGACTAGTGACTCAAACACAGAGCTGTTAATCATCCATCCTCTTTTACACTTCTTCGGCACCCAATCCTCTTTTCTGATGATATGAGACACCAAGCAGATGAGGCGATGCAAAGCAACGATTGTTATCAAAGCTCTAACAGCATGAAAATGTAACCCTGAAGTGGGTTTGAAAGCTCGAGACTGTTGGGACTAAGCAGTCATGTTCATGAGGAAAAGACTGTCAGTTTTACATTTTAAACCCTTTGCGTAATGAGGATGGGCTTGAGTAGTTGTGGATCATATGGGTGAACTATTAAATTGAGAACTTTGCAGTAGGCTACTTGGTCATGTAGGCTGGGTTGCTCTATAAGTCTATATAATGTGTGTTTTCATGAATGTTTAAGGGCGAATTTCATTTTTTTTTCTTTACACAATTGTAAAACTACTTAGGCATAATTCTGAGCAAACTGCAATTAAACTTATTTGATTAAAACACTCTGAAATACAATTTATTGCTGAGTCAATCCCCACTTCTGGCCTACTACTGAATTATAGTGTAATTTGTATGGTGATTAAAAAATAAAAACTCTTCTGTGTTATCTATGCATAGGTTCCATGGTCACTTTGCTTCTGGATTGATTCAGGATTTATGTCAACTTTTGTTGCCAGCTACAGTAAATAGAAACACCTAAATCGTAGTTTGCATCAAATTCTGTTAACTGTTCATGCTTTTTTAATAAGTGGCCATAGTCCCAAAACCATTTCAAATTATACTGTCTTGTGTATTGCTGTACATAATATGTACTACCGTCGAACAATTTGCTGATTCATTCTAGTATGGTTGAAATCAAGGTCTGCCATATCGAATCGTACCGCTTGGTATTATAGCAATATACTGTAGCACTGTAGCAGTACAGTGCACTATTGTACTGTTATAGTGATAGTACTGCATCAGTATACTGTAGAAATATACTGTAGCAGTACTACAGTGCTCGATGCATCTGGTTGTACTGCTTGGTACACCGTACCGTACCGGTACCGAGCCCAGGTCGAAATACCAGTATAGTACGATATTTCAAACCTTGGTTGAAATATTGGTATCATTTGCTGTAATGCTTAAGACCATTTGTCCTTTTTTTCTGACATTTAAGTGGAAAATTTTGGATGTTTCTCATGTAAAAAAACAATGCAGACTTTTCCAACTGAGTTATATGACCTGCTAGAACAAAGTCTGCCTTTCTACAACATGCTCAGGCAACATTGTAGGAGATTGGTATCTTCTCTGCATCCTTCATTACCTCTTCCTCATCTTCCTGTCCCAGCCAATGAAAAGTTGCTTGTTTGGGTTGGTGATCAGCTCTTACCTCGTGAGAATGCCAAGGTGTTGGAAAAATCCTGATTGTCATTTCCTGTTACATTTATTCAAACTGCTTATTTCATTGCTTTATCTGTCTAATCATGTTGTTCTTAAAGGTGTCAGTGCTTGATTCAGTTGTACAAGGTGGCGATGCAGCATGGGAGGGACTTCGTGTATACAAGGGGAAGGTTTTTAAGCTTGATGAACATTTGGATCGGTATGTTTATTATCCAGTTTACTTCTAAGTTCTAAGATCCTTTCTTAAACAAGGTGACAATGGGTGCTTAGATAATATGTTCTCGTTTCTCATTTTCACTCTGTATACCAGATTGTTTGATTCAGCCAAAGCTTTAGCCTTTAGCAATGTTCCAAACCGAGAAGAGGTGATATTTAAAACTTGTTGCTGTAATGCTATGCTGTTCAACCTTATAACAAGTGTTATTTTTATTAAAATATTAATGGTAGCTTTGGCATTTTTTGGAAACGAAATAGAGTTTACTTGACATGTTTACATCTTTTTGATTCACCCTTTCAGATAAAGGAAGCTGTCTTCAAAACACTCATTTCAAATGGGATGTTTGATAATGCTCATATTAGACTCACTCTAACACGTGGCAATAAGGTAATTGCCATAGTGAGATTTCGATTATCCAACTATACTTTAGATATTAAATGCATCTAGAATTTATTACAGTTTATAGCCAGAATTTATCTTTAAATAATGTTGTATTGATCTCCCATAGGTTACATCTGGAATGAGTCCGGCTTTTAATCTTTATGGATGCACTTTAATTGGTAGGCTTCAAAGTTTCTCTTTTAGCATCTTTATTTCTTGGTGTTCATTTTGCATCATCTTTATAGTTGTTCCCATTTATTCTCTTGTTTTCTACTCTTTGAGGCCTAAAATAAACATGAACTGGTTTTTATGTGATCAGAACATTTGGGTTTTAATGCCCATGTAATGAAAATTCACAATCTTAATGTATCAGAAATTGTTTCTTTGGGTAATGCAGTGCTTGCTGAGTGGAAACCACCAGTCTATGATAATTCAGGCGGCATAAAATTGGTTACTGCAACCACTCGTCGTAATTCTCCAAATGTAAGTTAAATATAATGTTGTGGTGTTGTTCGATTTTATTAGATGTGTCCTTTGCTGAATCTTGGTTTCATTTAGTGCACTAAATAATTTGAAGTATTTAACCTTTCAAGTTAACAAAACAGATTGAAACAACTCCAAGTTGTTCCAGTGATCTACGGTGAGCATGATAAATTTGCCAGTACTTTATACTGTATAAGCACAGATATGTTCAATTAATGTGTTACTATCATTAGTTCTTATTGCATTGAAATGGCAGGGCTTCATTATAAAAGGGTGATGATTTTTCACAAAATTATTGCACATCTGCAAATTTTCTTATGTGTTTCTGTAATGTTCAAAGGGATGTGATCATCATTGTCACCTAAATCTTTTCTTATGTGTTTCTGTAATGTAGTGCAACCTCAAAATTTTTGGTTCAATTTCTTATTTTCTTGAAACCTACCAAACTGCATATTTATGTTTTACATTTTTGGTTCTATTTGTACTCAAAGCTCAAGTTACAGTAGTATATTTTCTGTTTTCATCAAATTTTCACCATTCTCCTATCCATTATTTTATGAGAACATTAAGAATTCTATTAAAAAAGACACTATAAATTATATTATGTTGATAAACAAGTTGAATGGATGATGATTATATCAAGTTCAAATAAAAGTAAAATGAATAAGCCATAAAAACTGGACACACCATAATATTTTTGTTTGTCTTGTTTTTGTTTGGTTTCAATTGTAAAATAGTTTGGTTGGTTCGAAAAATTCTCTAACCATTTTTATTGGTATAGAAATTCTGAATGATCATGCCAAACCAGACAATATTAATGTAACCAGGTTTTAATCCTACTTCATTAATAATTAGAACTGGTCCAGATTGTTAGGTTTAGGACTATCTCTTTTATTTTATTGTATTTTAGGACTTATTATTGCTTGTGAAATCTGATTTGTTATATCAGGATCAGGTATTATTGTCTATAAACTATTGCATTATCAGTTATCAGTAATTTGTTCTAGTTTAATTCGAAGTTTATTTGGAAAATCTGTTACATTAAGTTTTAGACTAATTTTAAGTTTAATTGGTGTGACTGAAAATAGTCTGTGGATCACAAGAATCCTATCCACGCAACAGCAGTGCTACAGTAATATAGTGTGCGAGGTGGAGTTTCATATCTTATTTCTGAGGATCCAACTATTGAAAGGAATTAAATTCCCCATAGAAAAGTGACCAGGATCAGATTAGCCTCCTTGGCAACTACCACAGTGTATGGATGTATAATAAGAACACCATCAACACCAAAAAAACAGTTCAGCTTGATCTCAGAAGCATCATCAATGATCAAACAATGGAAAGGGAGGAAAGGAATTTAATTTTAGTTAGCCACCTTGTCATGCAAACGTTGGTGAAATTTGGTTCATTGTTGGAATCAAAATTGGTAGCAGAACTAAAAAATCTTTGAAATGAGAATCAAAATGACCAATTCTATGGCAAGTTTGGTTTGTGTACTTTGAGATTGAAATGAAATGGCCAAGTTTACATATTTGGTTTATGATAATCAGTTTCAAGATCTGACATATATTATCAATTTATTGTATTTTACTTTTCTATGTAATAAGTTCATATCATTGTTATTGCATGTTATTATATTTTGTAATATTTATGTTTTTTCTATAATTATAGCCTTTATATTCAGGCAAGGTTTGCAATACCGATGTGTACTGCTCCGTATAGGCAGTATGTATCGGTTCGACAAGGGACCGGTATGCGGACTGCCCTCTATCGGGCGATACCATAACCTGACCCCGTATCAAGCGATACATGATCTGTATTGGACGGTAATGATCGAAATCCGATCGTTATTGACCTGTACTTTTCATATTTCAGCCATTACTGATCAAGGGCTGAGATTGTCATATTTCAAACGGTTAAATTGATCATTTAAACCATAGGAAAGGGTTTTCAGACCCTTTCCTCCCCCCTCTTTCAACTTATATCACTCTCTCAGTGTTTCACTCTCAAATTCATTCTCACTCACATCTTTCTCTCGTTCTCACATTTTCACTCTCGTAAACTTAATAAAGCTACGGCTTGTGGATTGGATCAAACTTGGGAGATTAAAAGGAAGATCCCTCTAGGTCTGAACGTGGCGGAAGGAGTCAGGCAACATCAAGTTAGACTTCTCAAGGAACTAGAGACACACAATCGTCGCAATCGGCCGCCTAGCGTGCAAAGGCAAAGGCAATAGCATCAATCGCACCGTTGGAAAGAATTGAGTCGGGTGATGAAACATCTTCTCAATCGCATTCAACAACCCGCTCAATCCAAAGACATGACAACGACGTGGACAGTAGTGCCTCAACTAATGATGGCTACGATGCCGAGGTGTCGATGATCCCATCTACATAATTTGAGGGTGGTGCATAGACTAAGGAGTAGTATTTTGTATATGCCACCCAAAATTCAAATTATAGAACTCGATGAAATACTAGTCAAATTTATACACGGAAGGGGAAGGGGAAGGCGGTGGATGATTTTGAGTAGATGCGACAGAACCTATACAACGTAGACACAAAGCGAAGCTCATCATATTCAAAACCCTATTCTAACTTATTTTTGCTAAAATTATACTATATTTATATTCATTTCTAATTTAAAAACCCTATTCTAAATTTTTTTTCTATTTTTTAGGTATTTTTGGAGGTTTTTAAGCTCATTTTGGGCATATCGTCGGTATTCCCTAGTATACTGTTAATACGCCTCTGTACGTACTGTACCGAGCAAGGCTCAATACATTGGTATGGATCGAAATTGCAAACCTTGTATTCAAGTTTATATTATCTTTTACCTATACTCCGTTCTACCTAGGATTTGTTGTACCAATGCGTACTGCTCGGTACGGGTAGTATGTATTGGTCAGATAGGATATTGGTATGCGGACCGCCCTCTACTAAGCGATATCGATCACTTGACTCCATATCGGGCAATTCGGGGTCTGTGCCTAGCGGTAACGGTCAAAAATCCGATCGTTAGCAACCTATATCAATCAGTAACTGTAATCACATCAAATATTTAAGTTAGGAATTGATTTTCTTTCCTTACTTGTTATTATAATTTAAGGAAATCCTAATCTACTTCCTTGTTTGTTGATATGAATTAAGGAAATAACTAGTAAGTATTCCAAATATGATGATATCATATTTGGTAGTATATTAAATGGAAATAATTTATATTAAATAAATACGAAAATTAAAATTTATTTCCCTTAATAGAGGCTCACCTCCTATTTAAAGGGGAGGGATCTCTCTCTCCTTCGTTCCTCACCTAGTCGAGCCTGGCAGCGGGAGGAACAAGGAGTTACACCCTGTTGACAAGAGAACGAGGAGTTACACCCTATTGACAAGAGGTAGGTTTTCCCTACCTTTCTTAAAAGTTTTAGCTTTTATTTTGATTCTTTAAATGTTGAAAGTTTTATAGTTTGAAAAATGTGTATCAATTCTTTAAATGTCAAATTTTTTTGTATTAAAGTAATCAGTTAAAGTTTTCAAAATATTCTCTGACCCATGATTAAGGTTTTTATTGTAGAATTAAATATGTTAAAAAGGTATATGTTTTATATGATATATTTTCTGTATTACAGTTTATCTTTAATCTTATCTGGATTAAAATCTTGTTAGACTAGAATATGTTATCTAAAATCCCTTTTTGATATTCTTTGATCTGAATTTTAAAATATATTATTCTGAATGATTTAAAATATGACTAGAATATGTTGAAATTTTATGTGTTGAAAACATGATTTTTATTTGAATTTAGAAAGCTATTTCCTTGTGTTAAAAACTTATCTCCTAGTCCCTCTTTTAATGTCTTATGATTTCTAGTCAAATTGAGAATGTTATTTCTTTGTATTAAAACTTTTCTCTTCATCTATCTTTTAATGCATTATTATGTTTTCATATATGTTGTTAATGGGTATATGCTATGACTAGTCCATGGGCTAAGGCTGGATCAGTTTTATGTAATGCATGCTCAATCATGTATAATGCACATGATCAATAGATGGACTGGCTCAATCTAGCCCAATATTATTGTTGAACTTGAGCCCAAATATTGATTGAATTAAACTATACTTGATTAGTCTAGATCAATTCAGGGTGATTCCGAATTGATTGACTTATTCAAGTTAGTTTAACCTAAATTGAACTTAATCTAGTCTAAATTATACTAGTCTAGGGTGGTTCCAGACCAGTTAAATAAGGATTAGAGATCAGTTCAGTTAGGCTCTAGTAAATCGAGTTCAATTGAATCGATTAAACTAGAGTTCAAGCCAATTGAGGGTTAATTTATATTATTTGATATTGATGATTTTTGAAAGAGACGTTTTAAATATGTTATTTCATCCCGAAATGGATATGACCAGTGTGAGATTATATTCCTGCCAAGAGCAGGTAGGGCGATTCCCTTCGGGGATTAGCGGGCCGTCAGACGTGGCGGCTGGACGGTTCCTCCATCCGCTGTTGGGAGGAACGTGTCCCCACTTTGGCGGGTGTGGGACACCACTCCATCCGCTGTTGGGAGTGTGATATGAGTTTGCCTCCATCCGCTGTTGGGAGAACACAAACTCATCCCGTAGGATAAAGCCTCTCCATCCGCTGTTGGGGGAGTGCTCCTTCGGGTACTTGATATACGCCAATGGGATGATTGATTGAATTTTGGTCATGTATTTATCTTGATTTGACTTTTGGGGTTCCTACTCAGCGTTGCTGAATTTTCTTTGTTTTTGATTTTCAGAGCAGCCTCCCTCTAGTACTAAATCGGATTCCAGTGGAGAGCGAACATTCCTCTACCGCTAGGTAGAGCCACTTGGATGACTCTTGAAGTTAACTTTTCTATTTGTAATTTGATGAATAAATGAATTGTAATAAATGGTTATAGATGATGAATAAAGTGATGTTTATTTATTTGGCCTGTGTGAAAATATATGAAAAAAAAAAAAAAAAAAAAATTTCAGGATGTGACAGTAACGATCGAATTTTGACCATTACCAATCAAGGGCTTAGATTGCCCTATTTCAAATGATCAATTTGATCATTTGTAGCTTAGAAAAGTGTTTTTAAATCCTTTTCTCCGTCCTCTTTCAACTCATTTCACTCTCTCATCACATGTGGTTCATGATGATTAGACTACGACTATCACCACATTGATGTACCAATGGCATACGGTATATTAGTACACTATGCCGTGAGATCAATTTCAGGATTGAGTTCGACAAACATATCATATTGATATACAGATACATATGATTGAGGATCTCGATCCACTACTCGTGGAATTCCATCATTTTATTTTGTGATAGAACCAAGTATATCCATCGATTGATTACTTAATTCATTTGAATCTTAAAGTTTAAGTATAAAAAATAATCTAACAATTCAAATAATTTATTTGTAGATAATTCAATACTAATGAAAAGACGATTCGAAATGTACCAAAAAACTACTCAAAACCCGAAAAAGATGTGGCACTATTCTTTCCTAATTTATATTATTTGCTAGAATTATACTAAATTTATATTTATTTCTAACTTAAAAATCCTAATCTAACTTTTTTTTTTTTTTTGGGTATTTTTTGGATTTTTTTAATGATTTTAGGCATACTGTCGATATGCCTCGGTACGTACCATACTGAGCAAGGCTCAGTGCATCGGTACGGACCGAAATTGTAATCCTTGGTTCTACGATTTTGTTTGTTATTTATTATTTTTTAGGTTTAAATTATTTAAAATTATCTTTTTTGTATATATAATATTCTGTTTTTATTTGTTTGTATTATTGATTATATTATATTATATCTACATTCTTATTTTTTTATTTTCACTTTATTTTTTAATCTATAGTTGTTTATTTTATATTATTTGATATGCACATTGTGTTATATTATTTAATTGCATATTATATTTTATGTATTTTTAAATTTATATTAACCTGTACTTGTGTTATTTAATTTTATATTAGTCTAATCATATTGTAGGGAGGGTCTCAATATCATAATATAATATTTCTCTAATCATAAAAATTCCAGGTCAAAAATTAGAGTTTGGGTTCTAAGGGTAATTTGATTTAGCTTCTTTAATATGAATGAGAATGTGATGACCTTAATCCAAACATCAATAGTGGGAAATAATGATTTCCATTTCCATTTCTTGTCCACTTTTCATTTTACAAGTTCGGCGATCCTTCTATGACCACATTATATCCTTGTGACTAGGTTTAGTGTCAAGATATAATATAATATAATCAATAATACGTACCGGTTTAATTTCGAATAATACTGTCCGTACCGATATTATATTCTTAATTTAGTTCAATAGGTCTGTTGGCGTACTGGTACGTATCGCCCGGTACAGACGGTATTATTCGAAATTAAAATCGTTGGTCAAGAATAAGATATAGGTAATACTGTAATATATTTATCATCTACAGTTATGTTTATTGTTTAACCCCCCAAACCCCAAATAACACATTTAACTTGTCAGGCTTAGGAGCAATTAATTTTTAAATAAGAAAACATTTAATTTTCATTGACAATGTTCAGAATCTGAGCGTCAGATCATAGATTTAATTGACTAACCTGAACAAACATATCTTAGAACCATTTGTGTTCCTATTTACTTTCCATTTTATTAAACAGAATCTTAGCTAAATCTCAGAAGCATGATCAAACCAAGGGAAATGTATCAATGATATAGACTCCAAATTTAAGGAGTTTGTTTTGGGCAGCTAAGATCCTATCCAGATGCACCTAAAATGTTCAATTGGTTTGAGATAAAGTATATGAATAATATCTTTGGGCTGTGGACGTATCATATGATGAGAGTTTTGGTATCATATGATGAATCAGGGTAGAGTCATGGCCTGAATGTCTTTTACATCTCTCTTTTTCTTTTGATCTCTTGTCCCTTCTTTCTTTGACACCTTCTTCTGCATCATAAACACAGCAACACCTACTGACATCGACTTTGAAAACTAAAGCCTAATATCTACATAGGCAAGTTTAGGAAAAGGCTAATTGGTAGGTTGAAGATCTATCTTACAAATTCAAATTGGAGCTTGAACCCAAGAAACAGCTCTGCAGAATTCCTGGAGACTCTATAAGAATCTATGAGCAAATGACAGGCTTAGTCTAAGGGAAGCAAAGTTCATCTCAAAGGGGTAAAATAAGCAAATTAGCCAACGAACACAATGTTCAGCAACCTTTTGAAGTATTGCAATTTTCTTGAATTTTATGGTTTTATTGTTCTGGGAGATTTCTTTTCATTATCTATCCAGTGATGGAGTTTTACTAGGTTACAAATGAAACTTGAAAATTGATTTGTCATTGTATTCTGCTTTGGGTGTATAATGATAATTACAATGACTGAAGAAGCAAACCACTGTTAGTAATTGGTATTTCCTTTCTATCCTTACTCATCGTAAATTTTTTGTCTTCTTTCTTATTAACATTATATAATTTGAACTAAATTCTTTCATCTTATTATGTTTTGTGCTTAAGATAATCTGTTTGCACCTTTCTTCCAGAGCATAGACTCCAAGATTCATCACAACAATCTTATCAACAACATATTGGCCAAGGTTCACTTTTCCTTTGAAATTCAGCAGCACTTCTCTAGTTGTTTTTTTTTTCAGACCACTTTTCTAGTTGTTAATTCTTGGTTTGGTTTAACTAGCTCCCATATTCTACAGATTGAAGGCAACCTTGCCAATGCAGATGATGCCATCATGCTAGACAAAGATGGTTTTGTCTCTGAAACTAATGCCACAAACATTGTGAGACAGTTTTTAATTAGTAGATGTATCTTAATTTTTTTATATACAAAAATATTAAAATGCATCAAATCTTTTTTGCAGTTTATGGTAAAGAAGGGGCACGTATCCACACCTCATGCTGATTACTGCCTTCCAGGCATAACTCGGGCAACTGTGAGTTCCATCATATTTATTTCTGAGCTCTGCCAATTGTTAGTTTTCAAATTGAAAGAAGCCTCAACATGTGGAAAGACAAAAAATTTATTTCATGGGAAAAGCTTTCTACAGAGATGGGATAAATGTTTCGTGGAAAATCTTTTATATCAACTATAAAAATTATTAGGGAAACCTACTTCATGTAGAAAGATAGAAGTGCTTTTAGAGAATTATAATGTTTATTCTTCCATAATTTAAGAAGATGGGATCATCTTTCATATTATCAGACCTGACAGTCAGCATAGCACTTATATAAGTTCTGTACCAAGCATTACCTAGTAATCTTTACCCAACTAGGTAGCCCTACAGACATCCCTAGTTAACTCGGTTATTTGATATGACTAAATGACATCTGCATCAGTCACCTAAGATTCTCTCTCATTATGCGGTATGATTTATTTGATATGTTGGAAAATGAAAAGATCCAATATAAGATACCCCAATTATTTTCATAATGGTCCCATCAAAAATAAATTAAAAATTGAACACGAGATTATATGATGAGAAGTCTCATTTTAAAATATACCATCAAACCTTAACTGCAACTTTACATTAATGGTTATAATCAAGGTATGCAATATCGTATCGTACCAGTGTTTCGAGGTTGACTCGGTACAGTACCGACGTATCGAGCGGTACACCAGGGCATACCGAACGGTACACCAGGGCTTATCGAGCAATTTCCTCTTACTGTAGCAATATAGCATTATTACAGTGTAACACTGTAGCACTGTAGTACAGTCCGTTCGGTAGCGGGCGATCCGCATACCAGTATGCCGTCGGACCGATATGTACCGTCCGTACCAGGCGGTACCATTCGAAATTGCATACCATAGTTATAATAATTAAAACCACTTTACTTGGATAAGCTAAGACCGCTTCATTTTAGAATATGTAGTCATATAATAAAAATATTGAGCAGTTTGATTGCTTGAAATCTTTCTTGTCCAGTCTTGAGGAAGATAATATTCAGATGTTCTACTGATTCTGATACTAGTAATGCATAAGAAGTTTGGGTCAGAGAACAATTTTGAACTAGCATTTATTTTAGATGTATATCATGATTTTCCTCCTTGATTGCAGGTTATGGATCTCGTTATACAAGAGAATCTAATTCTACATGAGCGACGCATAAGTCTATCTGAGTTTCATGCTGCAGATGAGGTATGCAATTTTTTATTTTCAGAAAATGAAATATTGGTCCAAGTGTCTGATATTTCTTTCCTTTTCCTGAGTCAAAATGACTGAATAACCATATCAAAATGGTTTCTCCATTTTGTAATCACCTGAGTTCCATGCTGTAGATGTGATATGCAAATATGAAATCCAGAAACTTGGTCAAATTCAATCAAGTGTTTAATTTATATTTCTTTAGTCATAGTGATTGAATAACCATATCAAAGTGGTTCGTCTTTTATTAGTTTTACACCTTGTCAGCTATCAAGATGATTATCCTTCTAATATGTAAATTTTATTTTTCTGTTATTTATGTTTTTAATACCTTTATTTCTTTGTTTGCTTGAGTTGAAAGCATTAAGGCAAATATACATGTTAATGTAACTGTGTGGCGATCACCAAACTGAATCTGCATTTACCTGCCTCATATGAAGATTTTATGGTCTCCTACATTAAAGAGTGCTGCAAGAATAGCAGGAAAGACAAGTGTTTTAAATGCTCTATTGATTGGTCCCAGATGCAAATAATGCAAAAGTCAAATCCCCAAGGCACATATAGAAGCTAAGGATATTAAGGTGAATAAATTAGTAAACCTTGGAAATTTTAACTTGAAAGAAATATCACAGGTAGTAAAAAAGCTATGGTTGTGGGCCATGTGACATCAAACTAGAACTTAACATTTGTCTATACAGAAAAATTCTTGAGCACGAAAAGGGCATGAGACTCTCATAAATGTTGGGTCTGGGGAGGGTCAACATGCGTAGGTGTGATTTAATTGACTCGAACCCTGGTCTCCCAGGTTGCATAGGTGCAACCTTTGGTTGTCCCAAGGTTTGTCCTCTGAAAACTACCTTGGAACATTGAGAGGAAATGTGTCATAAAGAAATAATATCAAACAATTTGAAAAGTTGATTGCGAAGGTTTACAGGTTTTATTCAATAGAATCTCAAATTCTCAACCATGTGGTGGAGCAACTACATGATTTTTGTGTTTATAGGGTGGATTTTCATGTTGCCACTGCTCTTGTGTGGTTCATGTGAAGTACATGCCCAGAAACAAAAATGCATCTTTGGACAGATGAGCTCAATTTGAAAGCCATCTTAAAACTCTTGATCTTATTTTTCTCCTTGTATGGACTGTGATGTGATATTTGGTTGTTTCCGTATTGATGGAAAAGGTTTACATTAATGAGTTAATGATATCGATGATAGATTGCAAAACAGATGTAGTTCTCAGTCATGTAACTAATGAATGGTTATCAAGTATTCAAATGTATGCAATCATCAGGAAAAAAATAAAAGCTCTTTGAGGTGAACTGCAATGTGATTAGACAAAGTCACTGTGGACTCTATTGTTCCATGAAATGATCATATTGCATGTTAATCTAACTGGCATGAATTGAATGTGGTGCTTGTTCAGTATGATTTGAATAGCATAATCTATATTTTCTTCACATAAGGTGATTAGGTTGCTTCCTTCCATGTGCATACTAATTGAGTTTTTTTTGTAATATCAATTTAAAATTGCTACCAAAAGCTCTACTGGAGAGCTTCAGTGCACATCTGGTTGTGACCTTCAGTACTCATAGCATGCGTGTTATTACTTACTTAAAGCTCCAAGTAATTCTTATATGAAAATAGTAAGCCTTTAGGTTGGTGATTTGGTTAAAGAAAAATGTATTTTTTCTAACAACCAGTTTTGCGATTTTATTGTCATGATCTCCTGCTTAAGTATGATCAGAAATTGAGCTGTTTGAGGATGTCTAGATAGTGGTTATCTATTAGGCTTTGGCTTGTGTCATGCAATATCAAATGTCCAGTTACAGCATGTTACTGTTAGAATTGAGTACAATGTGAAGAAGGATTATGAATTGGGATTATTGGAAAAATATTATTGTTTAATGTTACTGGAAACTGCATTATGAGATAATGGTTATTGAATAACTTTATAATGGATTGTATCCACCAGAAAGATATAAGAACTTTAAAAGTGATTTGATGTTGAAAAAGTAGCACACAAATTCAGAAATGAGGACTACATAAAGTTTGATTAGCCTTAAGCCTCCTCTGTCTGTTAGCAGGTCATGTCTTTCCAGTCAGGATGTGAGCCCATTTTAAATAGTTCACATTCGATTATTTGGTCCAATTTGAATCCACATAAGTCAATAAAATATGCACTTTTGATGAGTTCTATGAATCATATCAATTGAAGCTCTTGAAGCATGGCATGATCTAGAAAATCTAGAGCTAGGAAATCTCAACCTTGCCACTCCTCTCCTGAAATAATTATTTGTGGCCAGACCACTTGCATGCTGAAAGGAAATAGGAAATAAAATAAAATTTACAACTTTGCTAATAAAACCCTCCCTGGGTGAAACATATTTGGCAAAGCAACACCTAAGTTCATAGTGTGATACAACCAGTGTTATAAATAACCCATGGTAGCACATAGGTGGTAGAAGATCTTCAAATCAAATGGCTATAGTGGGACACTACATGCCCAAAGTGCACAACTAATGTAAATTGTGATTTATATCACCAAGGAAAACCTAGTAACTTATCAACAAAGATTCAAACTCCAAAAATCAACCGGTGCATGGAAAGTAGATGTCATATATAAAATTAGTAAATATGTGACATGATCAACATCAAAATTTTATATAGTCATCCTATTTTTGTTTAATCAGTGTAGGCTGGTGCCGTGGAGTGGTAGTAGACAACGGTCAAGGTTCAACTGTTTGAAAAACAGGATACTGTGGAATTGGGCATGAAGCAGTAACTATACCAAGTAGCACAATTGGTACTATAGTAGTCACTAGACTATCACAGCAGCTGCTATCAACTTAAAGCTCTTTAGTGCTTACTGTGGTGCCTGACCCTCTAAAACTGAACTATGCATGCTTTTCAGAACAGTGGTCGGGAGACTCTGGACCATGTGCTTTTTGGAAGCCAATATTTGACTGAAATTGTTGGTGTTAGGGTTTTTTTTATTTCATCAAGGGTTTTCTGGCATATGCCAATTTAATGACTCTAATCCTAGTATTTTGCAAATAATTATCAAATTATTACTTATGAAATGTAATGTTTTACCATATTGTATCACACCAACAACACAATTTTATACTCTGTTGTATGATGATATTTTTCTTGCACATTATTTTGTTGACTTAGTAATGACCCTTTTTCATCACTTTAATTGCCAAACTTTCATTCTTGAGTGGTTATTTCCTGTTGTCCTCTAATAATCTTTATGACTTGATAAATATATCTTCAAGCTTTTTACCATATTATATCACTCCATTATTCTTTTTTTTTTCAAACTTTAAGAAGATTGGATTTAGTTGTTGCTAATGTCAACTCTGCTTGATGACTTTGTATTTATCATTTGTAGGTTTGGACAACTGGAACAATGGGTGAACTTACACCAGTAAGCTTATATTGTATCTAATTTATTTTGTTAAATTTTATTCTTCAAAAATTTTATTGACAATTTGTTATACATCTGTTGGTTGTACAATTTTCTAGCTTGCTTTTCTAGTTTAACAGTTTAGTAGAAAGACTTGGATACACTCAGGCGTTGACAGGGGAAAAACTGTTCAGTTTAAGCCTGGCAGACATCAATGAAAATTAGAATAAATCGATTTTAAGTGATGACCCTAAACTCAACCAGTTCTGAAGCTCCTTGCCAGTGTATCATAACAAGGGCAAATATGAACAAGATCAATAATATACTGCTTTAAGTTCGATGTATGACACTTAAATTGGGGTTCTAGATAGTTAATCAGTATCCAAACATGGATAATATACAGAAAAAATATATTAGTTTCTGCATTCTCCTAACCTGTAATACAAGGCAGAATCTTGTAGCTTTAAGTTTAAACAGATTGTTTTGGGATAACTTGTTTCCCAAGAAAGAAGAATATTTGTGTGAGACTTGCAATTGGATGATGAGATATATAATATGTCGGTCATTGTCGTTTATCCCCAACATAAAAGATAAGACTGAAAGCATCTGTTCTAGGGTGCACTTGAGTTTAGCCAAATCTACATACTTTTTATGGACTGATTAGTTAATGTTGGCCTACAAGTTTCGCATTTTTGTTAATATTTTATTGGAATTTAAGTTTTATAACCACACAAATGGAACTCCAGTGATTTTTTTTCTTTTTCTGTCAGCTCAGTGTTCACTGTGAATTTAAGAATGGAATTTAGGGACCAAATTCCTTTCCTAGGGCTTAATTGACTTGACTGGTCATAGTTTTACCTTTGAGTGTCCCATATGTGGTCTAGATCAAGTTACCTTTTCATAATGGTTCTCAGAATAAATAATTCATTTTACGTGAGAAAAAAAATGACAGGAGTTGCTTGAAACAGGTGGTGATGATCGATGGCCGCGTGATTGGCAATGGAGAAGTTGGTCTGATCACGAGAAGAATACAAAATGCCTACAAGACCCTGACCGCAGAACTTGGTGTGCCAATACCCACGCATGCAGATGCAGAGGGATAATGCCATTAATCTGACTGGCTCTGTTGTAGTTTCTCTTATAGCAGCACTTTTCGTTGGGTGGTTTCTCCCCCACAACATTGAATCCTGCTATTAAACATGGATAATAATGGGTTGTCTCTCAATCCTAGTTTGTTTTACTCTTTTTTCATCATCTGTTATGAATTCTTGGATTCCTTGACAAGGCTAGAATGTATTATAGTCATGCACCTTGTATTAGGATTTGAGAGAGAGAGAGAGAGAGAGAGAGAGATAACTCAAATGCTTTTTTCTTTTCTTTTCTTTCATTCTTTTCATTCCACTCTTTCCATATTTTCCACCATCTTCATTTATATTCATGTTTCTTTTGCTTCTTTTTTTTTTGACTGATTAAGTAACCATTTTGGTATTTTATTTGGGTTTAGTAGTTGCAGTCCTAGTCTCGGTTCTAGAATCGTGGGAACCACCATCGGTTCTGTTGGACTATTTGGGTTTCGATTCTGAACCTGAATTACCTATTTGAATTTTTAATTTTTTAATTTTTTCTAAAATATCTTTCCGATTAATCGTTTGTTAAGTTATTAGAAATGGTAGATTTATCATTTGGAGGGACATTTGATATGTAGATTTTTTTCTTTTTTTTATCTGATCGATTTGGAATCAAACTAGAATTGTGTTTTAGATTCTAAGAATCGAAATGGAACTATTCGAAATCATCAAACTATTGACCTGGTTTAGTTTTAATTTTTGACCAATTTAGTTTTGATTGGAACTGCAGATCTAAGTGGTTGGTTGACCATTTGGTCCATTAAAAACCCTATATTTAAGGGGACTTGGATCTTCTTTGGAGGAATATGAAGAACTTCTCAAAACTACCTCTTACACTTCGCCGTCCACCTTTTTTTTTCCCCCCCCCTCTATATATTATTGCCTGTTTATATTGCTCAAGATTGAAAATATATTATTTCCTGTTTTTATTGCTCAAGGTTGAAAAATAGATTATTTAGTCTCTTTACGTTCCGGCTCGAAGGGGACCTCGGTGTTTCAGTTTTGTACAAAACAAAAGAATTAAGTCCAAGGATCGGTTTATTTTTTATTTTTATTTTTATTTTTATTTTATTTTTATTTTTATTTTATTTTAGAAACAAAATTATCAGTTTCTTGTGTTAAAGTTACGATTATCTTACACCTTGGTCTTTCTCGACCAACACACGCCCGAGTTCGTTCGATGCAATCCGGCAAACCAAAGAAATGTGAGGTTGAATATTTTGTTTATATTCTGCTACATGATGGTTGAGATGATTCCGTCCAACCTATCTTTTTCCCTTTCCTCCATCCTCATTTTAGATTTTGCCAACCTAAATTTACGTGTATAATATGGTAACTAATTCTCCGTGCTTGTATGGAACATTCCCGGCGGCACCTTCTTTCACTGCAACTCCACGAGACAACTCTATTTACTGAACACCGGGGAAACGTTCGTTATTGACATCCAAAGGAGGGAGGCAGAACACACGATACGAAGCGCCTTGGGAAAGGGGAAGCCAGACGAGGGAATCAAGGACGGGTGGTGATGGGTGTCATTTTGTCGAACATGTGATCTTCACACCTGCAACTGCAACTCCTTGGCGGCACGCGCCTCTGCTTCCAGGGATGGCTGCCAAAGGATGGTGGTCTCGGCCAGAAGCGACGTCACCACGTACGGATCCATGTTCGATGCCGGGCGACGATCCTCCAGGTACCCTAAATCATCAACAACCACACCCAAACAACGTCGGTCAGCAATTCCCGCTTCCGGCTCCGTCTGCTAGGGTTCCAGAGACGCTACCTTTGCCTTGTTTCTCGGTGTCGCGCCCCACGCGGATGGAGCAGCCACGATTCGCCACTCCCTGTTCGGGGGCAAATAGAAAGAAAGAAAGAAGAAGAAGAAAGGGTGAGTGAAGTAGCGGAAGATTTGAAGGAAGCGAAAGGAAGGGGGAGGGGACGGCGTACCCAAGAGAAGGTGTTGATGTTGGCGGTCTCATGCTTCCCGGTCAAGCGTCGCTCGTTGCCTTCCCCGTACGCGCTGATGTGATCCATGTGGCGGAGCGAGAGGTTGAGGATGGCCTTCTTGATCACCTCGTATCCACCTTCTTCCCTCATGCTCTTGGTGCTGCAGCATGATCATGTCAAACTACATACTCGAACCAATCTCATCTGGTGAGACCGATTCAAAAGTAAAATCTATATGATGAATTCATTTATGTGAAATTTTACAGAGATGAATTCATTTATCTTAGATCAATGATTCAGACTCGACATGATTAACAGTTTTTTTTTTTTTTGCAGAACAGAATCTATTGACCATCTGTAGATCTTCAATAGAAGAAATGATGGAAGAACTGAAGACTTCGATGGAATCTATTACCGATGACGACGCCTCCTATCTTCATTGGTGACAGTAGTGTCAATCAACAACATGAAAGGTTAATATTCTTCTCTGTAAAATTCCATCTCTTCTTCTACAATGTACAAACACCGTTGCTCTTTCTAGATTTCTCCTATAAATGCAATCTCAACAAGCTATTCACGTTTTCCTAAAGTCAGTTCTTTCAGCCAACCATTTGAATGCAGCTTTTCTTAACCTTCATGCAAAAAATAGACGATTACTATCGAACTATTTCGATGATTTTAGTTAACTTCACTATTGCATCATGACTCCGTAACTACTGTCTCCTCAACTCTATGTCAGCTTTCCTAGTAACTACTATTTTGATGGTCATAGATGAGATTGACTAAAGTTCAACTACGGCACGAATAAAAAAGAAGAGCATGTTACCTGAAATTTGTGTGACAACCTGCACCATTCCAGTCCCCCTATCCATATAATAAAAAGACTCAGAATTGTTCAAGATATGCAGGCAACTCTTGTTTCTGCATTAAGACGCAAGTACCTCGATTGGTTTTGGATCAAGAGAGAGTATGACACCTGCTTGCTCCGTGATTCTCTACAAAAGACACAAAACAAAAACATTAAGATTGTTGAGCTCAAGGAAAATTGAAATGTTCCTAAAAGGAATGGCTTGGGCATTTTTTTAATCTATGTAAAATTACAGATAAAGAAGAATAATGACTTTTTTGAGGCTTGAATTGCGGCCACATATCCACTTAGCATATTTCTCAGAAAAGATCATTCTTGGACAAATAAATTCTCAGAAAGTCAGATAAATGATAATTTATAACAAATTGATAAAATTTTCTTTCTTCTTCCCTCCTGTTTTGAAACCAGAAAGAGATTATGGAAGATTACCTCGAGAATGTATCTCGAGCACCATATATGATCTCCTGCTTCAATTCCTACACTTGGCCCAACCTGATATTCCCACTGCACAAGAACAGTTGGAGTCATCAGGATGATGAAGTTGACGGCAACTAATATTTAGAAATTCAAGAAATTAAAAGCTCATGTCAGGACCACAATTATGATTCTTATTCTCCCTAAAAGTACCTGATGCAAGTGCGTATAAGAATGTATAAACAAGCATAAGATGGCACATAACTTCCAAACTAGCTTGGAAAATTATAAAAAAGAAAAACATATCATGTTATCAAACAACATATTAAAGGAACCATGTACTAACTAACATACAATATCGAAAGAAAGAAAACAGAATAAGGATGCTGAATTCCTTACAAAGCTCTTGCATGATCTCAATGTTGGTCAATAAATTAAAGAGGAACAATACATGAACAAAAAACAAGGTAAAGCATTCTGACATGCAAAAAACAGGAAGAGAAAAAAAGAATACCTGTCCAGGCATAACCTCTCCATTAGTGCCGCTTATGTTGATTCCAGCATACAAACAGGCCTTGTAATGAGCATCTGAAATATCACGACCAAATGATTTGTCTGCACCTACTGCACAGTAGTACGGCCCCTGAAACCATCCAATGTTTGTGATCAGTTTTATGCTATTTCCTATCAAGCTACCAGATACTTGTAGGAGCATGATGAACACGGAGGTCATTTCCTTATATCTCTCAGAGGTTTTACAACTTGGGCAAACACCAATGAAGAGTTATGTACAGATGCTCTAGGTTTTCAACCATGATCCAGTTCTGTGATATATACAGTACTCAGTGAACTGGGCCAAGTGGTCTTTGGAATTCAATATCAGGACTTTGCTATCCATAAACTACATCTTTAATCAGCTACTTCAGCTGACATCTTCAAGAATTTGCCAGATGAGGTTTCGGCATTCATCCTTTGGCAGGTCAGTGAATCTGATACACAATTACTATAACTATGGTAAATAATTCTGATACACCACTAGATCAATATTTTAAGGAAAAAAATTTACCAATTGAGATCTCGAATGGTAAGTAGATCTCACAATCACTAGACTAGACCAATATTTTAGGTGTAACATTAAGTAAAAATTGCAATAGCGCACTAAAAGGCTGAGAGCAACAGATAAAAATTTGATGTCCTACTCAGTCTGCCCACTTCTAATGAAGTGTTGAAAGTTATCCAAGTCTTTTATTAGTCAAACCACTACCATTACTTGGACTAAGGATCCTCTCTTCTCGCTCACTTCAACACTATGACTTGAAAGCCTGTGAGGGTAAACAAGATAAATGTTACCTGAGGACCTGGGTATCCTCCCACAGGCCATCCAAGCGGCCACTTCACATTCGTCTGTAGTAAGGTGTACTCCTGCTCTATTCCATACCTAAATGTTTTTTCAAAAGAAGCGAAAGAGCACCATTTCTACTTAGTTTAACATAATGACACAGTATAGCTGCACAACCAAATGAATTGGTAACCTCAAATGGGTATGTTCACTCTAAATCTTCTACTTTAAGTAAACTCACCAAGGAACTTCATCGATGACCTTTTGCTCACTGAATATCTGAGCAGCCCGATATCTCTTGTTTGTAGGGATGGGCTCTCCGCTTGGGGTATATGAATCACAAATTACCTTCAAAGAATGAATGTCATTATTCTCTAAGTTATTTGGAAATTTGAATAACTGAACGGTGAAGTTTCTGCTTGTTTAACAAAGTCTTGAAAGCCCTTCAAGATAGACTTACCAAAATATTGTTCCCTCCTCGAAAAGGGTCCTTGAAAACAGCTTGAGGACTGCAGGTAAAAGTAATAGCTTAGAACGAAGAAAACTGTCATCTTGCAAACTTTATGGAAGTTTAGACCATACTATAGAATGACTTCACTGTCTTCTCCAGGAGCTTGCCCAGTGCTTGAACCATCATAATTCCATTTTGGTAGCTCCGATGGGTATTCCACAGGCCTTGATATTGTCTAGATTATTAATCATGATAAAAGAGCTCTCAGCAAGGAGGAGAAGAATATCTTCCACACATTTTTTTTACATGATTTATTCCTTTAAAGGAAAAGTATTTGACAGTGGACATGAATAAAAAATCATACCCGTGATTTGCTTCTGATGTCAATGCCAGTTCCTCCAATCCTATATAAAGCATGAAAACATTTTTTTATCAGTCGAGTTCGACAGACCATATCCAAAAATTTATCTCTATCATTCGTGTAATGTCGTCTTTTTGTTTGAAGGATTAATTGTTTGAGCATATAAACTAAAGAGAAACAGAAGAATTAAGGCTTTGATTTCAACTTCTTTTGTTTCCACTCCATGACATCTCGTCTCTTAGTCTAGCTCCCATGATTCAGAAATACATTGCCAAATTTATCTATACGTACATTTCAATTCAATGTTGTCACATTACCAGATGTATTCTGCGATGATTTTATCAGTGAATGGGGCCATGTCCAGCTTAAGTAGATCTTCCAATCTCGACACGACGCCGTTGTCAGACTTTACAGCAAGCACTTTGAATGCAGAAACGCTCCTTTTGGTCTTAAACCTTTGAGCATTTAACAGTAGAGAATTCCACATCTTTGATGTTATCATGGGCTTTCCCTGAAGTGATTTGCTTGGAAATCTGATTTGACATTGCATAGGTGACACCATCATCTGAGCCATCTTTGCCTGCTACCTCTCTTAGAACTTCAATTCAGATTCAAGATAAGGGTCAAATACAATATGGAAAAACCTTCATGCTTGTGACTTGGATGGTAATGACAATGAATTCCATTTTCCTTGAATAAATAGGCATGTTTGCAAGTTCAGTTTTGTGATAGCTAGTTAACAAACATTCCTAACCTTTGAAAGATCATGCCTTTGTTCGTCAGGCAAACACAAAATAGAGCACAAAGTTCTGAATTTAGGAATTTCAATGCTTGTTCAAAAATTAGCAAAAATAGTCAGTACTTTGAAATTTTCTATTGAATAAAGTACCTTGGACTAGAAACATATATCTTTTTTTTAACTCAAGTATATTCCTTGGAGCTACAAACGGGCAACGGTAGAGATTCAATGATGATCACACCTATAAGCCATGGGAGGCAGACTGCAAAAGACAAGTGTTCGACTGCAAAAACAGTAAGTCCAATGTGCCTATGCATTTTAATTAATTTCTGACTCCAATCTCTCCATTCACAAGGTGAATTGGTGGTATTTTGTATTCTGATATATATATTATGTTTGGTCTCTTAACCCTCTGATTTGTTTTTTTTTTTCCCCTTTTCTCTTTGTCCTACAATGTCTGTCGCCACAAACCAGCAAAATGCACATTGGATGTGACTCATAAATTGAGGGTCTAATGATCCAATCCTTTTGTTGAAGAAATGGATGCCAAATAATTAGATGAAGCACGCTAATGCCTGCAAACTGTTTTCTCACGGAATTGTCTGTTGTTTTATTGTATGTATCAATTGATCCCTGCTTTTCTCATTAATGTTACATTTCGACCCTAATATTTACCTCCATTAATTAACTTGAAAGATTCAAGCCTAATCCAGTGAATATTTTTTACCAAACATGTTATCTCTTAAAATGTTTTAGGTTCAATTATTCTTCTTTTCTAGGCCTAAATCCTCTTCATTTCTCGCTGTTATTTTTCTTTCTGATATACAATATGAGCATAGTTTTATCAGCATTACAATGCTGATTGATATAAGACCCTAAATCTTCTTCATTTCTCGCTCTGTTATTTTTCCTTCCGATATACAATACAAGAGCATAGTTTTATCAGCATTGCAATGCTCTTATTAAACATCAATTTCCACCGCAAAAAAATCATTGTTATCCTCTTGAAAAAGCATATCAATAATTAGCCCAAAATGTTAGAACCAATTTGTAAATAGTCCTCTATTGATGGAACACAAACACCAGAAACCAAAATTATCAACAAAATCCACACAAATCGTAGTATCAAACATCAACAAGACCTTACAGAAACCAAAAACATCAACAACGTTCACACAAATTCTAAGATCCGATATCCAAAACACAAGACTTACAACATCTGCTACAGGAAGGAGGAAAATCAGATCAATGTGTCTGTGGAAAGAAGCACATTCCAAACCCCAAAAATCTCAAGATGTGCAAAGCAAAAGAAGTAGCAGCACCCACTACAATGGCATAGAGTGGCAATCTCACAACATCGAGTGAAGACAGGCTTACCAAATAGGTAAGAGTCGAAGCAGGGAGGAGGAGGAGGAGGAGGAGGAAGGAAGCGCGTCAGAGACGAGGGCAGTGGCGTTGTCATGTCATATATGAAGGGATGTTGGCTTTTGCGGAGCAGATAGGGTTAGTTTTGTCGGGTGGAGGAGACTCGTCGATGGCGCTTTGGGGGCAGCAAGAGACCATAGGGTGCACAGGATAAGGCGCTCTCTCTCTCTCTCTCTCTCTCTCTCTCTTCATGATCAACTCTTCTAGCATCCTAATCCCACATCGATGACCAAGTTGACCCTCTTCCTATCGAATGTTGACTTGCATGTTGACCAAATTACCGCCCTTTCATTCACAGCTATTACTTGATCGAATGTTGACTTGCATGTTGACCAAATTACCTCCCTTTCAGTCACAGCTATTACTTGATCGAATGTTGACTTGCATGTTGACCAAATTACCTCCCTTTCAGTCACAGCTATTACTTGATGAATGTTGACTTGCATGTTGACCAAATTACCTCCCTTTCAGTCACAGCTATTACTTGATCGAATGTTGACTTGCATGTTGACCAAATTACCTCCCTTTCAGTCACAGCTATTACTTGATCGAATGTTGACTTGCATGTTGACCAAATTTCCTCCCTTTCAGTCACAGCTATTACTTGATCGAATGTTGACTTGCATGTTGACCAAATTTCCTCCCTTTCAGTCACAGCTATTACTTGATCGAATGTTGACTTGCATGTTGACCAAATTTCCTCCCTTTCATTCACAGCTATATACACTCGAAATGCTTCACGTGGTGTCGTCATCACAGGGTTTCTTTTCATAATGGTTCGTCGGAGTTCTTCCCATGCTTTCCATCTCAAGAACAAGCAAAGATGCTAAATGCAAGTCTTCTGCTGTATGAAGTATATAATAATACCACTTCAATCAAAAGAAGAATTATACAACTTAATCATGCGAAAAAAAAGAGAAGATATGTATTACTTAATCAAACAAAATATTCTAAACGCAAAGAAAGATTTGATGTTAAATGCAAGAAGAATCTTCTGATGTATGAAGTAGATCAAGAGAAATGATATCTATGGAATTACAATTTGACTGGTAATAAATCCTCTTGCTTAACTTGTTTCAATCTTCTGCTGTCATTAGGTGCAATGCTGTTTCTACAAGAGATGACAAGGTTTTACTGTGCCTGCTCAGTCCAACTCCGCCGGAGAAAATGTGGAAGCACTCGAGCTCGGATGTGGTCTCTACTACAGCCTCCAAGAACCTCTCCATCTCCAATTGCTCGAAGAGCTGGATACTGTTTCTGTTGGATCTCATCATCCAAATAGCTTGTTCAATCACAAATCTCCTCATTCCTGGAACCCTGATTTCCGGATATCTGTATTCTTTCAGCACTTGCACAAGCTTCACTACAAGATCAGTTTCTTCAATGGCAGCTTTCTTGAGGAATTCAGCAAATTCATCAGGATCCAGGAATTTGCAGATCTCTGTGGATAGACCAATCGATGCCTCTAGTAATCTCGCTTTTGCCTCCATAATCACTTTCAAAACCTGTTTCGAGAACAAGAATGTTACTTGGAGCTTGCAATTCCTGTTAGGCTAATCGTAAGGTTTTCATCTTAAAGGTTTGATTAGGACTAAAGATCTAATTTAATCCACGAAGCTACTTAATTTAATTTATCCCATCAGATCAATTCGCGAGACGTTATGGTTTTGTTGTTGTTGGTGATGATAGTATAATAGAAGTTTGAGATAGAGGCTTACAGTGGGCATGGCAGCAGTAATCCCCGATAGCCGATGTGAGCATTCGGCTCCGCCGTAGGCACACAAATTGCGCAGAATCCTCGAAGCATTTATCTGAAGAACAGCATCGGTCAGTGCTTTCATGAGCCTATCCACCTCCGTCTCCTTCACGATCCGATCGCAGTTCTTCTTGCTTTCCAATGTCAGCATCGCCAGCGCCTCTCCCGCTTCATCTCTGAGCGAGTTCTCAGCCTCGGTGAATCCTGGCTCGAAGAAGATCGACAGAAGCAGCTTGATGACTCCACCCGTGCTTCCAATCTTCTCCCTTGCGCTCTCGTCCATGGCGAGGCTTTTTAGGATCTCGATTCCCAGCTTTTGCAGAACCATGTGGCTCTCTCCGTGCTGCAGGATCTCCCTTATGTTGCTCACCGTGAACACGATCTCAGAGACTTCCTGTCGTAGAATTTGGCCGATGTATCCGGTCGTGCTCACCAGCTTCTTCAGCACTTGCAGCGAACTCATCACCGTTCTGATCTGGGAGTCTGCTGCATGATCATTCCTAAGTAGCGTTTTCCTCGCACTGGTGAGGTCGATGATCTTTGGCAGCAGATCTCTGGTATTGCCAATTTTCCAACAGTCCTCGTGGTCTGATGCCAGCTTCTCGAGGATGGACAGTCCCAGCAGATTGAAGTCCGAGGAGTCATCGACGACGAGCAACGATGACAGCGCCTCCATGGCTCCTGGAATTGCAGCAACTCGAAGCACGTTCCTCCTCTTCTCTGCAAGCTTCGACACTATCTCCGCCGCACGCATCCTGATCTCTTCCTCTTCGCCCGTGTTCTTCCAGTTCAGCATCTCCACGAGCCTCTCGATCGTCCGCGTCGAACTGCCGATCTTCCTGAGCGTGTCGAGGGAGAAGCGGTCAATGGTGGCGAGCTTGTGCAGGACTCGGACGCCAATGAGCTGCTCGTCGCGGAGCTCAGAGACCAGGAGTTCCTTGGCGAAGGTCACTAGGTTCATCTTGAGGCCGTCGAAGACGCTGCCTTCGATGCACTTGGAGTAGGTGTCGTAGAAGAAGCGCCTGATGGAGACTTCTCCGAGATCACACTCTCGGCTGACCTTCTCCAGCAACTTGCAGAATGAGATCCTCCATGACCAGTATGCCTTCTCCATCAGGAAGATGAGCGCCTCCGCGAGCGCCAGTCCGTAGAATAGATTGAGAGCTGGGCTCAGGTTCCTGCGATCTCGCCCGACTACCTCGCCGTAGTCCTGCTGAATGAGGCGCATCAAGGAGAGCACCACGCAGGCGAGGGCGGACGAGAGCTGAAGCCATGAGAGGCCCCTGCTGAGGTTCTTCGACACGAAGATCCAGCCAGCGAAAGGAAGCAGGGGAACGTCACGAGAGCGCCACGTTCGTCGGCCATCGACGTCCTCGACAACGCGGAAGCTGGACCTTCCTGCACCTTCCGGCGTCGTCCAGGCCGCTTGATGCTGCCACTCCAGCTCGTGGCTGCGGCCGAAGATTCTGGTGCTCTCGGTGACGAGAAGCACGGTCACGATCACGAAGTCCTTCCTCACGAGGGCCGAGGAGAAGCCGCCGAGGAGGACGACGGTGGCCCAGACGAAGGCTAGCGTGCCGAGACCGCTTGCCGACTTCTCTAGAATCCCGAGGCGGAAGGCGAAGAGCGTCAGCTTCTTCTCCGGTGCTTCGATCGAGCTGCCAATTCTCGCTGTCGGAGTCGGGTCACTGGGATCGGGATGCGGTGCGAAGACGGAGTGCTCGCTGCCGCCTCGCACCTGATGCCGGGCGACGTCCAACATGAAGCTTCGATCTCCTTGTTCGTTTTGCTCGCTGTTGAGACTCATCTCTCGATCTCCTGGACTTGGGAAGGGAATTGTTCTACGTCTGAGTCAGGTGGAAGCATCCGCAGACCTGGAAATCTATGAGTTTATTTCTGTATGGCAGCCACTCATTAATTGCTTGGGAGTCGTCGAAGGCCTCTTTCTACGTGAAGTGCAACGTCGTATCGTAATCTATGAGAAGACGGCTCGCAGCGGTCAAACTTGAGCTCCCACGGAGGCCATTGCGTGGCAAGGGTCAAAGGTGAACCACGTGGTCAAGCGTCCAATTCAGACACGTTATCCATGATGGCAAGCTTCTCGTCGTGGTCCAAAAGTTAAACCCATACAGATCAGCAATAGACCAACTGGATCAGCAATAAACCTTAAAAAAGATCACTTGGGCTGTTGATAACCCTGTATTTATTTTATTTTTCTTTGATTGCCATTGGCAGCCACTGCTATGATCATAACAGTGACCGGAAAGAGATGATGGGTTGACTTTATTATATGCAAGTCATACTCCTTTTTTTGTTTCTCTTTGGTCGAAGCCCGGCACTTACCAACCAAGTTCATACCCAATCATTCCAGGTCATATAACACATGGTAAATGACTATCGAGAACATGCAGCTGCAATTCGAGTGGTTCCGATTAGAATCATCATTTTTTTTATTTATTTTTTAATTTAAATTAATTTTAAATATAAAAAATTATAATTTTATTTTAAATAAATTCTAAAAAAATTAAAATCAAAGTAATAGTGTAGTTATGAGTTTTGTAAAAGTTTAAAACACCTCTTATGATTTTGAAGTGTTAAATTAATTTATGTAATGATATGAACAAATAGTAAATATTTATTTTTGTGATGGTATAGAATACCACACTTATGAATTTATAAGTTGGTTCTTCGGTGAGTTGGTTTCAGATTTTATTATTCAATTTAATATATGAATTTAAATTTTACAGATTTTATAAATTATGAAATTATGATATAATTGATTTAAATATTTTCTCAATGTCCTGTTTAGATTCTAGAATGTATTGTTGATCTGAATTATAACATTATCGATTTAAGATAGATAGGATCATAGTTTTGAATTTAAAAATTCAAAAAGGCATGATTGAGATGAAACAAAATGGAAACCGAAATCACAAGTTCTATAATTGATTATTCTGATTTTTCAAATCTAAAAACTAAAATCGAATCCGACCTATCCATAATAAACCTTTGCTGGCAAATCATGGGTTAGCAATAAACCAAAAGATTAAGCCGTGAAGAAAGGATTCGATATATTTATAAACTTCAACAACATGAATAAGCTTCGGAAGCACAAATCCAAGTTGGCCCTGTGACTCAGCCACTTGAACAACTTGATTAAGAGAAATCCAGCTTGATATGAAACCAAAGCCTCACACTTTCCAGATGGAAGAGCCGAAGTACAAAGGAAACTAAGCATGCTTGAAACAGAGGTATTCCTCAAAAGGAATTATAACTTCTGTAAGACTCACTCTATGGATATTAAACATTTGAGGCAGAAACATGTAAGAAGCAATATGGAACTCTTAGCTTTCGGTGACCACGAACATCAGAAAAATAAAATAAGTTGTGCTATGACCAGATAAACGAGTTGAAAATCTTTCATTTTACAGGGGACAGATATTTGCTAATCCCCATCATAGGTTGTGGATTTAGACTTCAAGAAAGCCCTTACAACTCCACCATTTGTGTTGATTAATTTTGCTTTCTCAACATTATAAGGTATCATAAATTCAAGCATGTAGTGTAATTAAAACCATATCTTTAGAATTACTAGTAGTTTCAACCAGTCAGGAAGAACATCCATCTTCCAAAGCAACAACCATAAGTTTCAACACAAGGTCTGAATTACACCTTAATAGACAGTCCGACGAGACCATTGAGTGAATAAGAAGTATTTTAGTTCACATGTTCTTTCTTGACATGTTGCGTAAACCAGTTCAGCATGTCCTGATGTGCCTCTTGAGCACGCTTAACAGCTGCAGCATCATCAGCTTTGTGTTTGACAGTCCATCCATGAGCAACCCCAGGAAATATCTTTACAATGTGCCTTTCCTAACAAATCATGTGGCCCAAAATCATATTGGATCACAGAATGTTAGCATATATTTTGAGGGGTCCATTTAGTAGATTAATAAAATAGATAAGCTAATATTGTTTGATATTACATTTAAGATGCATGTTCTGTAATTTAGAGTCCAACAACATGACTAAAATGACCTGAAAATGCTGCCATAGGTGACTTACCTCAGATGTTAAAGATAAAGCCTGCTCAAACTGCTTCAACAGTTCAGGCGGAGAAATATGGTCATTCTCAGCCCCAAGTATTGAAATAGGACATTTAACACCTGGTAAATGGTGAAAACAGATTGTCTCAACTCTCAACAATAAATACATGTTAAGAAAGCATGAGTTTGTCCAATTCTTAAAGGAGGGAATACCCTTCATATCATCAATATTTACAAAAGAAGGATGGCAAAGGACAGCAGCTTCAATCTCACTGGACTTTGCTAATTCCACGACAACTTTGCCTGAGATACAAGAAGTTGAATTTCAGTCAATAACATAAGTTATTCATGTGTTTAAGGCTAAATAAAGGTCTAGGACTACATTTTTCAGATCCAAAAGATACAGTAATTTTCCACTGTAATCATATCTGGGTCTTCACAATCAGAGCTCAAAGTGCATGCATAAAACATCACGTGAGACTCACCTCCCCAGCAGAAGCCAGCGGCCCCAACTGCAGATATGCCTTTGTTCTTTAGAGCTGCAATAATTGGTTTTGCATCTTGACAGCCTTTGTCCTATGAAGGCAAAAAAACCTTGTTGTTTCCATGCATCAATATTTATGTTAAAGCAATTCAAAAGTGATCTAGTGAAGATGTCATTTTGTATTCTTTTCAGTCAAACATTATATGAGACAATTTTTTATCCATAGTCCACATTCTGAATTTGTATGCTGAAACCCCAATTGTACCAGTACCATAGGAGTGAAAGTAAGCTACAATCACCTAATAGGACACTAAAGGAACAGGAGACAGTACTGGGCTGAATGCACATAGTATGAGCCAAAATCTAGTGTTATAGACATCGTATGGATAAACTAGATCATGATATGCATGTCTAATTTTTCTTCTCCAATAGTGTGTTTCAGAAATTAATGGCAAGCAAGAACACATTTTGTGCCATACTGCTCTATGAACCATTCCAGTGAGAATGGGATGCAGACTGCCTTTGTACCAGGGGTATCCCTGTCCTATGTCGAACAATAATATACTATTCTGTAATTTAAAGCAACTCAACATCGAAACCAACCCAAGCCACTCAAACTGGCCCAGTATATATCCGGTTAGGTTCGATAAACATCACAAAGCCTGCACAGACCAGTCTAACATTATGTAGTCATAATAGATTGGTAAACGTCATGCAGCCTACACAGATCAGTTTAAGATGAAGTCATAATAGACACTTGCCGAATTGGATTAGGCACATAAAGAAGAGGAACAAATGGGGTATAGCTGTCTGCCTCCAGCCATTTTTCTCTCCATGATATTTCTTGGCTCTTTCTCATTCCTTTATTTTCTTTTTCTATTCAAGTGATATGAGTCAGTACCCAGTATAATAAGGTAATACATGGTCCAGTATTAAAAGTAGAATCCTTCGTCACTAGGTGCGATTAATTTTAGAAGACTAGTTCAAGGCCACACCCCAAAAGACCCAATAAACATAGGAAACTATAGCCAATGCTGATCCTAAGGTATCAGATCTGATCAGCTTAGACCACACAGGAAAATAACAAGCAAACAAATGCTGAAATGCTTAAGCAAAATATCTACAGCCAGCAGAAAAATTAGAGGCTTGAGAGATGACAAAGGAAAAATGCTCAAGAAGACCCTCTAACATTAGAGAATGAGATCCATATTCCATAGAAGATTCAACATTCATCGTGAAAATCTCAAGTACCTCGAGATAATCCATATATATATATATATATATATATATATATATATATATATATATATATAATTATAATTCATACCATATCTCAAGTATCTAGAAAAATCTCTTTTTGATGGATCATTGAAAAGATAGAATCAGTCCCATCATGGATAATCATTTAAGATCTAATTAGTATTATAGAATATACGCCTGACAGAAAGTAATATCATGCATTGGTAATATGGAAAAGCTACATGAGCTGAAAGCTCAGGTGAGGCCTAAGAGATATCGTTTTTACGATAGCATTAATTTACCCCCCCTTCTTAGTGTCGTCACGGTCATAACACCTTCAACTTGGAACTACCTTGGCGAGTGCCTCAGTTGAGGTAAATTAAACCCGTATAGGAAATGTGTTTAACATAAAAAGGGTGTAAAGTGGATTGTGCAGCCAAATCAGTAAGCAATATAAAGAGAAAACAAAATAGAAATGGCAAAGAAGATATCACACCGGATTTATAGTGGTTCGGTCATTGTGACCTACGTCCACTCCCGATTCCTCCTCCATTGAGGCTACTGACGTCCACTAACAGTTTTCTTTCAATGGGCGAAGACCAACTACCGTCTTACAATCCTTTTCTCCTTTTCACAGGTTTAGGAGATAACCTTTACAACCACTCAACCCTCCCTTAAACAGAAATTACCCTCTTAGAGAAGAGGAGGGGAACTCTCAAGATTATAATAGTGTTTTCCCTAATTTATGTTCTATGTTCATCATGTGCTATACACGTTATTTCATAGGTTATCAAAGACTCCATAAGTTCTTCAAGCGGAAAGTTATTTAGATCCTTTGTCTCTTGTATTGCAGTTACTTTCGAATCCCAATTTTTAGAAAGAGATCGTAAAACTTTATTAACAAGTTCAAGATTCGAAAAACATTTGCTAAGAGCTTTTAAGCCATTGATGACATCTGTAAAACAGGTGTACATGTAAACAATGGTTTCACTTGGTTTCATTCGAAACAGTTCAAAATCATGCATCAAAAGATTAATTTTAGAATCTTTAACTCTACTCGTGCCTTAATGTGTAATTTAGAGTATGTGCCAAATGTCACGTGTAGTTTCACAAATTAAAATATGATTAAACTCATTTTTATCTAAAGCGCAAAATAAAGCATTCATAGCTTTAGCGTTCAAAGAAAAAGTTTTCTTCAAATCATTTAATTTGTTCATTGAATTAGAATACTTTTGAAAGCGACTTTCGACAATATTCCATAAATTCAAATTCATAGAAAGCAAGAAAACTCTCATTCGAGTTTTTCAATAAGTGTAGCTCGTCCCATTGAACATAGGAGGACGAATGATAGAGTAACCCTCTTAAAAGAAAAAAAAACTATCTCTCTTGGGTGTTAAACCAAACAGAGAGAAACTTGGCTCTGATACCAATTGTTATGATCAAGTTGGCACTAAAAGAGGGGCGGGGGGGGTGAATTAGTACTTACGGAAAATTACGTCAATTCGAAAATATCGTTTGATAAAGTTCGTATTAGAAAGATGAGTTTAACTTGAAAGCGCGTTCGTAAGCGTAGTGAAAGTAGTAAGCAAGTAAATCAGTTTGCAATATGAGAATGAAAACCAAAATAGAAATGCAAACCAAGGACACCGGATTTATATTGGTCAGTGATTTAAAAAACGCTAGGCGCCAAGGTCCAAAAACGCCCGAGGCACTAGGCGCTCGCCCGAACGAAGCAAGGCGCTAAAATATAAAAATATATAATATAATTAATAAATATAATTATTTAAAATTTTAAATAAAAATATTCTATTAAATTAAAAAAATCTAAGATACAAAATCACAATGTCACATTAACAAAAAGTTTCAAAATTCAAATCAATAAAATTTTACATCAAAATAAAAATTAACAATATTAAAATCAAAATAATATATTATTAATCTATTAACAGTATTGAAAATTAATTATTTAAAAATTCAAATAAACTTAATATTAAGAGTATACTATATACTGAGCCTGACGGAGAAACGAGGAAGCGGTGAGCGACGACAGCGGCAGCGGGAAAGGGAAAGGGAGCGGAAGGCGCGAGCAACGGGAGGCGCGAGCAGCGGGAGGGCTCGCGGGAGTCGCGAGCAGCGGGAAGGCTCGCGGGAGGCACGAGCAGCGACAACGATGAGCAGCGGCAGCGGGAGCAAGAGCGACGAGCAGCGAGATCGGGAGCGGCAGCGACAGCGGGTTAGGGTTGGGTAAGGGTTATATCGGTTTAGTTGGTTCGATTGAACCAACTAACAACCGAACCAGGACTAAACCAGATCTAAAATCCTGGTTCGGTCACTTGGTTTACCCAGGCGCTCGCCCGAAGCGCCCAGTGCCTGGGCTCGGGCGAGCGCCTAAGCAGCGCCTGTTTGAAGCGCGCCGCCTGGGACATTAGCGAGGCGCTCGGGCCTCGCCTCGCCTCGCTCGAGCGCCTAGGCGAGCGCCCAAGCGCCTCTTTCAATTACTGATATTGGTTCGGTCATCGTGACCTACGTCCACTCTCATTCCTTTTCACTCGAGGCAACCAACTTCCACTACCGATCTTCTTTCTAATGGGTGAAGATCAATTACCCTTACACTCTTTCTCCTTTTCATAGGTTCATGAGAGAACCTTTACACCCCTCTTTTACAAGTGTTCCCTCACACGTATCTCTTAGGACTAACACTAAGCTCTTGGAGGAGAGACTCTATACTTAAAAAATTTACAACCTTGGAATCACAAAGTTTTTTCTCTATTTTTGTATGTATTCCAAGCATAAATTTATGGGGTATTTATAGACCCCAAATGGTTTTAAAAATTGGAGCCAAAATTCAAATCCTCAGGTTTTCAAGGTACTGGCAGTACCACCGCCAGTACTGGGTGGTACCACTGCCTGCTAGACTGACAACTAGCGATACCACTGCCTGTCGATCTGACATTAGGCGGTACCACCGCTAGTCTAACACTAACACTACCACCGCTAGTCTAACACTAACACTGGGCAATACCACCGCTTGACACAATCTAGGAGACTGTGTCTGGACGATACCACCGCCAGACCCTTTCTACAGGACACTGAATGGGCCAAACAATAGGCTCAAATCAGCCCTAATTCAGGCTCAATTGGCCTCTTATTGAGTTGGCATTGTTTCATCCGAAAACTGACTCAATTAGTCTGAAACTAACTCGATCTAGACACAATTGATTATAAGCATGAATCCTATATTGTCCGACATGTCATTGGTTCATTCGGCGTTTCGTCCTCTCCTTCGGCGTATTGCTCAAACGACATGTTAAATCTCGCAACTTTCAATCTCCTTAGTGTGATGTTCGATCCTTCGGCCCGATGCTCGAACTCATGGCACAAAGCCTTCTGCCGAAACATCGACTAATCTTGCAACTCGACATCCAATCTCCTGACATGTTTCACTCCGGTCCAACGTCCGATTCCTCTTGCTTTAATCGATTTGCCTTTTCTGATAGAAGTTAGTCTTGCGTCACTCAAAACGCAGATTAGATCATAACTTCATCAATTGATTTCATCATCAAAATTCGAGATTAGATCATATCTAGGGTCATTCAAGGCCTTGTTTCGCTTGAGTATCTAGGTAAGCACCAGGATTCTTCATAACAACACTAACTTCTACACACACGGACACGCATATATATATATATATATATATATATATATATATATATTCTCCTCCCTTTTTCTTGTCATTACTCATTATCTACGTCTATTTTCTCTTCTATCTACTGCTACTTGAATCAACAGCACATTGGTAATTATTTTCAACTCGTTCGATCCAAAATTTGAATTATTTGTATCAACTCAATCACTTTTGCCCTAAAATAAATAAGCCAATTCAATGTGCACCAAGGTGAAACTCAATAGTCCTTTGTAAGTACAAATTCATCTTATCTCACTGGTGTGTTTAAGATAATACTGGAGCATGCACCACAAACCATGTTCTAATTGATCTCAAAAGAGTTCCAGAAGTGCAAGATGAAATCACTCTGTGCAAAAAGAACATGCAGTCTCATGATAAAAACACCTTAACAATAAAAATTGGAGGATTATGTTTTTCCTTTGGTTATCCATTCTATTGATTCTTTTTTCCGCTATTAACAATTTTTCAGAAGAATAACAAACACAATTTCTTTCACTAAGATCAATGGGAAATTCTTCCATTCATATAGTGTTTGTCAAAATATAGTGCCAGAACAACTGGAGAAAATTACCCAAACAATGATTTACTCCTCTTGTACAGGGAGAAATTCAGGATGCAAGATAAGAAACCAACCGGGGAATGAGACTGTATCCAAATCGAAATAGGCCTCTCAGGATTATCAGCTGAATAGGGATCATCATATAAGAGATTTGGTACCACAACAAAGAAACCAGAGGTGGCAATTTTATCTGCAATTTTCCTTTACAACCAGACATTGCAAGTGTAAGCATTAAAAGTTCACAAAATCTTTAATGCAATATAAGGAAATAAAATGAAGATGTAAATGCAGATAAACAACAGAAAACAACCAACAAAACATCACCAACCATCAGAAAAAATAATACAGAATCCTAGGATTATCTCCAATCCAAAATATAAATTTTGTTTGAAATGACCAAGAGTTCACAACGAAATATCATAATTTTGTAGCCTGGTGGTGCTACGATACAAACAATTGAAATGGGTTAAAACACTAAAAACCAACAAAGCAGTCCATGCTGCCTGCAAACAATGATGGTAGAACAGGCTTTGTGACAGTCCACCCTACTGGTTTATGAAATGAGTAATAGCAGAGATTATCGCATCCGTGTTCTGAATTTATTGGATAATATCAGCAAGAATACAGAATATTTTGGTAAGAAATATTAAGTTTCATGTAGAATTACAAACGATCAAACAGCCTTTCAGTGATATAAAGAAGATGATAGGGGAAAATAGACACTCGATATAACGTGAACAAGTACAAAGACATAAATTTAGGGCCACAGTTGTACAGAATCAGTTCATCATATACAGAAAAGAGGCAGAGTTACCTATGATTAGACCAATCATAAACACAGCCAGCTAAAAAAAGTAAATAGGATGTCTTTCAGCTTTCTTAACTATCAGTGAGAATTGGGAACTACTTCGGCTTGATCATGTGATATGAGCTTATGATTCCACCAAATTAGCCCCTAGCACTGCCTAGCCACATATTCGTCCACTCCATTGATTATTTGTCTTGCTATTTTGTTATTGAATATATATATTTCCAAGGTATTGTACGTTCATATACTTGGCTGTATAAGCTTTTTTCAGCTGAAAATATTAGTGCATGATCGATCAAAAGCTCATGTCTCATATTACTAACAGTCTCACGTCAATTAATATTTTGTACCACCATCTGTTTAGGTCTTAATCATATGATTATTAATCCACCATACTGACCAAAGTCGGAGAACTTTCAAGGTCAAATAAGTGCCTCAGGTCTTCCCCTCTGTTTGCTGTACTAAGAAAGAACCGACATGGAGATCACAGACCACCAGCACGGTTTACCTGGAAGATGCCCTCAGAAGTTTCCTTCTAATGTCAACGTGGGCAAGCCAACAAAACACATGGAAGACAATCAAATCGGAAGTCACACAAGTCAGGGCCTAAACACAAACGCCAATAAATGAAATCGGTACCTCAAATTCGGCGCTTCGAATCCTGCAAACATTCCATCGGACGAAGCATGTCAGTGACACAACCGTAAGAAAGAAAGAAAGCACAAAGGCCCTAGAAACCCTAAGCATACATACGGACGGAAGGAGAAGCGGGAACGGGCAAGAGACGGACGGAAGCTTAAGAGAGGAGCAGAGTACATCACCGAATATGTCGGAGATGAGGAGAATGGCGAGCTTGGAGTTAGGGGAGCCGGCGGTGTACGCCCTGACGCCGCCGAGGTCGTCGACGACGATGCCGTCGCCACAGGCAGGGCTTAGAGTCGGCGGGTTGGCGCAGCACTGGGAGCTCGCCATGTTCATGGCTTCTTCTCTCGTCTCTTTCCTGTGAGATTTGTGCCGAGGGTGGCGAGCAGTCCTAGGACGGCGGAGTGGCTTAAGTACCTAGAACAAGGACGCGCAAGGGCCACATGTTCGGCCCCACCAAACCTCTATTTCTTCCAAGAAATAATTTTATTAATTAAATTTTATAATTTTTTAAACTAAAAAAAATTCATCAACCACAATTATTTTAAATTAAAAATATATATTATTATAAAAGATAAATATAAATATAAACTTTATCACACTAGTTGGTAATTTGAATGTGCACAAAGAATATTGAGTTGCGCATGATATATATGATGGAGCACATTTTGATAACATGTCATTATCCCTTGTCACATCATAAAAAATTACGACATCGTCATTATGTAAAAGTTGGGTGATGCTAATCGAGTATGACATCATCTCATGACGATCGGGTTGACATCGATCGAGTGTCGATCCATAAGAGTCGGGACGACACCGACCAAGTACAGTATCACCACACAAAGATCGAGTCGGCATCAATTGAGGACAGTGCCTTCTAGTAAAGATCGGGTTAGTACCGACCAAGTATAGCACCGACAATCATAAATATGATTGGTACAACTGGATCTCCTAGCGGAAAGATCAAAACCACATATGGGGTTGGGAACAAGGGTCTTCAGCTCATTTTTTTCACCCGGTGCTAATAAGATCTTGAGAGGGGTCGAAGTGGAGAACCTCTTCCCGACCTCGACCTATACGTAGGGATGAAAGATAAAGAGGCAAGCGACCAATGCGAGCTTTCAAGAATGAAAATGTATGATATTTATAATCGATCTCAAATGTCAGTAAACAAAAAGAATTTGAGATGCTGAAGAATATAAATATATGCTATCGTTAAATATAATAACGATTTCTTTTGCAAACACTACACTGATACAAATGGGAGTTTATAATTAAACTTATAATTTTCAAAACATGGAACTTGTGAAAATTATCTCTTTCCTCTGGCCATTGTCTTTCCACCCAAGCATTCATAAATCTAAAAGAAAAATTATTTTTTACTTCTTACTTAATATCAGTTTTAATTTTCTTTTTTAGAAAACAAAATCACGGGATCCACCATTGTACGAAATGGCTACGCTTCACCACCATCGGCCCATTTCACTGACCGTTCTCCCTCCTCTCTCCCGGCTGAGACCTTCTTCGGCTATCCCCGCAACGCTGTTCTCGGGCCCACCGCTCTCCGGACTGCCGTGCACTCCGTTATCTGCTCGGGCCATCCGCGATAAGCGCATCCTTGGACCCGTCCGTGGATGCGCGACCTCAGATTCCGCGATTTCCCCCGGACCTCCACCCTCGTCGAGGATCTTTGTGAAAGGTATTCACTTTGTATGTCTCGTCGGTTATAGAATGGATTCGAAACGTGTTCTTGGCTTCTTGCCATAAGAACCAGAAATTATCAACGACTATCCGGTTGCAGTCATTGTGTTCGACGGATTGCCGTTCTGAAAAAGTAATGACTTATACCCGTCATGACCTACACTATATCCTTGCAAAGTTGATTATAATATAGCATGCATGCATGTTGCTTGAAATATGAAGATCCTCGCAATATACCTCTCCTGTTAACATAAATTTGGGAAACTCAGGTGTTTAAGCTATAGTTAGTTTGAAAATTTCTCTTAAAAAAAAATAAAATGGATAAAATTCTCTTAATATTTTTATTATCATTATAGTTTTACCTTAATGGTCTACCGCATAAAGTAATTTTGTAGTTTTGCAAGGACACAAACACACACACATATAATTAAATTTGGAGGGGGTGAAAGAAAAAGTAAAAGTTCTTTTGGATGGACCTGTATGTGAAACTTACCTATTTATATTTTACTTTTTTTACAAAAGTATCAAAACATGATTCCTGCTCAACATCGAACTTATGGTTTTAAGAACACTAATGTATCTCACATAGGCACAAATGCGTGATATTTGGCTAAGACATGGCACATTTGAGGCCCATGGAACAAAGCTATCTTTACATCAAACAGTGTGTGTGCATGGGATATGCAGATTGCATTTGGCCCATGGACACAGAGTCTGCTTGGTTTTTGCTCCAAGGAGGAGAAGTACTTGATATCCATGTAAATCAGCTTAATAATTTGTAATAATCAATTGGAGGTTGTGGTGGTGTTGTTACGTTTGGAACAAACAAAACAAATACTAAGGTTAATGAGGAAGTCTGAATCTCCAGAGTAAGAATGGGGCAAACGATGCATTTGATGGAAAAGATCAACTTGTAAAATTCTAGCACTTATAGGAAGATAATAAAAGAGAAATTGGCATTAATAGATCCATCATAACATAGTTCGAGTATGTCAGGTTTCTCCTTCAGAAAATATGGCCTTTTCCTAAAAATGATACATAAATGTTAATATTACGTCATTTCTTATATGATTCATTTTTACAGTCCTCTCATATCAGTCTTAAGGTTCTATATACTGTGTGCATTGTCTAAATTAGATTATGCAATAAGAAGTGTTGTTGCTCTGATTCTTTAGGTCTATCATATAAATCCTTATGCTTTAGATATGACAATACAGGATTATCTCGTTCAACGTCTGAGGGATTCTTGGCAAAGACCTTTTCATCCTTTGGAGAAGTCAAGAAAAGTAAAAGAGATAAGATGTTTAAGTCAATTATTTGACAAAAAAGGGAATAAAACTTATACTACTTGTTTGATAGCATTAAGTACTGGTTGTCCCTCTGCCATTCTGCAGTAATGATAATTACAAGCAAAAGTTCGAAACAGTCTCTGGGACTTGCATATATATGGTTTGCCCGTGAACAAGATGCACTAATGGCGGTAAAGGAGATGAATGGAAAGGTGGTTATATTTTATTTAGCATTTAACTTTCAAATTCTAAAGAGCTCTGTGCGTCTGCAATATTTCTATTCTTAATTTGACCCTTTTTCTTGTAGTTTCTTGATGGCAGGTTTGTTGCTGTCACAATTGCAGAAGCTGAATCTCCTTCTAAACAGGTAAGAGCCAAACCATACAGATTTTGACTCAAATACTTGTGAAGTTGCTTCGAGAGGCACAGGAAGACATGGTTTCATTAGAGTTGATCACAAGTTTATGTAATTTGGTTTTAGGTGTATAATTCTTTGGTTACAAATACCTTTCGTAGTTTTGATATGTGATGTACAATCTATTTTTCTAATATATTGCCTTATATGAACACTAATTTTCATGTTTTCTAGATAATGTGAATATTTATTCATTCAGTCATGATTGACTGGGCATCCGTGGACATGTCTATTTCCAATTTTTCAATCCAAATATTTCCTCAGAGAAAGGTGGACAGGGATACAACTTCAATGGTGGCATAGCATCACTAATCAGTTTCACCTTGTGTCCCACAATCTTATCCTGGTCACATCAGAAAAATTGCAGAATACTGGACCACTAGATCAAACAGGGATGCTGATGCAGCTGATTGGCCTCTTATCTGGGGTGGTTTCTTCTCGTGCAAATCTAAGGTGAAGTCTGTGTTGTTAATTGCACACATATAAATGCATACATGATCAAACTTCTTGATTTTTGGCTGTGGGTTTTCATTTCAGGTGTAGTGTTCATGGATTTAAACTTCTTGATTTTTAGTTTACTGATGCTCGAACTTTGGATAAGACCTTGTCAGAGAATTTAGTATTAGAAGTCTAAGTCACTCAGCATAACTGGTTACCTGGTGGATCTTTCTAAAAGACCCCTGGGGTTTCCACGTTTTATTCTTTTTGAGTTTTAAGAACTGGTTTGGCTGCTATAACATCAGTCCTGCAATTATTCAGTTCTTGAGAAAGCAGCCTGAGCTTCTTGCCTTGGAACTTTTGCACCTTCTTCCTGGCATTAGAGTTGACCTCATGAACATAAACCCATGTTCTGAAGTTAAACCTGATTAAAGTGAGGTTAATCAAGTTAAGATAATGCAAAGTTGATGCACAGGTAAAATTTCAAATATGCTTGGCACGGGTTTAAACAGGTATCTGATATCAGTCGCTAAGAGACTTAGTTTCTAAGCAATAAGAAGCGAGTCCTGACACACTTGCAACTATATATATAAATATTAATTAGCTAAACATATTTTAATGTGCCTTTGCTAAGATATCCTAGTGGTTAATGTGTCTCGACTTGAAGTTTCTACGAGAGTGTTTTATCATATGGTGCTCCTCTATTTGGTTATTACTAAGGGTGTCCATTTTTTCATACTATAACCAATATATCCTTTACAGAAAAATGATAGCCAATTTCCGTTGACCCCATTTGACTCGGGTTTTTTTGGGTTGAATGGGTTTGTTTGACTTAAATCAGACTAGACTGGTTCAATAAAAGCTTTAAGTATTTGATTCTTTCCTAATGCAATAGCAATGTCTACATTACTCTACATTAGGTCACAATCAGCTAATGCAATAGCAATGTCTCCTAATGCAATACAATAATAGGTTTATGTCTCCTAAGCTATTATTGTAGTTGTTGCCTAATCTTAGTCCTAGCCTAATCTAGTGTAAGTACAAGCCTTAGCTCTTGCTAAAGCAACAATAGGTCATAGTCATAAAAAGGAGAGGAAGGCACTATCACCATTGGCATCCTACCCCATCATTAAAAGAGGAGATGAAGGGGTCCCATTGAGATTCGGTGGTGGTGTCATCATCGTGACTTTTTACCCTGTCGTCAATCTAAAAGGTTATCGTCGCCAACGGGGCAGGCGATGGTTGTCACCTTCTTCTTTGTAATATGTCAACCTTCCCACTAGTTGTCATTGTTGTGAGCTATTGATTTAGCATTGAAATTTATTATAGTCATCACCAATAGTTCATTATTGTTGCCTTCCCACCAACCATATGTCAACTTTCTCATTAGTCATCATGGCTATGGCCATCAGTTGAGCCTCAGCAATGAGTGGTCACCAACATCGACGTTCTCCTTTCCACTAATGTCTATCGTTGTCGTCATCAGCGAAGTCATATATTGAGCCTCGGTGACAAGTACAATAATAGAGCTATAACTTAGTGATTGCCAATGTCCTCATTCCTATTAGTCATCGTCGTCACCTTCAACGAAGCCTTGTAAAGCCTTGATGATTAGTAATTTTTCGTCATACCCTCATTTAGCTTGCGAATAGTGTGAAACAAATAGGCAATTTTAGATTTAAAAACCTAACGATAAGATTACCTTACCTCCAAATAGTATAAAACAACTATGTAGAAAGAAGAAGACAGATAGATATAAGACCTAACGACAAGATGCCTAGAAGGTGTTCGAGGTATCAATAATTAGGTAGCAATTGATGATCATACAAATTTTTACTAGTTGTAAAAGTTGACATTCTCAAATGGAAAACAATGTGGTATCTTTGATTTTTTATATAGCTTAGTTTTGATTAATTTTTGTTCTCTACATTGGCCATAGGAGGTGATTTTTTTTATATAGTATACCTATACAAGTCTACATATATAATTTTTTGATAAGTGAGTTGCAACATTATGAAACATTATAAACTTGTGATAATTTTGAATCTTGATTTATCATTTTCTAATTGATGTTACAATCCTTGTTATATTTTTGTTTTTGATGATTTGCAGAGTGGATTTTAATTTAGAATATTTTTTGTTGAGATATGTTTTGTTCATATCACCGCATGCCAAATTCCATTAATTATACTAAAATTATGAAAAAATTAAAAAAATTACTATTAATCAACGTAGAATCATGTTATGGAAGTTATAGAGAATTTGAATCTGATTTGGGTGAATTTTAACTTAAGCTATACTTTGAGTTATGGATAGGACACGATTACGATCTAACATTCGATCAACGTATGTGAAATTTTATTAATTATATTAAAATTATAAAAAATAAAAAAAATGATTAATTAACTTAGAATCATGTCATGGTAGTTTTGAAGAATTTGGTTCTGATTTGAGTAAATTTTAACTCGAGTTACAAATACGATAGACTTGTGATCTAACATTATGATCATGGCCATGTCAAAATCCTATTAATTATACTAAAATCATATAAAAATTAAAAAATTGGTACTAATCAATTTAAAATCATGTCATAGTAGTTTTTGATAAATTTAGATCGATTATATTTATTGTAATTTGAGTTACACTCGATTATAATTTATGATCTAATGGTGATGCACATATATATTATGAGGTATATTATGGAAGTATACATATATGCTATAATTGTTAGGATCAAGAGCACTAAGAGGGGGTGGGTAAATTAGTGCAGCGGAAAACCTTCTACGATAAAAACTGCGTTCGTTCGTTAAAAGTGATTTCGGTAAGAAAGTCGATTCTAAGATTACTTTAACTTAAGATCAAGCGAGATGACGTTAAAGTAAATCTATGAAGGCAGTTTGCAGTTATGATGGAAATCAGAATATAAGCGCAAACTGAAATACGATGTTCATATGATAAAAGCGATTTGCGTCTAAACGCCGATTCGGAAAGCACTGAACGTTGAAACACGTTCGTAAAAGCACAGAAGGCAGTAAGCTATTGAGGAGGTTTACAGTAAAGATAAGATGCTCAAAGTAAATACAAACTGAGATTTAGAGTGGTTCGGTCAATCTTGACCTACTCCACTTTTGGCTTCCTCCACCGACGAGGTCACCGACGTCAACTAGAGGCCTTCCTTCAATAGGCGAAGGCCAACCACCTTTTTACAGTTTCACTCCTTTTGACGGGCTTAGGAGACAACCCTTACAGAATTTTCTCTCCTCTCTTTACAACTTAGAACTTGGAAGAACAGAGGGAGAAGAACTTTTGGCCTTTACAACAATTTAGAGCTCTAAAAATCACAGAAAAGGATCAAGATTTCGGTGTAAGTTCATACCCTTTCAGTGCTGAATGGGTGGGGTATTTATAGGCCTTAACCCAGTTCAAATTTAGAGCTCCAAACTGTCAATTCCCGGAATTTCGGGATCAGGCGGTTGCACCTCCTGACTGGAGCGATTGCACCGCATGGCAGAGCTCGAAGACTGAGCCTTTAGGCTGTGCTACCTCCTGTCAGGGGTGGTTGCACCTCCTGCCAGAGCTCGAAGACTGAGCTCAGGCGGTGCAACCTCCTAATTGAGACAATTGCACCGCTCGGCCAGTGCTCAGAGACCGAGCCCAGGCGGTGCCACCTCCTGTTAGGGGAGGTTGCACCGCCCAATCTCGCTCGGAGACTGAGCCCAGGCGGTGCCACCTCCTGGCTGGGGTGGTTGCACCGCCCAGTCTCGCTCGGAGACTTAGCCTAAGTGGTGCTACCTCCTGGCTTGGGCGGTTGCACCTCCCGCCAGAAATCAGGGTCCGAATGGGTTGATCCATTCAGCCCAATTTGGGTTTTTCAGGGGCCCAATTGCCCCAAGATTAAGTTAATGGGATCACCTCCCATTTCCAACTTAATCATTGTGCTAACTCTGACTTTTCTTAAGATATTTACTGCAACTTGCTCCGGTGCGTCAATCGCTTCTTCCGTCGATCATCCGATGAACCCTCGGTGATGCTCCTGCGGACTTCCGGCAAACTCTTAGACTTGTGATGATCCACTTGGAGAGTTCCGATGAGCTTCTTTGGCAAGCTCATGGACTTCTCGGATTTGTTCCCGTACAACCTTCGACGACTGTCCGAACTTCCGTCGAACTCTTGAACTCCCAACGTGATCATTGTCTTAACTCCGGCGCAACTCCTATTGCATATCTTATTTTCATCGTAGTTAATCCTGCACACTTGAAACAAAACTTCGATCGAGACAATTAATCCTAAGCAATTAACCAAGTTGTCCGGCATGTCATTGGTCCCTCGACGCTTCGTCTGATTCTTCAGCACATCGTCCTCTCCTGCAGCCTATTACCCAATCGGCCAGTTGACTCTGCAACTCCGATATCCTTGGCACAATACATGCTCTTCTTGGCCCGATGCCCGAGTCCACGGCCCGAAGCCTTCTGTCGATACATCGACCGATCCACCGGCCCGACGTCCAATCTTCTGACATGTTCCTCTAGCACAACATGATTTTCCTGCTTTAATTGTCTCATCCTGATCGAAGCATCCTGCGTCACTCAAAACGTAGATTAAATCATAAACATATATCAAGTGGTTTCATCATCAAAATACGAGATTCAACAATCCCCCCTTTTTTATGATGACAACTATTTGATGACGGAGTTAACCTTAACTCCCGGAGTTTAAACAAACTCCCCCTATCAATATGCCATATTGATAGAACCTTGAATTCAAACTAAATTCAAGTCATTGTAATATTCATCGTGAATACTTGCAACACGTCATCATGAACTTATGCATAAACTTATACAAAACATGTCATGTCATCAACATACTTTTCCCCCTTTGTCATCAACAAAAGGAGAGGTACCATAATCAAGTGTTTGTGATATTGGTTCATCTCATTGTATGAAAAACATAATATCAAGTTTTATCATCATGCAAGTTTGCTATTATCAAATATCAACATGTAAAATTGCGATGTAAGCTTTTGATATCATAACACAAATATTTCAAGTGTTTATCAATTGTTGCATTTCATCACATGGTAAGATATCAATGCGTAAAATTACGATACAAGTTCTTAATATCTTAACGCATGATGCAAACATGGCATAATGCAAGTTTGGCAGTCATAGCATCAATTCATATATCTCTTGATGATGTAAGCATTGCAAATATGACAATCATATCAATTCATATATCTTTTGATGATGCAAGCCTAGCATCAGTGTTCATAGCATCAATTCATATATTTCTCCCCCTTTGTCTTCAACAAAACGGAGAACGATATAAGCAAATTTTAAGCATAAGTGCTTGTCATAACTAGGTTCATGTCATTTTCCAATAGTGAGTGATAGGATATCAATTATACAAACATCTCAAGGAAAACATGACATGGAGATAGCTTTGAAAACTTCTTCCTTTTTATCTGTTATTATCTTTTTGCATGAAGGAGGAAGACTTATTTGTGATACATGCTATTTGTGAGTTTACTTCGAGTGAAGTTAGAATCGATGAGAGATTAAATCATGCTTCATTTTTACAAGGACCAAGATATGTATGTGAAACAAATCCTTGCAAGTAAAAACACTTTCATCCATATTCATCAAATCCATTTCTCAAAAACATATTTTTCACATGATATGTGTATGAGAGATGTATTTGCTAGTTGATTACATATGTCAAAAATCAATGATATGAACTAAACTTGATATGACATATGCTTGTTAAGTTCGGAAGAAAGTAAACTTGATATGTTAGGATCAAGAGAATCCGAAAATGAAATTTGACTCTTTCTTGCATTTGGACAAGGTTTTGCTATAGATATTCAATTACAATCATGAAGGTAAAGCATGCTTGTTATCATGGAAGTTTTGTATTCAAGCACATAATTTCCAACATGTAATTGTGTAAAATCATTATGCCAATCAAGTGATTTGATCATTCAATCAAGAAAGTTTAAAAAATAATTTTAACACGTTCAATTATTAGGATGCATTTTTGTCATAGTTTTTCAAATACAATCATGAAGATAAGGCATGCTCATCATCATGGTAGTACGATGACAAGTTTACAATTTTAAGACACGCAAGCTAGTAATTTTGAGATGTTCAAGAAAGCAACTCTTGCTTCTTGAAATATAAGTTTTGCTACATGTGCAAGTTAACTTTTTTCTTCTGCAAGATATCATTCCTCGGTGATGTTCAATATAGCAAGTTCTACATTATGCAAGCTAGTGAATCTTATAACATTTTAGAACATGCATAATCACCAAAGCATCATAAATTTTAATGATATGCAAAATTACAAATTTTGCATGTTTGCATTTGTGCATCTTGAGATTTTGTAAGATAGCACTTCATGGTGATGTTCAAGATAGCAATTCCTTTTCTTTTGAGAAGTGTAATTATTTTTTTTCTCTTTTTTTTTTGAATTATATGAGCTAGCAAATTAGCTGTCAAGCATGTTTTGCTTCCCCTTTGTAATTGTCAAAAAGAAGGGAAGACCCTTTACGTTAATTTCTAAATTATGACAAAGATAAATAGCATTGATGAAAATTCAAGTCTTGAATGTCAAAACAATTATTTTATCATGAATATTTCATCATTGCATGCATCATTATCATCATATATATTTTTAAAACATATAAACTTATTATTATATGATTCTAAATCATCATTCCTATTATTTCAATCATTGTTTCAATCATCTTTATAGCTTATCATGCACAATATGTCAAACCATCTAACATGATACAAACATTTATTTTCAAAGTATTTATCACTATTTTCATGTATGATAATAAAGTGTTCATGATACCGAACATTCATCGAGCATTCATGACATTAAATCAACATTTATAATACTTCATTTTAGCAACAACTCATAGCATTTTAAATCATGATTCACATCATATGCAATATATCACATCATAATTAAAAAGCTCAAGTATTGCGTGCATCATTGCAAATCATAAATGTTTTATATCATGATGGTATAAATTTTGTTAAATTATGTCCTACCATGCATGATCATAACTTTTCATTTGTATACATCAAAATAAATTAATGAATATTTCATGTATTCATATCATCACATAAGGAATATCAAGAAGAAAATAATTGGGTGATGAGATAAACCTTTCATGAATACAAAGAATTGCATAAAAATCATATCATGAATACAAGGAATACAGGTCACAATCATTCAAGAGAAAAATCATCATTCATTTTCAATTCATTCAATTTGACAAATCATGATCATGATTTTGATAAAACTCATTTCAAATTTAAATCATCAAAATCATTTTTATGGCTCACAAAATTTATAACATAAATAGATTAACGATTTCATTGATAATATATTTTTTCCCCTTTTTTAAGTGTTTCATCTTAAGTGATCGATTTCATGTTTGCATGCATCAATTTTTAAAGCCACTGTTATTATCATGAAAATCGATAATCCATAATTATCAAGAATCATCATACATAATTTCAAAAATATATACTCATTAATCATGACTTCAAATTAAACATGATTTAATATACTCAAAATCGAGAAATAACAATGGACATCAACATGATACACATTATTACTTCTTAACCATGATTTCATATTTTCAATCAAAATCATTTTGTTTGTTTATGCAATATTATCATTTTCGAAATTACTAGCATGATCATAATATTTTTTTTTAAACATTAATTCTAAACTAAAAAAGAAAATACATCATGAAAGCATCAAGTAATTTCAAAATAAATTAGGGGGATTTCGATTACCTCATCATTGAAAGCGATTAAGGCATAGTTTGCCACCTCGCCTTTCTTGATTTTTTCCTCGTCTTCGGAGGAGCTCGATTCATCCCACTTTGTGTTCTTCTTATTTGGCCTCTTCCTTCGTTCAAGTTTATTGTTTATTTTATATTTTTGTTTAATAAACTTATTAAGATTTAGTGTTCGAAGTTCAAGTTCATCATTGTCCTCATCACTTGAGTCATCGCTCAAGTGGTATTCATTTGTCCGGAGTTCCAAATCCTTCTTGTTCTTTGGAAGGTGATTTTGTTCATCATGTGCATTGTGCACCATTTCATATGTTATCAATGAACCAATTAGTTCTCCAAGTGGTAAGTTGTTTAGGTTTTTAGCTTCTTGTATTGCAGTTACTTTTGAATCCCACTTCTTAGAGAGAGAACGCAAAATCTTATTTACGAGTTCAAAATCCAAAAAATATTTTCCAAGAGCTCTTAAACTATTGACGACATCCATGAAACGGGTGTACATGTCGCCTATAGTCTCGCTTGGTTGCATTCGAAAAAGCTCAAAATCATGCAATAAAATGTTAACTTTCGAGTATTTGACTCTACTAGTTCCCTCGTGCGTGATTTCAAGTGTTTGCCAAATGTCAAAAGCTGTTTCACACATAGAAATCTGATTGAACTCATTTTTGTCCAAAGCGCAAAATAAGGCATTCATAGCCTTTACATTTAAAGAAAAATACTTCTCCAAATCCGACCATTCGTTCATCGGTTTAGAGGGAAGTTGAAAACCATTTTCAATAATATTCCATAAATCCAAATTCATAGAAATCAAGAAAACTCTCATTCGAGTTTTCCAATAAGTGTAGTCCAATCCGTTAAACAACGGTGGACGAAAGACCGATAAGCCCTCTTGAAAGCCATGAAGAGCCATTTCTCTCGGGTGTAAATCCGAAATGAGAAATACCGGGCTCTGATACCAATTGTTAGGATCAAGAGCACTAAGAGGGGGGGGGGGGGGGGGGGCGGTGAATTAATGCAGCGGAAAACCTTCTACGATAAAAACTGCGTTCGTTCGTTAAAAGTGATTTCGGTAAGAAAGCCGATTCTAAGATTACTTTAACTTAAGATCAAGTGAGATGACATTAAAGTAAATCTATGAAGGCAGTTTGCACTTATGATGGAAATCAGAATATAAGCGCAAACTGAAATACGACGTTCGTACGATAAAAGCGATTTGCGTCTAAACGCCGATTCGGAAAGCACTGAATGTTGAAACACGTTCGTAAAAGCACAGAAGGCAGTAAGCTATTGAGGAGGTTTGCAGTAAAGATAAGATGCTCAAAGTAAATGCAAACCGAGATTTAGAGTGGTTCGGTCAATCTTGACCTACTCCACTTTTGGCTTCCTCCACCGACGAGGTCATCGACGTCAACTAGAGGCCTTCCTTCAATAGGCAAATGCCAACCACCCTTTTACAGTTTCACTCCTTTTGACGGGCTTAGGAGACAACCCTTACCAAATTTTCTCTCCTCTCTTTACAACTCAGAACTTGGAAGAACAGAGGGAGAAGAACTTTTGGCCTTTACAACAATTTAGAGCTCTAAGAATCACAGAAAAGGATCAAGATTTCAGTGTAAGTTCATACACTTTCAGTGCTGAATGGGTGGGGTATTTATAGGCCACAACCCAGTTCAAATTTGGAGCTCAAAACTGGCAATTCTTGGAATTTCAGGATCAGGCGGTTGCACCTCCTGACTGGAGCGGTTGCACCGCCTGGCAGAGCTTAAAGACTGAGCCTCTAGGCGGTGCTACCTCCTGTCAAGGGTGATTGTACCTCCTGCCAGAGCTCGAAGACTGAGCTCAGGTGGTGCAACCTCCTGACTGAGGTTGTTGCATCGCTTGGCCAGTGCTCGGAGACCGAGCCCAAGCGGTGCCACCTCCTATCAGGGGAGGTTGCACCGCCCAGTCTCGCTCGGAGACTGAGCCCAAGCGGTGCCACCTCCTGGCTGGGGTGCTTGCACCGCCCAGTCTCGCTCGGAGACTTAGCCTAGGCGGTGCTACCTCCTGGCTTGGGCAGTTGCACCTCCCGCTAGAAATCAGGGTCCGAATGGGTTGATCCATTCGGCCCAATTTGGGTTTTTCAAGGGCCCAATTGCCCCAAGATTAAGTTAATGGGATCACCTCCCATTTCCAACTTAATCATTGTGCTAACTATGATTTTTCCTAAGATATTTACTGCAACTTGCTCCGGTGCGTCAATCGCTTCTTCCGGCGAGCTTCCGGCGATCTTCCGTCGATAATCCGATGAACCCTCGGTGATGCTCCTACGGACTTCCGGCAAACTCCTGGACTTGCGACGATCCACTTGGCGAGTTCCGACGAGCTTCTTTGGCAAGCTCATGGACTTCTCAGATTTGTTCCCGCAGAACCTCCGACGACTGTCCGAACTTCCGTCAAACTCTCGAACTCCCAACGTGATCATTGTCTTGACTCTGGCGCAACTCCTATTGCATATCTTATTTTCATCGTAGTTAATCCTGCACTCTTAAAACAAAACTTCAATCGAGACAATTAATCCTAAGCAATTAACCAAGTTGTCCGGCATGTCATTGGTCCCTCGACGCTTCGTCTGATTCTTCGGCGCATCGTCCTCTCCTGCAGCCTATTGCCCAATCGGCCAGTTGACTCCGCAACTCCGATATCCTTGGCATAATACTTGCTCTTCTTAGCCCGATGCCCGAGTCCACGGCATGAAGCCTTCTATCGATACGTCGACCGATCCACCGGCCCGACGTCCAATCTTCTGACATGTTCCTCCGGCACAACATGATTTTCCTGCTTTAATTGTCTCATCCTAATAAAAGCATCCTACGTCACTCAAAAAACAGATTAAATCATAAACATATATCAAGTGGTTTCATCATCAAAATACGAGATTCAACAATAATATGTGATGTGAGAGTATACATTTATATTATAACGTGCGGTCTAGGAGTGTATGTATATGTTATGATATACGGTGTAGGAGTACATATTTATATTATGACGTATAGTATGAGAGTACATGTATATACTATGACGTATGGTATGAGAGTGCATATATATATTATGACATGCAGTATAGATTGCACGTATATATTACGATGATGTACGGTGTGAGAATGCACGTATATATTATGATTTGAGGTATAGAAATTCATGAATATACTATAATTCCTACATGTGCATATAAGCATTTTAAGTTATTTCAACATAGAATTTTATATCTTTTTATGCATATGTTATTTGTCGGGAAACTTGGATAGAGTATCATATGTATAGCAGAAGAATAGAGAACAAAATATCATATTTCCCAAAGAAAAAAGTTCTCATCATCGTGCGAAGATTGGCGTGTAAAACAAAACACAAAATCGAAACCACATATATCAAACAAGATTTGTTACTAAGGGAGATCATATATCCTTGTAAAATCCTAAATATGTAGGAGTGGATGAAGGAGGTCAGCTGTCCTCCTCTCTAGTTGTGATCCACACAGTAGATACAGTAAAGTCACTCCTCAAATTGATGTACGATCTTTCTCTCCATGCGTACCACATAATCAAGAAGGGGTTGGCCCTTCTTGCCGTCTACATGCCTCAAATTGGGCCTGTCAACTGAGGGGGGGAGGGAGGGAGAAGAATTAGAGGTGATAGCCAAAAATGGTCTTGCCTATACCCCTTTGGTTCCCTCATATTTATAGAGATCCCTGTTAACTTAACTCTAATGGATCCTGCTCTATTGGGTACTAGATCTCCATCCAACTATCCAAGCCTCTTGGATTAGTGGATTTCTATCCAATAATATCTCATTGGCTCTTATTGGATTTTATCCACAAGATCCAATAATTCATGGGTTTATTGGATATCCAATAGGATATAGGCTCCAACAAATACATCTATTTGTCGCAATGCCTACCATATGTGTGTGACCCTCTAGGCCTAATATCGAACTAGCCGTGAGTCATACCTATCAGAACTCCTTCTGACTCGGTGAATTATCATTTTCATAATAATTCATTTAACTCATCGACTATAAACGTGCTAGTCCACTACGCCGCAGTTCCTAGATGATATAGGGGAATTCAATCCATTGGACTTGTTTGTCCTTAGTTACCATAGTTATCATGTATCTATAGTCCCTCATCCATCTAATATCTCATAGATTGTATATTGGGTATAGTGTTGTCAAGCCCATACGGAATCTACTCAAGTCTCGCTCTAATCGAATTCTCTCAGAGAACTCTTTCTCTCTCAATCTGAATGACTATAGCCATGGATTTGTCTAGGTAAGAACATATAGGATATCCTGTTGACTCTTAGATTTTAATGATGAAATAAATTAATAAAGTTATGATCTAATGTATGTTTGAGTGACGCAAGACTATCTTCGATCAGAAAAGGCAAATTAATTGAAGTAGGAAGAATCAAACATTGGGTCGAAGTGAATATGTTAGAAGATTGGACGTTGGGCTGGAGGATCGATCGATGTGTCGGTAGAAAGACTTCATACCATGAGTTCAGGCATTATGCCAAAGGATAAGACATTACGTCAAGGAGATCATATGTTGCGGAAAGTCAACATGTCGATTAAGCAATACATTGAAGGAGAGGACAATACGTCGAAGGATCGAACGAAGCGTTAGATAAACCAATGACAAGTCGAACAACATAGGATTCATGCTTGTAATCATTTATCTAGATCGAAGTAGTTTAGGGGGCTAATTGAGTTAGTTTTTGGTATAATCATGCTAACTCAATTAGGAGTTAATTGGACCTAAATTGGGATTATTTTGGGCAAAAAGGAAGGCACATTCAATGACCCAAAAGTTGGGTCAAGCGATGGCACCGTCAAATTGGCGGTGGACCCGCCTATAAGCTGGAAAAGTTAAAAGCCCAATCTATGAGGTTGTCAAGTGGTGGTACCGCCTAGTGTCAGACTGATAGGTGGTGGTATCGCTCAGTACTGGCGATACATTGAAAACCCAGAATGAGACTATTTTGGCTCCAAATTTGAATCCATTTTGGGCCTATAAATATCTCACTCATTCCTGCTCGGTTTACACAAGAACTAAGACAAAAAAACTAGAGAAAACACTGTTGTAGTATTGTGAGAATTCCCCTCCTCTTCTCTTAGTTTAATTTTAGTTTAAGGAAGGGGTGAGTGACTTGTAAAGATTATTTTCTAAACTTGTAAAAAGGAGAAAAGAGTTATAAGAGGGTAGTTGATCTTCACCCATAGAAAGAAGATCAATAATGAAAGTTGGTGGCCTCGATGGACGAGGAATCGGGAGTACACGTACGTCATGATGATCGAACAATTATAATTTTGATATGCCCTTTTCTCTTACTATTTACCTACATTGCGTTCTTATTTAACTGTCTACTACTTTTGCTTATACTTTTATGAACATTTTTAAGTTTAAATGAATTTTTGTTATAGGCTTTATCGAACGAAAATTTTTAAACCGATATTTTTGACCAAAAGCACTAATTCATCCTCTCTCTTAGTGTCGATTTTGATCCTAATAGTTGGTATCAGAGTCACGTTACTCTAAGTTAATTTAACACCCAAGAGAATGACTTTTACCGATAATATAGAGGGTCACTCTATCACTCATCCTCCTATGTTTAATGGGACGGACTATACATATTAGAAAATATGAATGAGAGTTTTCTTGCTTTCTATGAACTTTGATTTATAAAATATTATCGAATATGGTTTTCAACAATCCTCTAAACCTATGATTGAATGGAATGATTTTGAGAAAAAAATCATTTTCGTTAAATGCTAAAACTATGAATGCTTTGTTTTGTGCTTTAGACAAAAATAAGTTTAATCGTATTTCGATATTCAAAACTGTACATAACATTTGGCACACTCTTAAAATTATACATGAAGGCACAAGTAAAGTTAAAGATTCTAAAATCAATCTCTTAATGCATAATTTTAAATTATTTTGAATGAAACCAAGTGAAATCACTATCTTAAATATACACCCATTTTACGTATATTGTCAACGATTTAATAACACTTGGTAAAAGTTTTTCTAACCTTGAACTTGTAAATAAAATACTAAGATTCATTCCAAAAAGTTAAAATCCTAAAGTGATGGTAATATAAGAGGTAAATGACTTAAACAATTTTGTTTTCGAAAAACTTATCGAGTATTTAATGACTTATGAAATGATTTGTATGACACATGACGAACATGAGAACAACCTTCCAAAGAATAGGAATGATTTGATACTTAGAACTAAAGAAGACCACTTGGGAGAAAACTCAAGTGATGATGATGATGACGACCACCTTGAACTCCCCATAATAAAATTTAAGAAGTTCATAAAACAAGAATCTAAGAATAAAGAGTTTTTTTGCTTTCTATGAACTTTGATTTATGAAATATTATCGAATATGGATTTCAACAACCCTCTAAACCGAATGAAATGATTTTGAGAAAAAAATCATTTTCGTTAAATGCTAAAGCTATGTATTTTTTTTTTTATGCTTTAGATAAAAATGAGTTTAATTATATTTCGATATGCGAAACTGACATTTGATACACTCTTAAAATTACACACGAAGTTAAAGAATCTAAAATCAATCTTTTAATGCATATTTTTAAATTATTTCAAATAAAACTAAGTGAAACCATTATCTCACATATACACCCGTTTTACGAATGTTGTCAACGATTTAGTAACACTTGGCAAAAGTTTTGAACTTGTAAATAAAATACTAAAATCCTTTCCAAAATCTTAAAGTGACAGTAATATAAGAAGTAAAGGACTTGAACAATTTTGCTTTTGAAGAACGGATCAAGTCTTTAATGACCTATGAAATGATTTGTATGACACATGACGAACACGAGAACAACCTTCCAAAGAACAAGAATGATTTGATACTTCAAACCAAAGCAGACCATTTTGGAGAAAACTCAAGTAATGATGATGATGATGACGACCTTGAACTCCTCGTAATAAAATTTAAAAAATTCATAAAACAAGAAAATAAGAATAAAAATAAACTTAAAAATGATAAAATAACTTGCTATGAAACCAATTGGCCGGAGTAGGCAACTCTTGCCAATCACAACTCTTTGTGATTCTTGTTCTGTTTGGCCTTTGAACTACCATGGATGGCCTCAAGGGACTCGACCAATCATGATGTATGGTTAAGTCATTACCATTATTGTAAGATAAGTCTGATTCGATGATATGCCTGTAGGAAAATCTAGAGGCGACATCACATGTGCAATAGAAGAACATAAAATAAAAACTCTAAATTTCTCAAATAGGTGTTCGTCGTCGTATGAAGATTGGTGCGTAAAACCCGCGAAAATGAAAATCACGTGTGAAATAACCTAGAGAGATCATATATTCCTGAATTCCTATATATCTATGAGAGAGGATGAAAAAAGTTAAGTGTCCTCTTCTCTAGCGATGATTCACACGGTAGGGGTTGCAAAGACACTCATCAACTCGTTGCTCAAATCTTTACACCTACTATATGAAGAGAAGACAGGGAGAGGAGAATAGGAGATGGTAACTAAGAGGCATATGACCTATGAGTCTTTGGTTCTCTTCTATTTATAGAGGTCCTCTATCTACTTAATTCTAATGGATCTTGTCTTATTGGGTTTGGATCTTCATCCAATTACATATGCCTCTTAAATTATTGAATCTCTATCCAATAATCTCTCATTGGCTCATATTAGATCTTATCCATAAGATCCAATAATTTAAGGGTTTATTGTATATCCAATAAGATAAAGGCTCGAGCAAATATCTTATCTCCGAACTTCTACTAATTTCAACGTCTATCATACGTGTGATACTCTAGGCTTAATATCGAACTGACCGTGAATTGTACCTATCATATTCTGGCTCAATAAAATATTATTTTCATAATAATTAAACTAATTATTATGAATAATTTTGACAATTCTGACACGTTATCCACGATGGCAAGCTTCTCGTCCTGGTCCAAAAGTTAAACCCATACAGATCAGCAATAGACCAACTGGATCAGCAATAAACCTAAAGAAAGATCACTAAGTTGGCATGAATAATTTTGGCTTGATGGTTGATAACCCTGTATTTATTTTATTTTTCTTTGATTGCCATTGCGAGCCACTGCTGTGATCATAACAGTGACCTGAAAGATATGTTGGGTTGACTTTATTATATGCAAGTCATATATATATATTTTTTTTTTTCTCTTTGGACGAAGCCCGGCACTTACCAACCAAGTTCAAACCCAACCAACCATTCCAGGTCATATAACACATGGTAAATGACTATTGAGAACATGCAGCTGCAATTCGCAATTCAGAGTGGTTCCGATTAGAATCATCATTTTATTTATTTATTTTAAATTTAAATTAATTTTAAAAATAAAAAATTATAATTTTATTTTAAATAAATTTTAAAAAAAAATTAAAATCAAAGTAACAATGTAGTTATGAGTTTTGTAAAAGTTTAAAAAACCTCTTAAGATTTTGAAGTGTTAAGTTAATTTATGTAATTATATAAACATATGATAAACATTTATTTTTGTGATTATATAGAATACCACACTTATGGATTTATAGATTTATAAGGTGATTCTTTCGTGAGTTGGTTTTAGATTTTATTATTCAATATAGTATATGAATTTAAACTGTATGAGTTTTATAAATTATAAAATTATGATATGAATGACTTAAATTTTTCTCAATGTCCTGTTTGAATCCTTGAATGGATTGTTGATTTTAATTATAATATTATCGATTTAAGATAGAATCAAATCTAAGAACTAAAATCGAATCCGACCTATCCATAATAAACCTTTGCTGACAAATCATGGGTTAGCAATAACAAAAAAGATTTAGCCGTGAAGAAAGGATTCGATATATAAGCTTGGGAAGCACAAATCCACGTCGGCCCCGTGACTCAGCCACCTAAACAATTTGATTAAAAGAAATCCAGCTTGATATGAAACCAAAGCCTCACACTTTCCAGATGGAAGAGCCAAAGTACAAAGGAAACTAAGCATGCTTGAAACAGAGGTATTCCTCAAAAGGAATTATAACTTCTGTAAGACTCACTCTATGGATACTAAACATTTGAGGCAGAAACATGTAAGAAGCAATATGGAACTCTTAGCTTTCGGTGACCAAGAACAGCAGAAAAATAAAATAAGTTGTGCTATGATCAGATAAACGAGTTGAAAATCTTCCATTTTACAGGGGACAGCTATTTGCTAATCCCCATCATAGGAATTAGACTTCAAGAAAGCCCTTACAACTCCACCATTTGTGTTGATTATTTTTTCTTTCTCAACATTATAAGGTATCATAAATTCAAGCATGTAGTAATTAAAACCAAATCTTTAGAATTACTAGTAGTTTCAACCAGTCAGGAAGAACATCCATCTTCCAAAGCAACAACCATAAGTTTCAACACAAGGTCTGAATTACACCTTAATAGACAGTCCGACGAGACCATTGAGTGAATAAGAAGTATTTTAGTTCACATGTTCTTTCTTGACGTGTTGGATAAACCAGTTCAGCATGTCCTGATGTGCCTCTTGAGCGCGCTTAACAGCTGCAGCATCATCGGCTTTGTGTCTGACAGTCCATCCATGAGCAACCCCAGGAAATATCTTTACAATGTGTCTTTCCTGACAAATCATGTGGCCCAAAATCATATTGGATCACAGAATGTTAGCATATATTTTGAGGGGTCCATTTAGCAGATTAATCAAATAGATAAGCTAACATTATTTGATATTACATTTAAGATGCAAGTTCTGTAATTTAGAGTCCAACAACATGACTAAATTGACCTGAAAATGCTGCCATAGGTGACTTACCTCAGATGTTGAAGATAAAGCCTGCTCAAACTGCTTCAACAGTTCAGGCGGAGAAATATGGTCATTCTCAGCCCCAAGTATTGAAATAGGACATTTAACACCTGGTAAATGGTGAAAACAGATCGTCTCAACTCTCAACGATAAAAACATGTTAAGAAAGCATGAGTTTGACCAATTCTTAAAGGAGGGAATACCCTTCACATCATCAACATTTACAAAAGAAGGATGGCAAAGGACAGCAGCTTCAATCTCACTGGACTTTGCTAATTCCAAGACAACTTTGCCTGAGATACAAGAAGTTGAATTTCAGTCAATAACATAAGTTATTCAAGTGTTTAAGGCTAAATAAAGGTCTAGGACTACATTTTTCAGATCCAAAAGATACAGTAATTTTCCACTGTAATAATATATGGGTCTTCACAATCAGAGCTCAAAGTGCATGCATAAAATATCACGTGAGACTCACCTCCCCAGCAGAAGCCAGCGGCCCCAACTGCAGATATGCCTTTGTTCTTTAGAGCTGCAATAATTGGTTTTGCATCTTGACAGCCTTTGTCCTATGAAGGCAAAAAAACCTTGTTGTTTCCATGCATCAATATTTATGTTAAAGCAATTCAAAAGTGATCTAGTGAAGATGTCATTTTGTATTCTTTTCAGTCAAACATTATATGAGACGATTTTTTATCCATTGTCCACATTCTGAATTTGTATGCTGAAACCCCAATTATACCAGTACCATAGGAATTAGAGTGAAAGTAAGCTACAATCACCTAATAGGACACTAAAGGAACAGGAGACAGTACCGGGCTGAATGCACATAACATGAGCCAAAATCTAGTGTTCTAGACAACGTATGGATAAACTAGATCATGATATGCATGTCCAATTTTTCTTCTCCAATAGTGTGTTTCAGATATTAATGGCAAGCAAGAACACATTTTGTGCCATACTGCTCTATGAACCATTCCAGTGAGAATGGGATGCATACTGCCTTTGTACCAGGGGTATCCCTGTCCTATGTCGAACAATAATATACTATTCTGTAATTTAAAGCAACTCAACATCGAAACCAACCCAAGCCACTCAAACTGGCCCAGTATATATCCGGTTAGGTTCGATAAACATCACATAGCCTGCACAGACCAGTCTAACATTATGTAGTCATAATAGATTGGTAAACATCATGCAGCCTACACAGACCAGTTTAAGATGAAGTCATAATAGACACTTGCCGAATTGGATTAGGCACATAAAGAAGAGGAACAAATGGGGTATAGCTGTCTGCCTCCAGCCATTTTTCTCTCCATGATATTTCTTGGCTCTTTCTCATTCCTTTATTTTCTTTTTCTATTCAAGTGATATGTGTCAGTACCCAGTATAATAAGGTAATACTGGGTCCATTATTAAAAGTAGAATCCTTCGTCACTTGGGTGCGATTAATTTTAGAAGACTAGTTCAAGGCCACACCCCAAAAAACCCAATAAACATAGGAAACTATAGCCATTGCTGATCCTAAGGTATCAGATCTGATCAGCTTAGACCACGCAGGAAAATAACAAGCAAACAAATGCTGAAATGCTTAAGCAAAATATCTACAGCCAGCAGAAAATTAGAGGCTTGAGAGATGACAAAAGAAACTGCTCAAGAAGACCCGCTAACACTAAAGAATGAGATCCATATTCCATAGAAGATTCAACATTCATCGTGAAAATCTCAAGTACCTCGAGAAAATCCACACACACATATATATATATATATATATATATATATATAAATATAAACTTATACCATATCTCAAGTACCTAAAAAAATCTCTTTTTATGGATCATTGAAAAGATAGAATCAGTCTCATCATGAGACATGGATAATCATTTAAGATCTAATTAATATTATAGAATAAACGGACTGATAGAGAGTAATATCATGCATTGGTAACATGAAAAAGCTTCATGAGCGGAAAGCTCAGATGAGGCCTAAGCGACTGCCTGAGCAGCTAGCACAGGCACTCGCAAAGGCAGTTCTAAGTTGAAAGTGTTACGACCATGACGATACTAAGAGGGGGGTGAGGGTGAATTAGTACTATCGTAAGAAGTGCTATCGTAAGAACGATGTTGATTCGAAAAACTTCGTTTCGATTAAACCCGTATCGAAAATGCGTTTAACATAAAAGGGTGTAAAGTGAATTGTGCAGCCAAATCAGTAAGCAATATAAAGAGAGCAGAATAAAAAAGGCAAAGAAGAGATTACACCAGATTTATAGTGGTTTGGTCGTCGTGACCTACGTCCACTCTCGATTCCTCTTCCGTTGAGGCCACTGACATCCACTAACAGTCTTCTTTCAATGGGCGAAGACCAACTACCCTCTTATAACCCGTTTTTCTTTTTTACAGGTTTAGGAGATAACCTTTACAACTACTCAACCCTCCCTTAAACAGAAATTACCCTCATAGAGAAAGGTGGGGAACTCTCAAGATTACAACAACGTTTTCCCTAATTTATATTCTCAGTTCATCATATACTATACACTTCATTTCATAGGTCATCAAAGACCCAATAAATTCTTCAAACAAAAAGTTATTTAGGTCCTTTGCCTCTTGAATTGCAATTATTTTCGAATCCCAATTTTTAGAAAGAGACCATAAAACTTTATTAACAAGTTTAAGATTCGAAAAACATTTGCCAAGAGCTTTTATGCCATTGACGATATCCGTAAAATGGGTGTATATGTCATCAATGGTTTCGCTTGGCTTCATTCGAAACAGTTCAATATCATGCATCAAAAGATTAATTTTAGAATCTTTAACTCTACTTGTGCCTTCATGTGTAATTTCGAGTGTGTGTCAAATGTCATATGTAGTTTCATAAATTGAAATACGATTAAACTCATTTTTATTTAAAGTGCAAAATAAAGCATTTATAGCTTTAGCGTTCAAAGAAAAAGTTTTCTTCTCCAAATCATTCTATTCGTTTATTAGATTTGAAGACTTTTGAAAATCATTTTCGATAATATTTATAAATTCAAATCCATAGAAAGCAAGAAAACTCTCATTCGAGTTTTCCAATTAAGTGTAGCCCGTCCCATTGAACATAGGAGGACGAATGATAGAGTAGCCCTCTTGAAAGCTAAAAAAAACCCTCTCTCTTGGGTGTTAAACCAAATAGAGAGCAACTTGGCTTTGATACCAATTATTAGGATCAAGTTGGCACTAAGAGGGAGGGAGGGGGGGGGGGGGGGGGGGGGGTGGGGGGGGTGAATTAGTGCTTACGAAAAATTACGCCAATTCAAAAATATCGTTCGATAAAGCTCATATCGGAAAGATGAGTTTAACTTGAAAGTGTAGTGAAAGTAGTAAGCAAGTAAATCAGTTTGTAATATGAGAATGAAAAGCAGAATAGAAATACAAACCGAGTACACCGGATTTATAGTAGTTCGGTCGTCGTGACCTACGTCCACTCCCATTCCTTTTCACTCGAGACCACCGGCTTCCACTACCAATCTTCTTTCTAATGAGCGAAGATCAACTACCCTTACACTCATTCTCCTTTTCACAGGTTCATGAGAGAACATTTACACCCTTTTTTTACAAGTGTCCTCTCACACACCCCCTTATGATTGTCACTTAGCTCTTGGAGGAGGGACTCTGTACTTAAAAGAGTTTACAACCTTAGAATCATAGAGTTTTTTCTCTATTTTTTTGTGTATTCCAAGCAGAAATTTGTAGGGTATTTATAAACCCCAAATGACTTCAAATATTAGAGCCAAAATTCAAATCTCCGGGTTTTTGGGGTATTGGGCGGTACCACTGCCTGCCAGACTAACAACTGGTGGTATCATCGCTTGTCAGTCTGACATTGGGTGGTACCACTGCCTAGTTTGGGAGACTATGTCTGGGCGGTACCACCGTCAGACCCTGCTACAGGACATTGAATGGACCAACAAGCAGACCCAAATCAGCATTGATTCAGGCCCAACTGACCTTTTATTGAGTTGACATTGTTTCATCCCAAAATCGACTCAATTAGTCCTAAACTAACTCGATCTAGATATAATTGATTACAAGCATGAATCATATATTGTCCGGCATGTTATTGGTTCATTCGATGCTTCGTTCTCTCTTTCGGCATATTGCCCAATCGGCATGTTGACTCCTACAACTTCCGATCTCCTTGGTGCAATGTCCAATCCTTTGGCCTGATACTTGAACTCATGGCACGAAGCCTTCTGTCGACTTGTCAACTGATCCTGCAGCTCGACGTCTAATCTCCTAATATGT